>NC_056565.1:21969366-21975943 GCF_013358625.1 Macadamia integrifolia
AGTAATTAAAAGTTGGTTTATCACTACAGACGCTAGCAAACATTTAATTTCGTAGAGAGAGAGAGAGAATAATATTCGGAATATTGAGAATCTTTGAATGTTAGATATAATGGGAGCACCTAACACTTTGGATTCATGTGGATCCAACCTAAACTATTCTAACTTTATGAAAGAAGAAAAAATGTAAAGGGTACTCGTACTTTATGTCACGATCTCTCGTGACGAAAGGTTTTATCATGATTACTTGCCAAAATGTCTCTGCACCTAACATCATTATCATAAATATAAAATATCATATCCTTCTGGGCCCACTTTACTTCTTATCAAAATTGCAAGTTTCCAACCTGACAGATCACACGCCCAGCAAGCCCCATGCGGAATTGTTACGACAGATGCAAATAACGGTAATTTATTATTATTCTCTTACGCTTGTTTATATTTACTAAAACTTCCATATTTTTTACTTTTTTACTTTTTTTATTGGCACTCTCTTGCTTTTTTATTTTTACATCTCGTTCTCTCATGCTCTTTATAAATACTCAAATTATCCTTCTTTTACACTTGTAATCTATTAAATTTTTTTCAAATTGATTAGTTTAAAACATGGTTTGAACAAATCACTTACAAGTTTGGATGATATTGACATAACTGATGTGTCCTTAAAGATATTATTTATTTATTTATTATTATTATTTTTTATTTCATCCCCTTCAATCATCAGGGATAAGGGTGTCAACTAGTCGGGCCGATATGATTTCGATCGGACTTAATCGGGCTTAAAGACTTTCAGATGCTGCACCGTGTCCACCCATTTAACTAATCGGGCTTAATTGTTGAGGACATGGTACGCTTCATATTCGGTCGGTCGGCCTTAGGCTATAATCAAACTACTTTAATTGGGCTTTAGTCAAGCCTTAATCGGACTACGAACATGTTTAATGTTAAATGGGTTTTAACCGATTTTTAAACGGACCCTCTTTAAAATGTGCTCTTATATTCCAACCCACTCATGCAAGCCCAAAAAAATGACAATAAATCAATAAATAATACCAATATAACGATTATTTAAAATGTGAACATGTCTTTACTTTTTAGTTTTTACTCTTTAATTTTGGGGGTAAAATAGGTATTCTACAATCATTAAAGGATCGAGCCAGGCCGGTGCACAATAGGCTGGTCTAGGTTAGGTGTTGTTCGATCAGTCTCAATCGGATGCCCGATGGTCAAAGTAGCAAAACCGAGATCGAACCGTTTGTAAACGGTCCGGGCCGGGCCGATCTATAAACGGTCGGTCCCAATCAATTTAGTCGGGTCGGGCAGCGAATTGACACCCCTAAGCAGGCATGTTGTTTATTTATTATTATTATTACTATTATTTTTTTTTATCTCATCCATCATCACAAATTTGGTAATCTATTTTTTTATCGGTATTAGATTGATATCGGTCTCAGCCAATCTAAGGATTAAAAAAAAATAAAAAATGTGTGGTACCCAATTGAAACATATGATACCATATAAATATAGATGAGATACAAAATTATTCTTTTTTGAATTTACAATATCCTTGATGATTGGATGAGACAATTTGTTAGTGGTTTGGTTCAAACCATGTTTTGAATCAATCAATTTGAAAGAAAAAAAATGTAGTAGATTACGAGTGAAAATGAAGGGTTATCTAGGTATTTAAAAAGAGCAGGGGAAAAAGAGATATAAAAATAAAAAAGCAAGAAAGTATCAGTAAAAAAGTAAAAGGTAGGAAAGTTTTAGTAAATATAGGCAAGTGTAGGGGAGTGATAGTAAATTCCCCTACCCCATTTGTCATTTTATCTTCTCAATCTCAATATTTTGATGAGTTCCGAGCATTTCATATATTTAAGGATATATTTGATATTTATTTTCGGAATAGATTATGAGTCTAGAACGCATTATATGAAGCCTGATTATTTTTAAATTTTTCGTTTTAAATGCATTCTAGACCCAGAATCTATTCCAAAAATGTAAATCAAACACACCCTAAACTTGTGTTTTGATATAATATCTTTGAATGCATTATCAAGTTGAAATGCATATTAAATGCAACATTAACATGTTTTTAATGATCTAAATTCTAACCACCCACCACAAAGAAAAATTATATAATAAATGCTATACCCACTGTCCTTTTTTTTTTTTTGATAAAGACCCACCGTCTTGAATGAGAGTGGATCAGGTTCACATACGAGAATGTATGAGAACATCCCTGATTTGTGGATTTAGAATAAATTTTCTCTCTTCATTTAATAGATTCTAAATGCAAGAATCAAGGATGTACAAGAACATTCTCACATACCTGATCCGTTCAGCTCTTGAATAAGCTTTTTGCTAAATCAAAATGCCTCACATGACATACATGTCTCTCATATACTTGGGGGAAAAAAAAAATGTAAACTCTAAAAATTTTATTTATTTATTTATTTATTTTTGGCCGGGAATCACTACTTGTGATATGGTCACACTCACAGAACTAATGCGGGGTCAATCAAAGAAGGCGTAGAGGGCATAGAGGCATCCAACTAGGGGTAGGATGGTCTTTTCACCACCCCTGTGTCTAAGGGTATGGGTGGGTAGTGGGGTTTTAGAGACAAAAGAATTTAAAGAAGAAGAGAGATGACGCCCACCTAGTGGCAGCCATTACAATGTTCTTCAGCTTCTTTGTTGATCCAGAATCATCCCTTAATACCTGCAATTATGGAACCCAACAAAATTCTTTCTTTTGAAATGAATTCCTAAACCAAGGAAAGATATTGGAGATCTCTTCTTCTTTGTTCTTCTTAGATTTGTAATTAAGGAAATATAGATATACCTGACTGATCATATTAGAAGCTTGGGTCCAATGGAAAGAAAAGTAACAAAGGATGCATCTATCAAGCTCCTCAATGAGTTTAATGAATAGGGATTTAGCTTCTGGGTCATTAGAGAAGTACTCATAGATGTTCTCCTCACAACCTTCAGTTTTCTTCAGATAATCATTAGCTAACTTACAGAGCTGAGGACACTTACTTGGATCTTCAATTCCTAATTGTCTAGCTGCACCCACCAGGCCACCACTCGTTAAAAAAATAAAAAAAAAAGGGTTAAAAGAAAAAAGTTCAGAGATTTCAAATTCATTTCATGAAGAATTATTACCTACATAGTCAGGGAAACGTTCAAGGCCATCTATGTGTCTGGAACCTGATTTCTGCAATTTTGGAATGATTTTTTGGTCCCTCATCTGGTGCTTAAGGCGGAGGCGATCCCGAAATCGCGCCGCTGCTGTGGCTAAGATGGCGAATCCGATCGATGAGACAGTGAGGAAGAAGAAACCATGGCTTCTGCTGCTTCTATCTGAATAGAGAGAGAGAGAGAGAGAGAGAGAGATCAGAACTCTCCTAGTACTCTACCTCTCTGCAGCATCGCTTTGGTCGCTAGATTCCAATTATTTCTAAGTTTCAATGAAGATTGAGAAGGATATCTAAGAGATAATGGAGAAACTGAGTCTCAATTTCTACTTAGAAAAGAGGGTTTTCCACACTGGCAGCGTGGGAAGTAAATTATACATTTGTCAGCAATCAGTGGTCTGAAAAAGGTATCAATTCATTTTTAAAAAAAAAAAAAATCCATATCTGATGCCCGCACCATTTTTTTGTGAGAAAGCATAGCAAAAACCCACACATATAGTGTACTTCTCTTCATTGTGCTGTCAAACTCTTCCCCATCCGAGGTTACCTATGGGCCCCACATTAAGTGTCTCTCCCTTTGTTAGTTAATTCGCGTTTAAAACGTCGTCCCGTTTTTTTGCCGTTTTAAACGTCGTTTACCGAATTTTTCACAGAAAATAGGTAAAAAACAGGAACGGGGCTATTTGAAGTTTTAAACGCGTATCCGTTTTTTTGAAAGTAAAAAAACGGATATTAAAAATGGATATGCGTTTAAAACGCGTTTAAAACTTCAAATGAATATTATCTATATTTGTTTTTATTGTTATCTAGGTATTTAGAGAATTATTATGCCAATTTATGTCAATATATTGCCCTTTTTTTGACACCGTATTATTTAAATATAAAAGTTTAAAACACGTATTATCCGTTTTTTATTTTTCCCGTTTTTATCGTTTTTGACCGTCTCATTCACGTTTTGATCCGTTTAAAACATACCCGTACTGAACAATGTTTTTTTGCCATTCCCATTTTAACTAACAGAGGTCTCTCCTTGTTTGATGGGGAAGCTGCTCAAGTGTCCTTATCACATTTGATAACGATAACCTCTCATGTCAGGGTATTAGTACTATTGAAGGTGCCCCTCTTCTTCCCAAGGGATTGAGGATGTTGGTCCTCTAATGGACATTCTCACTTACCAAGGTGCCACTATTGTCAGGGGTACGTGACCCCCACTTTGGAGGAAAATTCAAACTCAAATCCTTTAGCTAGCTTGGGGCTTCCTTTTGGAGATGGGCTTGAATTGGGTCTCCACTCTAATGTGTTGGAGACCATATTGAACTTGGAGCAGCAACCTAGTGATAATTTGAATAGAGTTGAGTAGAGTGTGGTCTACATTAGCGTTCCCTTTATTCAATATAATTATAATGAAATGAAAAGTCATCCATCACTGGGAGGATGACTATGTTACAACAGTCTATACTCATATTCATTTTCATTTCAATATCAATAATTTTGGTCCTAGGACATAAATAGAATATCTGCCTATGTGTCTATCTCTCCTTTACTCTTATGAAATAACATCTATGCCCTTCATTAGGGGAGAAGAGAGATAGACACAAAAAACGACGATGTAAGCAACACTCTTGGACAAAAAACACTTCCCTATCTTAATTTTTTTAAAATTAATATAATAATACATGTGAGGATGCATACTATATACCTTCGGCTCAGAGAGTCTTTCCCAAGAAAAAAAATCAAATATGAGGACATATACCCTAAACTTAATATTCAGACTTCAGAGAGACTTTTCATTAGACTATGTTTGTTGCAAGATAAATTTAAAAGGGAGTGAAATGGAATTTTTAAACTTAAAATGGAAACATTTGTAATCGTTACCCCATGTGATCCCACGTGATTGTATTAAGTACTTAAACTTTTTTTTACCATATTTAGTGATGGTTCATTTTACATTTAATTTTCGTTTTGCATTTTATAGCAAAGGGTTTTGGATGGAAAATAAAATGAATTTTAATATTCAAATATAGATCGATTTGGAGTTAGTGATATAGGAACATGGAATACCGATTATAGAACTTTCATTTTTAAATCAGTAAATTTCACTTGTCTTCCCTTGAATTCCACGGAACCTTTTGGAACCTTTTTCTTCGGGAGAAAGGATTACTTATAAAAGCAGTGTAAGAAAGAATTTATTTCACACCAACGAGGGTTGGAAAATAGTATCATCAATATCAGAATAATATCAGAATAGGAGAAAGAGGAGGGTACTGTCAATGTGGGATCCATAATTTATTAGGCAAGAAGGATGTAAAGGAATCTGCACAAGGCAGTGTCGCAATCTTAGCAGACCAAGGAAATCCTGTGCTCTTCTAAGACCCCGCAATCAACTTGGACTAGGAAAGCCCAAGGCCCATGATTCAGCTCCTAGTTATAAAGTATAGGTAAAACAAAAGAACAGATGAGTAGGTATGGTTTCATAAAAAAATATAAAAAAGGGCGTAAAAAAATAGGAGGGATCATTTTTCTTTAAATAAGGTAGTTTTAGATTGTGACTTGAGGTTCAACAATTCAACTTTTGATCAAATATATCTTAAATAGGGAGTACTTTTTTCAGTTCCTAGTTATGGTCCCAATTAATTCGTAAACAAAGTGTCTGGCACATTTGGTAGAGTATGTGAGCGCAACTAGTTGGATGCATGAGCATCTTCTCAGCTTGGTCCTTGTGCTGACGCAATTGCCAAGCAACTAAATAGCGATCTCTAACAAAAAAAAATTACATTTAGAAGTGTAGTTAACTTTAATGAGTATGAATTTAAATCCATTTCAAGATAATGGGACCGAAAGATATCTTATAATATCCAAAATCAAAGGAAATAGTATCATCTTATTATATTTTAAGACATCACATATTGTGTTTTTCTTATTAAACTTGTGCCAGTATCATATCAAGATCCCTACAAAAAAATCAAAAGCAATAATGTCATCTTATTATATTTTAAGACATCACATATTGTGGGGTGTGTTTCTTATTAAACTTGTGCCCAGTATCATATCAAGATCTATAAAAAAAAATCAAAAGGTAATAATGTCATCTTATTATGTTTTAAGACATCAAATATTGTACGAGTGTGGTCCTTATTTATCTTGTGCTAGGGATCATATCAAGATCAGAAACACGATAGAAGATATTAAACAAGATTTGTTGCATACAAGGTTCAATAACTCGTTTTGTTTTGATATTCCGATAGTTTCAAAATCATCAAAATAGTGTAATTTTTTCATGGGTTTTGCTTACTCATTTTGAGGGTGCTAATGACCAAAATTAACAAAATGAGAAAAATTGTGTCTTTTCATCTTTGATATGTAATTTTGTTTCAAAAAAA
>NC_056565.1:21975963-21984118 GCF_013358625.1 Macadamia integrifolia
AAAAAAAAAAAAAAATCTATTTTTGAAATAAATCATCACAAACCTATTTCTGATTTGCTAATATGTAATCTATTCTTTTTTTCTTTTTTTTTTTGACAAGTTAATCTATTCTGTTACTAATTATTTCCAAATAATAATTTCTCAAAAATAAAAAATTAGAACAAAAATCAATCCAAGAAGCCTTTATGGATATGTTTTAATCAAATTATAAGTATAATACTTATACAAGAGTTCATATAGAACACAAATATCTTTGAGAAGATATAGAAATGGTTGGAGAAGAGCCAAACTCAGAAACTCGGATTTGTATGATGCAGTTTTCACTTGTTGCTCTTTGGTGGTTTAAATTATTCCCTCTTTGTATATATTTATTCATTATATATTTTTTTAATAAATGTCTATTATTATTAAGTTTATTTTAGTTTAGAGCAAGAGATCACTGCATAGTCGCATCGCCCTTGTAGCAACGCAGGGGCCAATGAGAACTTGCACAGGGGCTTCTAGACTCATGGGATTTTTTATTTCACAAGTGGTGAGATGACAATTTTGCGTCCTGTACCTGATAACAAGGACCACACAATCATGCAACTTTTATGCTCATTTGCTATTTATAAATTTTGGTTAAAAAAAAAAAAAAAAAAAGACCAACTCCTTAATCAACCAAAGGGAAAAATTAATGAGAATTTTCCACCAAAAACAAAGTGGGCTACCACATGAGCAGATTTAACAACATTCCTAAAAGCCCAAACATTTCATGATGGAAACATAGAACCTAGATGGCTAGATCCAAGCAGTCAAGAACAAGATAACTAATGCCCTTGTCAATATAAGATCTATCCTTAGCAAGAGGTTTAAGAACAACAGCTATAGCATCACAAAGCACCAAAACATTTTGGATATATCCATCTTTAAAATTGCTCCAGGCCCTCTTTTAGTGCACAAAACCATAGCCTGTTTTGCCCATACTACATTCTCTTTATCCTCATCCTCCTGCAAACACCTCTTATAACATCTGTTAATATTGGAAGAAAACTCCTCAAGTGACAAAGTAAACAAATTATACATCACAAGGGATTTTTACCATTTTCCATTTGTATTGGGGGAAAACATATATTCTCATCGTCCTCAATGATATATTATAAGGAAAAAAGAACTCTATTTGGGATCGTAGGGCTGCACCTAGACAAGAGGAGGGGGCAAAATGACTGCCTTGCTCCCATGAAAGGTAGAAATACCTAAAATGTTGATGCTTCCAGGTCACTTTCATTGGCCCCCATTCTGGTGAAGATCCATGCTCCCGGATAGAGAACTCTTTCCCGATATGATAATTATCGTATGTAGAGGATCTTATTAAAAGAAATTGATATATATATAGAGGTAAAATCAACTTTGATTCAATAATTGTAACCTTCTTTGTCTTTTCCTGGAGAGTGTAATATATGCCATTTCTTTCTATTTATGGGTCGTGAATCGTGAATTCGTGATAATGATTGTAGGGTCCAACATCTAAGGCTAGGATCCATGTGAGGATAATACATTTTTTTTTTTTTTGTACGAATATGAGAATGCAAATGACACCTCAACAGTTATATATAAAAATTCACACTTAAAAAAAATATTTTTTAAATAATTTGAAAGTGATTTATCTTTTTTTTTTTTTTTTTTTTTGGTAAGGAGTAATCTCATTGATAATGGGGACAAGTGGAGCTCAAGGTATCCTGATTACATAATTCAAGGAGCCAAGGAGTAGAAACAGGTCAATTTGTCTTACTTGTCATAGACAGGGCTTTCCTGGCTAGGAGATGTGTGACAAAATTTGTTTCCCTAGGAATACAAACAAAAGAGCAACTGGTAAGACGGGATGCCACAGATTTGATATCCTCCAAAATACCAGTAATAGTAAAAGGAGGGGATTCCTATGGGTTGTGAAGGAGTGAAACAAGATTTGAGTTATCCGACTCCACAATAACTTGGTGCTAGAAGGATGATTTAGTAATTGATTGGAGGCCTAACAATACGGCCAACACCTCCCCAGTCAAAGCATCTGAAAAAGTAACAGGTTGAGATATAACCCGCAGAGGAGAACCATCATGGTCATAGCACAATACCCCCAATCCACTAGAGGTAGTTTCTAGTGGTATAACGGCATCACAGTTCAACTTGATAAAGCCAGCTGGGGGGGGGGGGGGATTCCATTTTCCATTCGTTGTTGGGGAGGAGAGGGTGGGATCTTGCTGCATAGTATTGCCTTTTTTCATATAAACAAATTCTTTCCAAGCTCTTTGGGCTTTGGAGAAGACTTCCACCGGAGTCAATTCCTTGTGGTTGAACACCAAATCGTTTCGAGCTAACCACAAGTGCTAGCATATGAAGGAGACAAGACCCAATACTTCTGCCTTGGTTTTATTGTTAGGAAAATTGAGATGATCCCAAGACTAAAGAAGAATAGAAAGTTTTGGCAAGTTATTGTTTGGAACAATAAACGAAAGATCACTGTCGAACAAAATGGCCCTTGCAAAAGGGCATTCCAGAAGGATATGATCAATTGACTCCATGTCACTTCCACATCTTTTATAGCTTGAATCGATCGGCAACCTAGGCTTGGGGAGATTTTCACCGGAAGCAACAACTTGAATACAAGTTTTCCATAAGAATGATCTAATCTTGGGCAAGGTTTTACAGCCCCAATTCCGCTTCCACACTAATGTTGGAATGTCCACCCAATCGTGTCTTCGTGATGACAAAGGTTGCACAACCATGTGATGATCCATTTGATTGGTCAATAGGTGGTAAGTAGTTTTAATTGAGAGTTGGCCATTGTGTGCTCCTCACCAAATCATTTAATCATCTTTGTTAGTGAGGCTTAACCTGTTTTTTAGAATAGCTTCTATGTTCGAAGGTATAAACCACTGATTAAACATTTCTATATTCCAAATTCTATCTTCCTGAGAAATAAGGTCAGCCACTTTCACTACATCACATTGAGAAGGTCTTAAGCCTTGTAATCTAAAATTTGAAAGGGAGGGTACCCAATTGGTATCCCAAATATCAATGTCGTTTCCGTTACGAATTTGCCATAACAAACCATCATTGAGAACATTTCTTCCTGCAAGAATACTTCTCCAACCCCATAAGGGTTTGTTACCAATGGAAGCCTCTAAAAATTCCTTTTGTGGGAAGTAAATGCCTTTTATAAACTTAGCCCAAAATGAATCTTTATTATCCCATAATCTCCAAGCGGTCTTAAATAATAGAGCACGATTGTGAAGGATGGGATAGCGAAAACCTAGACCTTCTCGTTCTTTAGAATGACATAGACGAGTCCAAAAGACCCAATGAATTTTTCTCACCTCACTACGCTGCCCCCAATAGAAATTCAAAATAGCCTTCTGAGTGGAATTATGGTGGGAAGCAGGTAAAAGGAAGTGGGATGCCGCATAACTAGATATCGTCAATGCCACCGATTTAATTAGAGCCTCCCTTCCCGCTTGCAAAAGAAGCCTTTGTTTCCAGCCTTGGACTCTCTTACAAGTTCTAATGTTGATCTCCTCAAATATATCAGCTTTAGATACTCCAATCTCATAAGGCAAGCCCAAATATTTGGAAGGCCCGCTCCCATATGGGACCTTGAGGATACAAGAGAACCATCTTTGAAATCGGAAAGGTGTGTTGGGGCTAAAAGTGAGATAAGATTTTTGAAGGTTGATCTCTTGTCTGCTTGCTTTGCAGTAGAATTCAAGACATGATCGCAAATGATTAACCTCTTGAGGCTTCACTTCAAAGAAGAGCAAACAGTCATTGGCAAATAGAAGATGAGAGATGGGAGGCACTCAATTCCGTACCCTGATGCCTTTAATAGAATTATTTTTTTCCACCACCTCGATGATCGAGCTGAGTACCTGAGAACATAAAATGAAAAAAAAAAGGGAAAAAGGGTCACCTTGACGAATTCCTTGTGAAGGAGAAAATGAACCCCCTTTCTGCCCTGTTAACAAGCAAAGAGTATAAAACAGAATAATATATTCCATCACAAGGTTCACCCGCTGGTTACAAAATCCTAGCTTTAGAAGTGTATCTTTAATAAAAGACCATTCTAGGCTATCAGACTCCTTCATATCTAGTTTAAGACCCAAAAAAATTTTCTTCCCTTTTTTTTTTCTGATGTTTGATGTAATTAAAGATTTCATGTGCAATAAAAATATTATCAGAAATAAGACCGTCTGGGACAAAAGCTGATTAATGAGGAGAATTGATACATTGTAAGCCACTTTTGAGTTTGTTAGCCAAAATTTTGGAGATCACCTTTACTGCCACACCGCATAAGCTGATAGGACGATAATGCTCGGGAACCTTCGGGTTCTGATTCTTTGGGAAAAGACAAATCAAGGTCTTATTGAGCTCCCTTGGTAAGATGCCGGTAGTAAAAATATTTGAGATAAACTTATGCAGGTCCTCCTTAGTGATATCCTAGAATTTTTGAAAGAACACAGGTGAAAATTCATCTGGGCCGGAGATTTTAACGGGCCCATGTCCATAAGAGCTGCTAAGATTTCTTCAAGTGATGGCATCACACAAAGAGCCTCATTCAAATCATTGGGGACAACGGATTGCACTGAAGCTAAAGCATGGTTCATATCCTCCATGTTAACCCCTTGAGAAGTAACCACCTCACTGAAATGGTTGAAAAGCAAATTAAAGACCTCAGGCTCTATTTGCAACCATTCACCTGATGGGGATTTGAGCTTTAAAATTCGATTACGTTGCAGACGTTGAATAGTCGAGGCTTGAAAAAAAAAGCTGAGTTCTTGTCACCACTTATAATCCAATCAATTCTTACTGTTTTTTGGTGCCAAAGAATCTCCTCCTTTTCAAGTTCTTCTTCCAGCTGCTTTGCTATGTTATCCTCATCCTCTTGAGTGTGAGAACTAGCAGGTTGACTTTGATGAAATTGAAGCTGTAACTTGAGTAAGCTGATCCAAGTTTGAACATGACCGAATTCTTCTCGATTCCAAGAATCATCTTCATTGAAAGATACATGTTATATAAAAAATTTTAAATAAAAAAATTAATAATAATAATAATAATTATAAGGGAAATTTATCACGTCACCCCTAAAGAATGCTACAATGATAAAACCACTCTTTATGTTTTGTCAAATTATTCTCAGACTCCCTATTG
This sequence comes from Macadamia integrifolia, assembly GCF_013358625.1. Lineage (NCBI taxonomy): Eukaryota > Viridiplantae > Streptophyta > Magnoliopsida > Proteales > Proteaceae > Macadamia > Macadamia integrifolia. The sequence goes on from NC_056565.1 coordinate 21,981,142, forward strand.
TCAGTCACCGTATATTGAGGCTTTAAAATGACAATTTTACCCATTTGATTAAAATCCTTCTTCCCTTATCCATCCCTGTGCACAACATACACATCCACCTTTTTCTGAGAACTGCACGATCGCCGCCTTTCTCTGAGAATTGCACGATCGCCGCCGATTCCACTTTGTGTTTGAAATGGTGAGAGCAAGATCCACCATGAAACAAAGTAGCCGAAGGAATCATCATCGCACTCCCAAGCGGAACTCCCCGAGCACTGAAGACATGGTCAGTGCTCTTCCAAACCAACTCCTTAAAGCCTACTGCACAACTCCACAAACCAATACAACACCTATTGTCAAAGATCTAGAAGATGTAAAGAAACTCTCGATCATCCCAAAGAATAACCGGAGAAAACCAAAATCCGCCTAAAATCAGCCCATCCATGATCGGACTATCAATAATCGAAGATCGGATTTTATATAAACACCGATAAACCCTGACGCGGATTAAATCGGGATATTTAAAGGAAACTATGCGATATTCTGGAAAGTTTTGCAGCGAACCATCTCCGATGGATAATGGATTTCTGCCGGAAGATTAACACGTTTTATATAGAGTCTAAGAGTCGGTGAGTACAAAGTTTCAATTTCTCTCTACTTTTTTTTTTTTTTTTTGTAGATTAACACATTGTCTCTCTCAATAACACTGGTACCGGCCTCTGCTCCCTCTGCAACTACGGCCAAGGAGAGGTCCTTGATCATCGCCCTTTGCAACGCATAGTCCAACCCCCAATCGAAACCATCTGTCCACCGCCTCCGTGACCCAATTATATCCCTCTGCAAGGTGTTGCTACCATGCCCAAAATCTTCATCACAAGTCCGAACCAAAACCAGTAGAACCAATCCAAGAAGAAGACAAAGAAGACTTCGACCTAATCCGCCGCGTTCTGTAAGGACCCCCGAACCAGTAACACCACGACCACCACAATCCCCCCAAGTTCCAGCTGGTCACCGCTGTCGTCGTCGGTCACCGATGCCGCAGCAGCCGTGGTCTCTGGTGCTCTGAACGATCGCCGGTGATAGATTTGGGAAAAAGGTGAATTAGGTCTCGATTTGAGAGAAAGGCACAGTAACTTACATAGGTATTTTAAGTAATTTAGTAATGATATTTTGATATTTAAAATAAAATATTCTTGATAAAAAATCTGAGAATAATTTGGTGAAACAGAGGATGTGGTCTTATCATTGTGAAATTCTCTAGAGAGTGACATGGTAAATTTCTCTAATTATAAATTATGCAACACGTGTTAATAAATAACTGCCATAATTTGAAATCCAGATCTGGTCAAAATCAAAACAAAAGATATCTTTAGTTCATCCCTCATCTCCCATAAGTTACTACCATTAAAAAGATTCCAAACTATATTTTAGTCATAGACTTTGGCCTATCCACTTATTTTTAAACCAGCTGCCAAAGTTCTTCTTCAATCTGGGTGAAGAGAATTGGATGTGATTATTACCTCTGCCCTTATTGGATGAAGTTGGAAATGCCCTTGACATTATTCTGGTCCCATCGAACCATCAGAATTTGGATTAAGAGATTCTCTCTTTATCACCTTGATTAATAGATTTTACTCATCAACATGGTGAAGGAAAACTATAATACTGACTTTGGTATAGGAGATCTTTCCACCTGAGATAGGCTTTGGTAGAGGAGATCTTACCACCTGATAGGAGCCTTACCCTTCCATCAATCTCATCCGTTGATTTATGAGACTAAAATCTGCCTGACCAAAAGTCCATAAATAATCATGTCCGCACATCTGAAGTGTAAGAAATAAATCCAAGGTGGGCTAGGAGTAGGTGTGTCAACTGGTCAAGCACCGTCGGTTTTTCACTTAAGCTTGATCAGTCCCTAACAATTTAAGGTCCCACACTGTTCTTGTCCGTTTAGATAATTGGGTGTCATAGTTTAAGGCATGAACACATTTCTATTAGTTCATTTTAGTACATAAAAGGGCTCAAGCTAATTGATCTAATTGGACTACGTTGCACGATGCTTGAATCCAACACATTTATTAATTATCTGATTGGATCAAGTCAGACCTATCGGTGTGGGCCAACTTTTGACACCCCTATCCAGGACTCTGGCCCTCGGGCCCTCTGGCACCATTGGGCAGTCCAGCTCAGGACTCAGAAGTCAAAAGGAGTAAGCCAAGTGTCTGGTAAGATCAAGAATGGATGAACCCATTATCTATGCTTGTTCATGTTATGATGCCAAAGTTCACAGTATATTCTATAAGATATTCTTACACATGAACTCATGAAGAAGGTGAAAGGTGCAAAGATGGAAGCAAACCATCATAATATTCATAACCTTTATAACATTGATAACATACTCTTACAGTTTGAGAATGTCAGCTATATTGATCAGCAACACATATCAGCTCATTCAAAGGCTTTGTACAACAAAGAATCATAGGTTTGACTCCTTAAATGGTCTAAAATATGAACTACTCTTCTTTCCTAATGGAATTTAAGATGGTAATTGATAAGTAGTTCATAAATCATCCATTCACTGGAGATCGCTTGCGCGAAACCATGGTTGTCAAGATCCTGCGAAAAAAAAAAAGAAAGAATTTCTTTCACATGACACACCTTCATTGCAATTGGGATGGGAAGGAGTCTGATAAAAAGACTCTTTATTTGGAACTACCAACTGAAATAAAGAGAGAGTCATAAGAATCCTTCTTAGAAGCCAAGATTCTCTCTCTCTTCAAGTTTCATTTTCAAGTCTTCTACAGATGGCAGTTTTCCACCAGCTTTTGACATTGCAAACCACCATCCAAAAAGCTCATCCTGTAAAACACCAAGAGGGCATAATCACTACAAAGCATTGTAATATTGATCATTCTGTAGTCCACCTGCTATTAAAGGGAAGAAAAAACCAATATATATATATATATATATATATATTGCTGAGCCCTGCCCCCCCCCC
>NC_056565.1:21984138-22004055 GCF_013358625.1 Macadamia integrifolia
CCCCCCAAAAAAAAAAAAAAAATAATGTACAGATCCACTGGATAGTGTGTACTAAATAGGTCACTAAAGCCACACAGGTTACCTAAGATATTGCATTTTGCATCAATCACACGGTAGCTTGTGACCACATTTTCAAGCAGAAACCATAGCCCAGAAGCTGTTGTTAAGTGTCAATGGAGACAAACTGTGAGCATTCAGGGTATAAAGTCGAATAAATGTCTTCTATACATGGGCAGTTCAGACCATTTGAGTTTCTCAAGACTAAGGAAATTCTTACCTAGAAATGCAGCCCATTTTTCTCAAGTCAAAATGCCTGTAAGACTACATAAGCAGTCTCCAAACCCTATAAAACTATATGTTAGTCCTTGGTTTCTTGGGGTAAAGCTGTGTAGTTCTCGGCCCCCACCAGACCTCGCACATGCGGGAGCCTCGTGCACTGGGTATACCCTTTTCTTTTTTGTGATGAACAAGTGTCTCTAGAGTCTAGACAGAGAATCTTTTTAATGGTCTGATGTGATTTCTTTCTGTGATATAATGGTGTGGTTTCTAATCCACCACATTTTATTCGTAATAAAAAATAATAATAATTATTATTAAAAAAAAAAAAACAGTAGTAAACAACAAAACTAATGGAAGCCAATGATCCCTTTGATGCATTGGTATCTGCACTGCTTCCCCATAAGGAACTTTGCTTTGAGTCTTGTCTGCAACACTGTGAGTAGGTTGTGGTATTCCACAGTGCATGTTTCACAGCTCCCTTACTTGCACGCAAGTGGAGGGCAGCGACCCCCCCCCACACACACACAAAAAAAAAAAAAAAAAAAAAAAAAAGAGGACCAGACTGGAAAAAAATTATAAAGTTGATTGAATCTCCACCTTCGGCATTGCTACCGGCAGAGAAAAAACCAACTCAAAACTAGTCAAATTACTCTATGATCCACCTTTGGCATTGCCATCAGCAGAAACCAAAGAGCAAAAGAAAAACTAAGCAGCCCAGACTAAATCATATACAATCCTCAAAGTGGTAACGAGGCCTCTCTTGAAGGTTATCATAGAATATAACAGTTTTTCAACAACAAATTAAAAAAAGGTTTAAATACATTCAGACGGACATTATGTGAAACTCAAAAGGCTTTAAAACCTTCTAAGTTATTAAGTTCCTAAAAGGCTTAGGAATAGGATTCCATCCCCAGTGTGTGGATTTAATGAATATCAAGTTATTCCAATGGTGGCTCAAGAAAGAAAAAAAGGAGCTGTTCAAATGGAAAGCTAAAGGCTGAAACAAAACTTTACTACCTCAGTGAAATCATGGTTAGAGACATAGCGGCTTTCAACGCAGCATTTGAAGCCCCCGATGCTCACAGAAAGGGAAATTCTAGAACTTCCGGATGAATTTTCTCTCTGTGTCCCTGTAAATCAGAATAATAAAGAAGGAAAAGTCAATCAAAAGAAACAAAGGACAACTGAGATTTTCATGTATGTTTTACCTTTATATCTATAATACTTTCACAACTTAAAGTTCAAACAAGCGCTCATGCACGCAGAAACAGAGATTATGGTTTTGACTGTGTGAAACCAAGGTTACCATTAATGCAAGCCACATGGTAACCTGCTCCCCCTAGTCCCTCTCCCCACTTCCCAAGCCGCAGACGTAGAAAAAATCCATTAAGATGAGAAGCTGAAATCGAGGATGCTGTCCATCTGAAGTCAAATGTAACATAAGTTAATTGATTCAACACAGATATTGTGAAACTAGTAAAAATGGATATAAATTTTAGAGGAAAATTATAAAGACAATCCTGAAATATTCATATTCTTAGTGCATCACAGACCCTACAATTCACCCTTTGGAGATTCACCAATATCTGCTTTCTAGGTGGGATTTATATTTTAGCCACATTGAAAGATGATTTTACTGAATTGGACTATCCACCAGATAGAGGACACATTGGATAGGCTATATGTATAAGTCCCCTTTCCAAATCAGCTGTATGTATTATATTCCCCACCCACTCACCCACCCCCACCCCCACCCCCACCCCCCAACATGGCTGTGAAAATTTCATCTTATTGTAATCAAATAATGATCAAGAAGAGGGTTTACTTTGCCAAAGTCATAGTGACTCCAGATAAATCATCATTCGAGGAGGCAAGGTTCAACAAATGGAATCATTGGCAATTTCACTTCCATGAGAAAGGATTTTTGGTAACTTGGGTCTCTCTTTTTGGTATATACCCTAGCAATCCCATCTGCCTCTACCTATCTTGGCAACCAGATGACTGTTACCCCTCTCAGTTCAGATCATAAATTCCACTTGTTGGCGTCTTTTTGAGATTAAAGGGTACAGCCATACAGGCATCTTGGTTGTTTTCTTTCACTTTCATCATGTTCTAATCCTCCTCTCCACTGCAATATTTCCTTCCACAAGTAGTGTTTGCAGATGGTGATGAATTACATTCAACACTGCCTGTGATATATTTCCTATGAACATAAATGGCTGATAGAAAATCTCTATTCTCCATCAGACTACTGTTTCATACTCAAAAAGAGATGACTGGAGACCTATGCTTTCCAGGTGTTTCTGACCATAACATATTCATTCAAGGACTTATACATATGTGATTGGGATAGATGTTGAGGTGTGGATGATTATTAGTATTGTGGTTAACCACATATTTGTGTCCCCTAACCTTTAGAGACACTTGAGTCTTTGATTACCTAATCTCCCTTCAATTAACCCCCGCCAAGAAAAAAAAACCCTTCAATTCATCCTCTTTTTTTTTTTTTTTTTTCAGAAAAAGGGGGGATGGTAAGATAATATTAGCCTTCATTACAGATACAAATAAATATTTATTTTCTTTCTTTCCTGATTGTCCATCTTTGCAGTTCCTGTTATCATTCTCAGATGGTCATCTACCTAATGAGATCAATTGGTACTTTACAATCCATTCTGTCCAAGCATCATCCTCCAGTGATTTCCTCCCACTGGACAATAGCCGTATCTTTAAATCTCCAAGGATAATGCATGAAAAGAGATGTAGTTCATGCATGAATACTTCGATAGAGATACAAGCAGAAGTCACACATCTGACAAAGAAAGCAGTAGTCTGCAAGTGTGTCCAAGATAAAGCTCCAATCTGATGTAAGCATAGGAAGGAAATCTCTTTTTGCAATAATCTCAGCTCATCTCAAAGATCACTTTAGAAACTAATAGAATCATAGATCTTCTTGTCACAATAGCCTCTTCCTAACAATTATATTTGATGAAAGGTATGCAGTCCCTATTTATCAAAAGGCCCCCGGGTGGGGGTGTTGGGGTAAAAAAGTGAAGTAAGAAACAAGTCAATAGTGAGGACATCTATGCTTTTCCTAGTGATTGGAACATATATTCTCTCAAGCAACCTGAATGAGCAATCTAACATGTGTAGATAGACACCCTTGTAAAATACATAATGCTTTAATGACAACTGACAAGTTCTCCTAAGAAAAGTACATGAGGATGATAGATTCGTCATACAAGGAAGTGAAGATTTTAGATAAAGTATCTCAAAGAAATAAAGATTTTTTTTTTTTTTAAAGTATAAACCATCAGTTTAAGATATTATTTGAGATTAAGTATCTCAGCAAAACCGCAAGGGGTCTTCGAAGAACCACAATGGCTAGGAGTGAGTCACCAGCATTTCCAATTAAACTGAAGTTAAAATTATTAACACTTCCAATCATGTTATTATGAAATACTTTAAACAGGACTAGTCTAGTGACGATGAGTAATCTTCAAGATTTAAGGATAAAGATCCAGAGTTTTGAGAATGAAAGCTGGAATAGAAACAACACCATGTCGGAGATACTCTCTTAAGACATATTCAATGGCTCAGGAATTGGAAAATAACATTTACCACCCTAAACTTATCAAATATGGCATATAACCAACTATTTAGCAATCCTTAAGGAGTTGTGAAAAGAACAATTCAGAATTTTTTTTCCCTCTTTTTTTTTTCCCCTTTTTTTTTTTTTTTTTTTTTTTTTTGGGGGGGGGGGAGGGGGTTGGGTTAGTAATGCTAGAAAGAAATGGACCACTTACTTGAGGATATCCATTCGTGAAAGACGAAGCATCTTTATTGCTTCAAAGGTTCCAATTGGTACATCAGGAATACTCCTAGTGACACTGTTCTGAAAGGGTGTGATAACTAGATTTTCTTTTAATTTTTTCTCTGCAGAACTTGAGGCATTCTGCTCTCCTTTCAGCACAAGTTCTGTGTGAGCTCTCTGTCCTTTCATACTTCCACAGAAGCTATTTCCTGGAGGGTAATACTTGACTGTCTTCAAATCTGAAACCTGTCCATTATGCATCATCATTTCACTCACTTTTTTGTTTATGCTCATCCGAACCAAATGCCCAGATTCCATTGTTGGCCTTACCCCTTCACAAGTTTTATTTGCCCCAGCAACTTGGCATTGGCTATCCTTTTCCAATGATTTTAGATTTCTATCATTGCCACTAGTAAGAGTATTATTTCCTGGATTCTGCTGCATTTTCTCAGAACTACTTAGGTTAACCAAAGATGCATTATTGTCTAGATGAGTTTCTCTTCTCAAGGGTGCATTGGGACATGAAATGGCCCAATGATTGAGCTGAAAACAGAGGATGCAGAAGCAAGAAGACTCTTCCGATCCGTCATCAGAAATGATGCTTTTGAGAAGATCCTCAAGCTCAGACTCAACTATCTCTGAGCAATCTCTCAAGTTATGCCCTTTTTTGCCACAAAAAAGACAGAATGTGCTTTCACCAATTGTGCAATTGGCTACTACTGATGGGATGATGTTCCTGAGAGCATCCAACCTCCTTGCAAAGACTGAAGCCACATCCTCTGAACTTCTGAATCTTTTAGAATAAAGAATAGGATTCAATTTAGAGTTGCCCTTCTGATAGTTCTGCCTTTTTGTTCTTTCTAAACCCAATGAGGTAGATACATTTACTGAATAATTCTGCATCTTTTCTATGATATCCATTTGGTATTCAGCAGAAGGATCCTTGCAATCCTCCAAGTTTTTCTGCTCCTTGGAAGAAATTGCACAATTCTGGGGTTGAGGAAGAAGCCTCATGCAACCAGTAGAACCCTCATTGGTCTCAAAACCGTTATGCTTACATTGAGGTGAACTTAACAAAGGGCCAGAAACTTTTGGAGAAAATCCACTAATCCATGCACCAAAAAAGAGATTCCTTCTGTTTGTTCCAGACGTTGAAGACTTGTTTTGCTCCACAAACCCGTAAGTTTCTTTCCCTCCAGATGGAGAATTAGAATCATTCTGGAAAGAGGGATTTGATAAGCCTGGTGCACCTTTCTCACTACCACAGGCACATAACTTGTTGATCCCTGCAGTGTTGTTGGTCTTGTGGCTTTCCTGAACAGCTAGCTGAGGAGAAGAAACGTTAGGCAGTGTTGAAGGACCATCACTTCCAGGTGTACCCTGGTTAAACTTCTCATTTGACATAGGCGTTTGCTCACATAATGTAATATTCTCCTCATCACATGATAAGGGAGTTCTACTCTCATCACATATCATGTTAGCTAGATCAATTTCCTTTGAGCTTTCTCCTTGATGATCAAGATTCCAAGTTCTCGTGTCCTGTACCCTTTTGCTTGGGAGATAGAGGGACTGAAAAATAGCTTGGAAACCCATACTTCTGCACCCAGGGTCTAGGTTTTTCTGGTATGGCATGGACTTCTGACCATTACTTACATGCTCATGAGGAGGCCTCACAGTAAGAGCTAATGAAGGTTTCTCCTCTGGATCAGACTTAGGTAAACCTGTTATCATGTTTGAGATCCAATTCATGAAAGAGCTATCTCGTCTCTCAAAAGATGAAGAACCAATACTTTTATGAGTTTGCTGCTTGAGTTTTTTATTGCTGACAAAGAGTTGCGATTCAAAGTTCCATGGTCTCTTTCCTACTTTAAATGACCCTGCACTGTTGCAACTCTCAACACTTTCATGGCTGTCATCCTTCTTTGTAGTTCTATTAACTTCTTCATCAGACAAAGCTCTTGCTTTAGATTTTAATGGATACATACAGAATACACTGTTATCTGGAGAAGCTTCATCTGGAGATGCCTGATCCTCAGGACATGCCCCCTCATTCTGCTGAGGGCTATATTTAACTTCATCAGAAGGTTGTGATACTACATTTTTACCCACCTCAGCACTTTCATCCTTCAAACACAAATTATTTTCAGTTGCCAATTCCTGTTCTTGCCCCCCAGGATTTCTAACAGGGGATGTCACAAACGGCATGCAGCTAGTGGGAGTTTTACCTTGTTTAATTGAAGAAACCTCAGATGGCAACAAAACCATCATATCTGGTGTTTGAGTTGTGCACCTTCCAACATCAACAGAATTTCTAAAAGGGTTTGAGCTTGTTCCTTCATTAGGGTCTGCACATATTGGTTCTAGCCGTGATAAATCAAGTTCTGGTTGAGCCATTTTAGATGAAGAATCAACATGATCCCCACCTTCAGGACCTGCAGAGAACCATGCCCATCAGTGAGATATGATGAAACAAGGAAACCAACAAGGACTAAAGTCATGTGCTCACATGAAGTTTCGGCCAGAAAACTTGAGACAATGTTTCCTCCAGCTCCAGAAGTCTCATTTGTTGGAGGGTTATTTGCACACTGAAGGCCCTTCCCTTTCTTAGATGAATGATCGTCTGCATTCTGATTGAAATCTTGTTCAGAAAATTCCATCACTGCATTTAAATCTTTCATTGTTCCAACTGATCCTGCCAATACAAAAACCGTTTTAGCATTGGAATTCATTCCATACATACACCTGAGTAAAAGGGTTTTACTGAACCAAAGGCATGCCCATGAATTCAAAGAATTGGAACTCATAATTTGGCCTACTTAGTATTTTGCAATGACAAGGCATTGGTAATTTATTTCCTTCTAAAGAAGTGCGATTACCTAGATTTTGTTCATGAGATGTTGGCCCACAGATTGGAATGATGCCCGAAATGCTTTTAGGAGACCCGACCGGGGTAACTGTCTCAGGAACTTCACTCTCAAATTTGGATGCCATTTGTGTTGATATAAAGTTTCCTCCAGAACCAGACTCATCATTATTAGTCCCCCTGGATGTAATGACCTCAGAAGGTGCAAGAACAATATTTTTCGATCCCATGCCCCTCAAAAAGGAGGCCTTCTTCTCGGATAAGCTGGAATCTGCACATTTAAGACTCAAACCTTTATGTGGAGACCATATTAGTTCAGATAAGGGGTGGGTAGTCACAAACATCATGTCTGTCATTGACCCGGCATTTGCATTTGCACCTGCACCAGAATTATCATCCAATGCGCTTTGAGTGCAATGATTGGCAGAATCAAGAGCAAGTCCTTCTGTCACCGACTCCTCATTGTTATTGTCCATGTTTATCTTCTGCAATATAATTGGTTCACTGTGAGAAGCTGAAATACCAGCAGCGTCCAGTGCAGTCCCCTACATGCCTTTAGTCAATCAACAACACTGCGCCTGCAAGAAACATAGTCCAAGTTCTGTCACTGTAATTTGTTTCCCCGTTTTTGCATTTTAGTACCAAAACAAACACACCCGTGGACACCCCTTCTATGTGGACTTAGAATACCACCACTAATTTCTCTTAGCAACTCCACGCTCTCTCCTTTCATCAGTGATTGAGGGGAAGGATATCTAGACTCTTGCATAGCCTTCTCTATGGCTTCCCTCTCTGTTCCCATTTTTCAGCCTCTAGAAGACATCAAATGCCCAGAGCTGTTCCACTAGAAATATATTGTTTGGGGTACGATGTCTTGTATTCCGTCACTTGCATTAGTGGGCTGATTCTGAAAGGCAGCTAAGAGGCCGAAGGCCTTGAGGCTCGGAGATAAAGCTATATGGGTATTTCAGTAGATTACCTGTGTGAGGTTTTTGCTACATATTTGTAGTGAGGGTTCTTTCTCGATAAGCAGTCTAAGAGAGGTTCGAGGAAGAGTGGTTGTAACTCTATCCTCCATTGATACTGAAGCAGGATTTCATCTCACCTTGGATGTAGGCAATCTTGCCAAACCACGCAAATTTTTGTGTTCATTGTGTGATTGTTTGTTTGTGATTTCCATTCTTTTCTGCATCGTTTTAGGTTTTCGTTTCTACATAGACAACCAGGTTCTATTCTACTAATAAATTCATTTCAAAATGTAATGTCACACATTCATCAGAAAGTTCACTTGTTAACATCCCAGCCCATCAAATACAAATTTGTTGGACACAATACTTGCCGATTTAAACCTTCAAAATTCGATGAACAGAATGAGCTATAGAAAATTTGATTCCATACCAAGAATTTAAATCACTCCTAAATATAATTACCCTAGCAACAGATCAATCAAAGCAAAATAAAAATTAGAAATTCTCACAATTTAAATCACTTCAGCAGACAATACTCCAAAGCAGTAAGAAGTATCCCACAGACCTAAATCCAAAATCTGCTCCAAAGATATTACCAGAAGGGTTTTCATCATGTTCTTATAAAACAGAAAATGCATAATTCAGACTGTTCCCCATACTAATATCGCAGAATTCAAAGTCTAAGAAGCATACCATATGATTTGTAGGGCATGGAACATAAATTTCCCTTAAAAAACGAAAAACCCAGAAAAGCAAACAGCATGGAGAAGACCATCAATATTCAATGCAAGGCACAGTGTTCTATTGAAACTATGGAAGAGAAAGAGAGGACATACAAACCCAAAATTGAAGAAGAAAACACTAACAGAGTTCAAAATTAAGCAAGGTTTTCATTTCATGTTCTTATGCAACAGAAAATGCATGATTTAGACTCTGCCCCATACTAATATCACAGAATTTGAAGTCTAAGAAGCATACCATATGATTTGTAGGGCATGGAACATAAATTTCCCTAAAAAACGAAAAACCCAGAAAAGCAAACAGCATGGAGAAGACTATCAATATTCAATGCAAGGTACAGTGTTTAATTAAAACTATGGAAGAGAAAGAGAGGACATGCAAACCCAAAATTGAAGAAGAAAACACAAACAGAGTTCAAAATTAGGCAAAACCCATTAAGAAAAAGTGGTTTTAGAGAACATTACATGCTTCTTTCAAGTCTTCAAATCCATTGCTTGAAATTTCTTTGAACTGTAAGCATCACCCAGAGAAGTATTGAGATATATATGTATATATGTGCCAAATGGAAAGGGAAAGAAAAGAGAAACAGGAATGTCTCAAAAGTTCGAGAGGACGACTAATCAAACCATCACTCATGACTCTAGATAAAGGACAAATGAGAAAGATAGAGATGGATATAGGGAAAAAAAAAAAAAAGAGAGAGTAGAGAGAGTTGCATGAGAGAGAGGGAGAGTGAGAGACAGAGACTGCCAAGCGTCCTGCAACCACAGTTACATGGAAGCTCTCTTTCTTTCTGTCTTGCACTAGGCGTTCAGGCCTTAATTTTCAAGGTTACTGAGACTTGAGGCTGAAGAACTGCCACGTGGAGGCATATGACCAGTGACGTTATCAAATTTCAGTTTCAGTTTAGCCAGAAATGAAGAGACATTATCCAGGTTCACATATATAATAAACTATTGACTTAACTCATAATTAACTAATTAAAGTAAAGCATTCTGGTAATCTCGTTAACGGTTTAACCCAATATGACTACAGTCTACAGGACTTGGATTCTGTTTTATATTACAAAAATGAAGAATCATTTTTATTCGGTGTGTACTTGGTGCATCAAGGTGGCAACTGTAGACATTATAAAAATATGTGGACATAATTAAATATATATATATATAATGATATAATAATTAATATAAAAACTATGAGGATCAGGATAGTGAATTTTCAATGATAATTGGTTATATTGAGGATCAATTTTGAGCCGATATTTGTTTGGGCTAATCACATATGCATTGATTAGAGACATTATGATGAAAAAATTCATGATGAGCAATGCTTGATTTGTGTGTTTATCTATTTCTTTTTTCTTTTCTTTTTTTCTATTTATTTCTTGACAACCAAACATAGCCTTTGTGTATGATTTTTACTGATGATATTGTTTTAGTTGATGAAACAAAAGCAAAGATAAATACCAAATTGGAATTATGGAGATCAACCTTAGAATTAAAAGATTTTAAGATAAGTAAAGCAAAAATAAGGTAAATGGTGTGTAACTTTAGTAGTTATAGGACCGATAATAAGGTGGCGCAAATTGATGATAAGGAGATACCTCAAAATTAATATTTTGGGTACCTAAGCTCAATCATAAATAATTAATGAGAAACAAAGAATGATGTTGAACTAAGTATTAAAATATGATTCATGAAGTGGAGAGGTGCATCCGAAGTGTTGTATAATCGATAAATACATGTACAAATTAAAAGTAAAAATTTATAGGATAATATACGACCAACAAGATATATTAAGCTAAGCATTGAGCAATAAAAAAATAACATATATATAAATTAGTGTAACTAAGATGAGGATGATATTGAAATGAATGAATGGTAAAACTAGAAAGGACAACATAAGAAATAAACAAATTAAATCTAATTTAAAAGTTGTTTCAATATATGATAAGTTGTGAGAAAGTTGTTGGAGGTCGCCTTTAGATACTCCAATATCAATGAGCTAAAAGAGCCAAAGGTAAGTCTACAATAACTTTTAAGATAAGTGGAGTCGCATGCATACCTTAGGCCTTATAATAGGTATAACTTCAAATAGAGCTACTTTGAGAAAGAAGCTCCATGTAGCTGACTAGATGAAAATCTCGTACATCCTTATTTTGTTATTAATATAATAATGAGAGAAGGTTCCCTAAAAAGGCAGCATGGCTTTTACACCAGCTCCATGTAGCTGATCATATGAAAATCTTGTACATCCTTATTTTGTTCTTAATATAATCTTGGAAGAGGGTTCCCTGAAAGGGCAGCATGGCTCTTACGCCAGTGTGGGGCCAATGGGAGCCCATGCAGAAGATTCAATAATTAAGGGATTTCTACCTTCCATGAGGGGTGGGCAGTCGTTTCACCCTTTCCTAAGTCTGGGCATAAGAGCCACACTGCATTAATTCAAGTTTCTTTTTCCCTGTAGTCTTTGTTGAACATACCTAAATAATAATAATAATAATAATAATAATAATAATAATAATAATAATAATAATAATAATAATAATAACCCCCTTTGGTGAACATTATATACATCAAAAAAATAATAAAAAAATAATATTAAAAAAATAAAAGTTCTATATAACCGACCCCATTTAATTGGAATAAAATTGAATTGAGTCGAATTACAAATCTACATGAGGGGATGCATCTAAACAGTTAGATTCTATTGCATTAAGTGCAAGGTATCGTTGACGAAAAAGCCAATGCTAATCTGTGGGTCCTCCCTCACAGTGTGGGACCAACTTGTCTACAAATATTTTGTGATATGCACCCATGTTCAGTGGGTCTAATCCACTGGATGGTTCACAATACACAAATTTTGATGATTATCCATTAGGGGTGTCAATCGGTCGGGTCTGATGGGCCTATGTCCTCGGACCAGGACCTACCTATTTAAGGAATGAATCGATCTTGTGTCAGGCTCGATTAGACTCTGAGTTTTAATCAGTGTAATCAGACTATAATCGGGTCTTAAATGGGGTAATATACCAATAAAGCCTTAAATGGTCTTTACTTTTCTTAGATTTAAGATGCTTTAATCTATTTTGTTAAATCATCAACAATTTTAAAAAGACATTACACTTAATTACATTCAATAATTGATAAAAATATCAATATATACCCTATTTTATCTAAAGAAAAATCAAAATATACATATAAATGTTGAGGCTAAACTTATCAGTTTGAGTCGGGCTTGTAAACGGGCCGGGTCAATCGAGAGACCCATCGGGCTTACCCCTTGTACTTCATGTTTATAAACGATCAGGTTGAGGCCCAACACGTTTAATAATCAATGCAAATCAAGCCAATCTTTAAACGATCGGACCTAATCAACCAAACCAATGCGGCTTGAGATTGACACCCTTTCCATTCGTAATCCATTGATCATTTTTAGGTTCACCGAAAGTGGTTACAATTACATACACAAACCGGGTCAAGTAGTAGCGGATAACCTGGATTACCAGACCAGATATTTTTAGTTGTGCCTGGCTGCCTGCCATTAGCGACAATCCAGAAAAAACACTAAAGGCTCAACAATTAAATCATCAAAGATAAGGGCCAGCAATGCTTATCCACTCCAGCAGTTCCAGTACTGTTCCATCCCAGTGATTAATAAACCTTTTTAAGTATTCAAATTGAAGAAACTATTTATAAACGGTTTTGATTTATTTATTCATTTTTTTAAAGGGGCATTTTACCTTTTAAATTTTTAATGAAATAAATATAAATTTAACATTGAATTGAATTATTAATTATTATATACTTTTTTTAATTAAGATGAAACATTGATTGACTTAAACTTATTATGTATATATTAATTGGTTTTTAATAGTTTTTTTAGAAAGAAAAAAATCGATAATTTGAATTCAACCGTTTAATTAAATAATATTAATTTAAAATCAAAATTCAACCATTTATTTAATAATTTCATCCTTCAGTTTAACTTTGAGGCTTTCCACACCCTTAATTGCTGGTTGGTATTCCTCTGTTCCTCCTTAATTTGCTAATATTTTGGGGCACATCAGCTTTATTACCACATCCACAAAAACAATGAATTGGAGACTTATCTTAAGGATTACCCCAACAGACAAACAACCCCACTTGGTCGAATCCCATGATTACTTGTGACTAGGGTGCCATCCTCTTCTAGCCCAACTGTTCGATATAAATGTGAGTAACTCCAACCATTCAATTCATAAATACTGACAACTACTACCCCACCACCAAACAAGCTCGTTCACACACACATACCTACAAAACACGGAAAAAAATCGTCTGTAATTATGATCTCATACAATTCCGTGAAACACCACTTTCAGGGGTGACACGTGTATTGATACCAATGCAATGGTCCAGATCTGATTTAAATGACTCTTCACTGATTTAAAATTTATTAGTTGTATCAGATCTGGATCATTGCATTGGTATCAATACACGTATCACCATCTGAAGGTGATATTTCACGAAATTGTATGAGATCAAAATTACAGACGATTTCAACCCCACAAACACCTTCTGTGCAGTCCAGCAGAATTGCAGAAATAGGACATTTGTTCTATTCTCATACCTAACTTATTTTTGGAAATAAATGGAGAAATGATTCAAACTGAAAGCGAGAGAGAGAGAGAGAGAGTCTTGCAGGTTGCAGCATCAAAATAAGTCCAAACCCAAAAGGAAAAAAGGCAAAAAGGAAAAAAGGGAAAAAGGGCAAAAGGTCAAAAGGGCAAAAGGGAGAAGGAAATACAGCCTTATTTCTGCCACATCCATCCAGAATTCAGAATTCCAGATTGTAACTTTGTAAAGCCAAAAGGTATTGCAAGTTGCACTGTGAAAGTGAAGCTACTCCTACACCCATTAATGAACTTTCTTGTCGTTTTGTTTTGAAAACATAACAAGGGGAGGGTCCTTTATGACGTATTGTATCCAATCCAACTGAGCTCAGCTCCCACTACTCAGTGGGTCACGAGTGCCCACTGCCCAGAGTTGCGGTATCAGGAATTCTTGGGAAAGAGGAGCTGGCTTTTGGATGTTGTTCCAGTGTTGTCCCGTTTCAGCTATTAGGCTTCGTATGTTGGGCGGATAGGAGGAGTGGGAAGGGAAAAGTTGACGTGCAATAAAGTGATTCCTCTCCCTTCAAGTGGACCCGCTATAGACATAGGAGATGCACAATGACCATCATGCCCCTCCTTGGAAAGCATGTTCCTAATCTAGGTGAGGTAGGGAGAGATTCTTTAAGCACGCTGCTTGCAACAATGAGGGGGAACATATTGGTTCGTTAATAGGGTAAAAATGACATTTTAAGAGAGTAAAGAGATTGTTTCACCAGTAAGTAAACTCACAGAAAGAGAGAGAATAAGCCACACAAAGAATCAATTTAATGCAGGTAAATCTCCGTTAAAAATGCCTAATATAATAAATTAATTATACAACAAACAACATCTAAAACCTTATCCCAACTTAACAGGGTCAACATATGAGATTAATTAATTACGACCCAAAAATACAATATCCTCCCCCTCATACAAATATAGTAGAAAAAGTGACTTCACTTCCGTGCAAGCCTCTGTGCTGCTCCAAATAACACAGCTTTTCCGATTGCACCGGAATGGATCCCACATACTACAGCCACAGTTCCACCTAAAACTATCCATTTCCAATCTATACCATGATCTCTCTTCTGTAGCAAATCCATATTCTCATCATCCTTCACTTCTTCACCATTAGATGTTAGCTCTGAAAAATTGTTGCTAAAATCAATGGGGATCTTAATGGTGATCTGTGCCATCAATGCGCATCTGGAGAGCGATACCTCTGATTTCCTTGCAAGCTGATAAGCTCTCATGCCAGAATGTAATTTCTTGACAGTTCCCCACATTCCATGACGAACACCCAGCTTTGCCACATCCTTTGGGATCCCCATATCTTCGTAATGTACAAGGGTCACCTCACACGCGGATAATTGCCCATCCCCCTTCTGAGATTCCACTGCAATTGTTATAGTGAAATCAAAAGAAATCCACTAACCTCTTATTCTTCTTACCCCCAGGGTGGGGAAAATACTAGTTTCCCTCCAAACAAATATTGTTATTAAGGAAGAAATGCAAAAATCAAATCATTTGTGAAGACACTTACCAGCCTTGATGATCCAGCTCGAGAAATAAAGCTCTACACGCCTTGGCTTGTCACGCTTGGGTAAACTGGAATATTGCACACCCTGCAAAAATTGTAGGAATACACATTAGAAGCTTTTTCTCTTTTTTTTTTCAAAATTACAGAGAATGTCTTTACATTGTGATTTTGCCCCTACTTGCAAAGAACTTGAGACAGAAGTGTCAATGAAGCATTACGACACAGTAATAAATATGTTTACATCAGCTAACTTTGAGAACCAGTTGATAATAAGATGGGGAAAACAAAAGGAGAAAAGTAAAAAAATATGGTTAATTCACATGGACAAAATATTTCACCCTTTCCTTTTTGTTGAGATTGAAAAAGACCCAAGAAACCTAGCCCCATAACCATTCTATTGCACCCACCTAGAAGTCCAAGTCCCAACCAGCTAGTGATGTAATGCCAGAGTTTTGGCGATCCAAAAGGCCCCGACTATTCCCAGCTGGTATTCACCCTCACACACCATCTAGGAAATACAATCAACATAATCTTCTCCCAGCTTGTCCCTTTCAAACACGGTAAACACACACACACACACGAACACACTCCTTAAAAAGTGAAATGGAACTTTGAAAGGACAAAAAGAAGATTTATAATTAAAAGAGAGAGGGTCTCTCTTCAGCTAGTTGGGATGAGGCTGAGTTATTGTTGTTGTTGTGTCTCTCTTCAACCAAGAAAAAGTAGACAAAACCAAGTGCTGCTCCATATTTGCAGAAGCGGTGGTTCCACACAGATCCCTTGGGGACGTTTCTAGGCCCCAAGGGTAAGCCTCAAGTTTTAGAGGGTAAAAGCCCAAAAAATCGAGAACCAATCTGCTGGTGAAAATACATAAAGAAATAGTGCCAGCCAAGTGATACATAAATAATGTAATTGGCCGAAGTCAAAGCCAATAAGATATGTTTGCTTGGAAGATTCAAGGCAAGAATTTATGGCCAAGCTGCCATTTACATTCTAAAATCACACCAAAGTGGACAAATTTCTAAAAAAACTAAAGCAGCATCAGTCTTATCTTAACTTGATTCTCTCCCTCTTCTTTGATGTCCCCTCCCCTTTTGAATTGCAAATTTCTCATGTGTTGTGCTTCCTACAGGCTATGTAAATGTATTTAGTTTGATTTCTTAAATAGCTAGGGACTCTCTTTCTTTTAAATAACAATGCTTGTAGCCTATTTTTGGATCCAACGATTTCTTCAATGAAGAATGCTATTGCCTTGTTGCTGCTGTGAGACTCAGTTAAAAGTGAGAAACTCTTGGGATAAGTGGGACTCTGATTGAGGCCCGCTGCTTAGATTCCTTCTTCTCTATGCTCTGTTTTCCTTCAATTAAGTATAGATTTCTGCTGTTATTATTCAAGCTTGCTGGAGGTTGTTTGATACTGAGATTTGAATGGTTTTATTCCACTGTGATTGCTGTTTATATTCTGTTCTTACTGGGGATCAAGACCCAGCCAAGGACCACCACCAAAGAGCTGGCAGCAGCCCTGTTGTGGGCCCCTTTTGGCTGAGGTTGATATATTCTGTTGAGAGGAATCTGATCAGCAGATTCACTCCTTACTTTGGGGCATTAAAGAGACCTTCCCTAGTGACCTTCGACCAGGATATCAGGCTGATCAACAGATCTGATCTGCTGATAAAATATTTCACCCAAAATCTGAATTCCGGTTATGAAATTAAATTGTTTTTGACTGTTGATATAAATATGAGCATTAGGACATCGCAGAACTTTGTGGTTTCTTGTTCTAACAGTTTAAGAACATTGACCAGAATCTGACCTTCATCGGATAATGTTGACTTTGACCATATTGTTGACTTAGATTTTGTTTTAGTTAGTTTTTTTTTTTCCTGATGAAAGGGGTGTGTAATCTGAACCTAGGGTTCATCCTATTTACACCCTCCACTAAGGTTACTAGGTTCAGAAATCCATTAGAACCAGAATCGCAATGACAGGTTTAGAAATCAGATTTCAAGAGAAATTGGATAAATAAGAATCAGAAACACAGATGGGCTTAAGATTCTGATCGAATATCCAAAGTATGGCCAAGAATAACTCCTCAAAAAAACGAATCTGATCCAATGGTCTGATCTAGAGTTATAAGGGTATCTTGCTAAGAATAGGAATCTTTAAAATAAAACTTCAGAAGTGACTATAGATGGCAGATCTTATGGGGTTCAAACTAGCAATTAAAGAGCATTAAACACCAACATATTTCAAAAACAATATAAGAATACTAAGTTGAATTAGAAAAATCAAATCTGATCTTAAAATAAATAAGAATTAGAATCCAACTTGAAAAAGGACTCTAAGAAATCAGCACAAAAATCAAATTTTGAAACCGTAGGGGTGTTTAGAATACTATCGGATTACTGAA
This sequence comes from Macadamia integrifolia, assembly GCF_013358625.1. NCBI lineage: Eukaryota > Viridiplantae > Streptophyta > Magnoliopsida > Proteales > Proteaceae > Macadamia > Macadamia integrifolia. The sequence continues at coordinate 22,001,383 of NC_056565.1, forward strand.
TATAAAATCAGACTTGAAATCTCAGATGTAAACTATACAACAACAACTCAGCCTTATCCCAACTAAATGGAGTGTGCATAGGAACAGAATAGAACTTAAAATACTAAGTTACTAACCTGGTTTGATGGTGGATAAAATAAAGAATGGAAGAAAGATAGATGGATATGGACCAAACATCTCATCTGGAACCAGACTGAAATCTCATCAGCCCTACCTTAGCATCTCACCAAGGGTTACACTGCATCTCACAGCACCATTCTGAACCTCAAGAACATTGGAGCAAAGGCAAGCTTTACTCAATATCAAAACTATGGGGAGTCTCTATGGTCACACATTCTTTAAATAGAAACTAAAAGTGTACTTACAATAGGATAGGAAATTGTACTTGAAATAGGAATCTCTATCCATAATAGAAATGGATACCCCCTATAACTAAAAAACTCTATTGAAAAGGATACCCACATAATTAAAGCTCAATCCAAAGTAAGAATAAGAGTTCTATTCAGGAAAGACTATCCAATCCTTAATAACGAAGGAAAAAACAATTACTTAATAAAATAAAATATCTGAAACTTACCAAATAAAGCAAATCCCATTTTCTTATCTCCTACCCATAATTTAGGTTTAAAAAAAACCATTGGAGTAAAGCCCAACACATATATAACCCAACCCAAGACTTATTTCCACTAAAATAAACCCAATTTTGTGTTTTACTTGCTTCAAGGATACTATAAGCTAATACCAACTGAATAGTAGAGATAAAGATTTGCCTCAGCTGATACCTTTGTAACACAATAATAAGTCTTTCTGGATTCCCATATTCTTCGACCAATGATATATTCTCGATCACTGCAGAAAAAAGGAAACTGCAGACCACAGATGATTGAATCAAGCCATCAGTCCAGATGGTGTAGGAACAAGAGAACAGAACTAAGAAGACATCAATGATGTAGATCGAGAGTTCTATGTTCCACTAACCTTCTTTATCCAGTGGACAGTCATTCTTCCTGTGTCAGGGCATTCCTCCAATATTTTGAAGTATGAAAGCATAGGATCCCATTTAAGTCGAAATTCATCATCCCAGAAGAAATCTCTAACCAACTCAGGAGTTGCATCCTCAAAAACTGTTCTGCTCCGCAAAATGGTTGGGCCTGTCTGAAAGCAATATCCAGTATCACTTACTGAAACAGATTATAGACAAATTCCAATAATAATTAGAGGGAAGACTAAAAAGGAGTTGATGTATATTATGTCCTCATGAAAAATGGAAGTTCCAATTTCTGCAAAGTTGAACACACAGGATACACAACCAAAAAATAGGAATATGAGGTACAATATTTTTAAGACAATAAACAGACACTAGAGTGGGAGGAAATCTTCCAAAAGTGGCCGTATGGTCAACTAAACCTCATATTCTGTAATGATCAAACTAAAACGAAGACAAGAAGAATGAAACAGTGACAGATGTGCTCTGCACTAAGTGTGCAAAATACAACAGACAAATATGACTGTGAATCAGCAAAAAACAACACAATATTCACACAAAGCTAACAGCTAATGAAATCAATATTTTTCAGATGCACCTTATAGCATGACAAGAAGAAATACAAAGAGACATCAACTCCAACACCAGAATCTACCTCAGGGTCATGACGCCAAGCATGGTATTGCATGTTTGGAGTGGAACGCTCCATCATACTTTGCCATGAAATATCTCCGTCCCTTCCTTCTACAAGGTATAATAGATGCTGAAAATCCTTTTCAGTGACAATGTCCTGCTCTTGCTCCGGAACTTCACTGGTAAGGCTGCAAAAAATATGGTCATAACAAGAACTTATTACTTGTACATCAATAAAAAACTAACGAGTCATTAAAAAAGTGTATTCAAGCCTAACAATATGAATAAATCAATTCTCATCGACCAACAGGAAAGTGCAAACCATGACATTTCAATAAAGTACATCTTCAACAATGATAGGTACTGTCTCAATAACCCTAGCATTTCTCCATCTTCCCAAATGGATAATAGTAAAGACACAATTACACAAAGATAAATTTCTCAAAGTGCTGCCTTTGTCTCCAATAGGCAGTGATATGCCAACACTGTAAAGAATAAATGATATCCTTTGGGATTACCAACCTCAGACTGTACATGTTCACAAAATGACACTAAAATCTCCAGGCAGAATCATAATGAATGAAAATGAAGTTCACTGATTCTCCTGCTATTTCATACATTCAGCATCCATAAGGGAAGATATACTATTTTTATGCCTCCTCAAGAACGTGTCATAATTCCTGATTTGAGATTATATAGAAGACAAGACACAAGCAGTCAATTCTACATGCACCAAATTTAGTTGTATAAAACAAATACAACATTACATCGTCATCAAGGTCATGAAATTGGCATTATTAACTGTATTAAACTGTAATCGACATTGAGTGTATAAACAAACCTAGAGTTGTAAAATTTACAGGGTGTTTGCCTAGGCAACTATCTACCTGGTTGCATACCCAAGCCCACCTGCAATTCCTGAAGGTTTGAGTAGTGGTATCCCTTAGAAGCCATCATCATCTCAAAGTAAACTAAATAATAAATACAACTAACATTTTGATAGGCAAAAAAAGGTATCCATTCATTTATGTATGAGTATAGGAGGGGGGGGGGGG
>NC_056565.1:22004075-22009439 GCF_013358625.1 Macadamia integrifolia
GGAAGAATCAACATCTACATTGTATGATCCTTTACACAGTAATTGATCCACAAATTACTGCAATGGATGAGCAATCTAAATCATTCAGCTCCATCCAAAGATACATCCAATCAAGGAGAAAGATGTCCTGTCCAAACAAAACCTTAGGAAAGTCTTGCAAATATCCTAAAAAATCCTTCTTTTTCTTTTTCTTTTTCCAATCTCCCTAACATATTGCAAAAGGTATATCTTCCAAAAACGTTATCATCGTAATTTTTAGTACCAGTAAAAAATTTCCACATGCACCTGCATGATCATAAATGAGCTTGCACAGTACAGCTTCGACTCCTACCCATTTTTTAATCATGTGGGTTCAGCTGGGCCCAAGTCAAAACCCCCAGGGGGACCCACTGAGTTGCCACCTTACACGATGCATGATGTAAAAAAATATTAGAAAAAAATAATAATAAAAAGATGATGATATAAAGGACCTCCAAGGAAATTTGACCTGGATCTAAAAAGATGACATGGGTAAAATCATTTTTGACAGCCCATGGAATCAATAAGTAAAACTTTAGCATAAAAACATGTCTTCATGCTTTACTGGATCTTTTATACTATTTAGCAAGAAAACAACTTATAATAAAATTCATCCCGTGAATTTCCTGAAGCACATGTTACATGTATGACCTAGATATGAAAGGAAACATCAATAAATGCTGAAATTGACCCATCCTACCACTGGTCTATGAATCTAGTTTGGCCCAAGGTTCTCAATCTTGGTTTTGAAGCCAGTTTCGGGCAAGATGTGTTGGATCTCATTCTGAGGTTAGGTTTTGACCCTGTGCCTCCTTGGGTTCAAACCTAGGGTCGAAACCCAAGGTTTCATTTCGGACAAGCATGAAACCGAGACAACTCAGTGATTTCAGTCAGTTTCAACCGAGATTTAGTTCCATGGTTTGACCACAGCATGGCATTTCTTTCAAACATGTTCTTAAATTTATCAAACTGAGAATACACCATATCAACATAATCAAGATTAGGGAAAAAATTTCCCACGACGCCAGTGTACTATTGCCCTTTCACAGGTTCTCTCCTGCCTTGACTATGTGGTACCATGTAGATTATACCAATCTCTATGCTGCCATTGGTGCCGTATGGAGATCCCCCCCCCCCCCCCGACACTGGCATTGTGCAAGCCCTCTCCCTTAAGATTATCATGCTAAGTTTACTCTTCCATCCAAATACATAATTATTTTCTTCTTAGATCTGACTTACAAACCAGATCCTGCATGTCTTCACAAATAGTAGTCCATAACCTAAGGCAATAAATTAAAATGTCAAGACTTCATGAACAATTTCCAATTTCTCACAAGAGAATCCCATAATGTAACCCAACCCTAACAATTATACCCACCGAGTTTTTTCAGTTCAACATCATACATATTTCCATTTCAGAGAGTTTGGTAACAAAATTTTCAGCTTTCTGCCATTCCACAAATTTTAAAATCATCAGCATGATAAATCACCTAACAGGTATCCAACAAGTCATAACAAGTGACTTGGCTTAGATGGAACTACTATTCAATAGTGCAACTCAGCAGAGTTAAGATACCCCAATACTATCATTTCTAGACGAATTCAATGCACCCTAAACTCTGTAAGAAAATCCACCACGTTCAAAGACACCAAGAACTACTGCTCTAAGTAAAGGTGGCAACGATTATTAGTTTGCTTTCGAATTGGACACACACACATCAACAAACAGAGAGCACTAAAAGATTAAAAAATTTCCTATCTCAACTCAAGTCCCACTTTTAAAAGTCTCAGCAAGAAACTTCAATCAGGTAGAAATTTCGATTACAATAAAAACAAGAAGAAAACTTCAAGAAGCGGAACCGAAAACTTACTCAACACTGCTACTACTCTTGCTTAGCACCGCCGTTTCCGTTGATGAGTCGGATACTGTGGACTCTTCACCCTTCCCTTTGAAATTGGACCAAAGCCTGCGAGCGACGGAGAATGCAGAGAGTGCCGTGAAAGCAAGCCATAGACGATGAACTCCAAAACCCGGCGGAATGGTCCAGAGAAACCGGAATTTGCTTCGGAGGCCTAAGAGGACGAGACTAGTCCACCGAGGCCTCCATGACCATCCAATCACTAATCCGATCATCACAGCAACCCATATAGGGACTACGCAAACCAAGATGTCGAAGAATGTTTCAACCACCGCTGGTTTCTTCATGAACTCCATTAAATTGAAATTACAGAGAATTTCCTCCATTTTTTAAGGCTTAGAAATTGAAACAAAGAAAAAGTATAAAACCCTAGAGGACGGATTCAAGTACTCGAACTACATTAATCCCTGTTCTCTCTCTCTGAGAGCGGCAGAGAGACATTATTGCCTTTGATGTTAACCCCCTTCGTATGCTGGTTCCTATGGTTGGTCACAAATGACTAGTCTTCAATTGTAAAATGTGGACTCTGGCAAAATGACTTAGTCTTCAATTGTAAAGTGTGGACTCTGGTAAAGTTCGTCTTGAAGGCTGAGCTGGCCCGGAGTGAGGTTTATGATCTGATTGATCTTCAACCACTTTCTTTTGATGCTAATAGGGCACCCCCTTGTCTGGTATGGATGTATCCTTCGTCTGATTGGGTTAAATTAAATTGTATGCTGCTCTACCTTATTTTTTGCGATGGGAGGCATTGGGTTTATTAGCAGGATACGCATGGGGGTTCCAATTAGTGCTATCTCAGAATCGATTGTATTTGATCATAGTCTCACTGGTGAAACCTTAGCGGTGCGAGTTGATATGTGTTGAACAATCGAGGAAAATATCCAATATCTTATTATTGAATCCGATATAAAGAATCTTCTCAAACACATTTTATCCACTGAGCAGCCTGCTCTGAGCTCCATTGAGGGTATTATCTATGATATACAGCCTCTAGCATATAAGATCCCAAGAGGTTCCTTCTTTTGAATTCCTAGGGTAACTAATAACATGGCTAACACCCTAGCTCGGAAGGCCGTGTCGGTTGCATGTAAGACTGTGTGGCCGTTATCTACTCCTTGGATGATTGATGCTTGTAATCAAGAGGCTTTGAGCTCCTCATGCTTTCCCATTCAATCAACTTTCTCATTACCAACCCCACCCTTCTTTGCACTTAGTGAAGCAACCATAGCATGAGTCCCTCCTCGTTGGAAGAAGGAGAATAAAAAAAATAGGCCTCACCTTGACTACCTCCATATGTTTGAATTTAGGTATAACAAGGTCGGGCTTCTTCAAACCCTAGCCCAACCCTGAGTCTCATCAGCTGAGCCCAAGCCTGCCCTGAACCCTGACTCATGGCCTACAAACTTCAACCCAACCCTGCAGGGCTCAGCCCAAGCCAAACTTGATTGGCCCTAATTCTACAAGGGCTAAGCCGGGATGTCCCCGTTGGCCTTGACCCTGGTTTGCTATCTAGAGCCGAGTATATTCTAACCCCGATTTGACATTAAGGGCCGGGTATACCCTGACTTGACCCTACAAAAGATGACATAACTAAAAATTCATTTGACTCTACATCTAAATCCTTTTGAATTGAGAAGTAAAATAAATTTAGATTTAAAAAATATCGTTATATAATAAATTTGAGTAGCTTATACAACCATGGTGGATAACGAATACCAAACTTACAAAATTGACCATCGAACAGTCAATAAATTAGGGTCGGGCAAGGCCAAGTCAAGGCCAAAAGTCAATGTAATAAAATAAAGGTTGGACTCAGGGCGGGCCATAGACATCAACCTTTACCCACCATGATTATGACTTAGGGCAACAAAATTTCAAAGTCAGGCTGACTCTCAAGGCCATACTTTTTAGGCCTAGCCCTATGCGGGCTCAAACATGCACCCCTAGTTTGAACTTTGAACTTTGAACTAGAACTTGGGCATTGGAGGGACCTCTTCCTATTAAAAAAAACAAGAAAAACAATATTACTAGTATGGACAAAATCCTTTGATGAAGAGTTTTGGAGGAATCACTCATCTTTTCTCTTCCAAAATCCTCCCCCAAAATTCTCACACAATGGAGAAAACATTTTATTTTGTTTTTTGCACCATTTTAGTTAACCATTAAGGCACTAAGAGAGAATGCATGGGGGGCTAGTCAAGGACTAAAGGGGGAGAGTAACCCTACTTTCTCGTTCGCTAGCTCCAAACACCATTGCAATGTGTGATCCAGTGGAGAATCCTCTCAAGAACATCTTATTCCTACTGTCCCATTTTGTCTTTTGATCTCCCATCTGTTCCTCAATCCCTATGCGAAAGTTGCAAAGACCCATTTTCATGTGCACTATCTCAAATCTCAAGTTGATGATCTCAATAGAAACAGAAGCAAGGCCGAACACTAAACTTGGGAGATTAGTCAAGCAAACTCTTCGATATTTTACCCGTATGCAAGTGCAAGGGGACTCACATGGGCATCAATTAGAGGTTTCATGGGTTTCACAGGGGTGAGAGTGTCATTTCGTCGCCTCTATGTGCATTACCATATTTTGCATAGACGAAACTACTAGGTGGATGATTTTGCTTGGTAAACGGATGATTCTCGAATTCGATTTCAAAATTTATTTTGCCTAGTAGTTTACCATTTTTTTTTTTTTTTTGGACAGAACTATTAATTTTTTTTGTTGGCTGGAAAGTGGCAACAGTACAATTAACTTTTAATAAAATGGATTATAATTCCTGAATTACATAACTATCATAGTACATAGTACATAGTACATACCACATCAAATAAGCGAAGGCGGGAAAGGAATCGCCAATTCTGTCGTGGGGAAAACTTAAAACGGAAACCCTCATCGTCGTCGCCTTCTGGTTCTCCATTTCGAAGCTACCTATCACTATCCCGATGGGTATAAAGGTTCTCAGCAACTCACTCCTTTTCAACTCTTTTGCTTACCGGCATTTATAGTTAATGATAATCTGAAACTCAGCCTTGCTCTACTTGCTAATCTCATGTATTTGCTAGGGTTTAACAAAGCTACTCGCAGACAATGCTCCCAAGAGCATGAAAGAGCAGAAATTCGAGAGCTATTTTGGCCGTAAAATCGCCATTGATGCTAGCATGAGCATCTATCAGTTTCTCGTATGTTCTACCCTAATTATTCAAGTTCATTAAGCTTTGACAATAGTAAGGGATAAGAATCATGTTGGATGTTGGCTTTTTCAGATTGTGGTGGGGCGGGTTGGAACTGAAATGCTTACGAATGAGGCTGGTGAAGTAACGAGGTAGGAATTAGCGGGAATAAAATGAAGTGTGTGTGTTTGTTTGTTGTTGTTGTGGTTTTTTTTTGTGTTTTTAAATATGTTCAGCATTATCACTTTTTTTTTTTCTG
>NC_056565.1:22016535-22017713 GCF_013358625.1 Macadamia integrifolia
TTTATTTTCAATTTATTATTTTCTATGTGATTGTTTGTTAGAGGCTTCTACATTTGGCAGCATTGTATAGAGTCCAAGGAGTTAAAGGGTGGGGGGGGGCAGTATTATCTTTTACTTGTTAAGGCACCCGTACTTAATCCCATGGTTTTTTTTTTCTTTCGGGAGCTTTTGTTATTTTTGAATAGAGTCCTTTTGAAGGTCTTGCAGTTTTGGTTTTGAAATGTTAATGGAGAAAGAGACTAGGATGGCTTGTACATGGGTTTCTTCTTTCCATTTCAGGTAATGAAGATTGTAGACTCTGTTTTTAGTCTTTGTTCCTCCTCTCTCATTTAATCATTCCATTCCTGGTAGAATCAATTCCTCAACTCTTCCTTCATTAATGTTGAATCTATAGCAAGTAGACTCACTTATTGGTTGACAACTTGGGTTTTCTGAACAGTCATAACTCCTCCCATTCCGTTGGTTGAGGTCATTCCATTTGAATTTCTGTATTTAATTATTGTACCAGATTCAGATTACCAATTATTTTGAGCTTGTATACTGTTAAATTGGATTCTTTTGCAGCTGAACATGAATTCCAGCAAGTTGAATCGGTATTTCTTTTTGTTGGGAGTGACTTGTACTATCCTACATTTTTGTCGAGAAACAAAAGCCCCAATGGTTGGGCTATTAACATTTCCTTCTGGAGTTGGGCTATATGATTTTTAACTTATAGTCCTTGTAGTTTATATTTGAATTAGGTCCTAACATTTTTATCTATTTGTTAATTTACATACTCTGGTGTATTTTTTGTTTGCTTATGAGTGTGTAGAATAATTTCTTATTGGTGTTTCTGAACTATTCAAATGCATCACATTTTTACATATATGTTGATATGATTATGTATGTGTGTATGTTAAAATAATACATGCTTATAAATGATAGATATGTTTAGCCATGTCTACATATCCAGATTTTGGGTTCCTGCCATGCTTCTCTACAGATCTTAGAATGATTTATTTATTATTTTTTATTTTTTGCATAGTTGAATTGAGCTTTACATATTTATTGATGTGTTGATTTTTTGTAATGCTGGCGTAATTGCCCCTTTCGCTTCTTGGTTGTGCAAGCTGGGATGTATCTAGGGGCTAGGGCTTTGTTATGGTACAGTTTATCGACCAATTGAACTTTTTTTTTTT
>NC_056565.1:22022137-22050214 GCF_013358625.1 Macadamia integrifolia
TAGATCCGGGATAATCCTTTGTTCCATAGCCCTGGGGCTATTTACAACTAGCCAATTAAGAATTCTCCGATGTACTAGTACTAGCAGTGCATCAAAGATGTAATCACCGATTCTCCCGAGAGCTATGTAGTTGGTAAATTTACTTATATTCATGCTTGCCTTGTGCATAAAATACATACCATAGGGGAAATATTGAAGGGGTTTGCTGCCAGGTTGTGTGGTCCCCATGCCAGCGGAGGGGGGGAATGGGATTACAACACGTGCATCCAGGGAAGGGACGGGGTGGTCATTTCACTGCCTCATGTGAGAGGCCGCAGGGGATGCTGCGGGGCAACGATCTTTTTTCCCTTTTTTTAATATATTACATACATATAAAAATCATAAATTTATTATACTTTATTGGTTTATGTATTCATTTTGTTGCAAGAAACTGTTGTCATGCATGGGATTTGGGACCTTAGAGGAATGATACAACAAAATTCCACATATCATATGCAACAACAACGACAGCAACAACTCAGCCTTATCCCAACTAAATGGGGTCGGCTGCATGGATCCGTGCTAGGGCAAAATGAGAATAGTACTAGTAAAGGGAAGGGAACACAGCAACAACTCAGTGAAACCCACCTAAATGGGGTTGGCTACATAGATCCTAGCCCTCCAAGCAGCTCTATCAAGGTCATACTTGGGACAAGACCTAAACTATGCATGTATTTCCTCATTAATTCTCCTATGGTCAGTATAGGCCTGCCCCTATCTCTTCTAGTTCCTTTAATTTGAATCATGTCACTCCTCCTTACTGGTGAATCGAAGGCCTCTGTTGAATATGACTATGCCACATTAAACGACTTTCTCGGAGCTTACAATGAATTGGGGCAACTCCCAAATCAACTCTAATACGTTTATTTCTTACTTTTTCCTTCCTAGTTTTGCTGCACATCCATCTCAACATCCTCATCAACATTATAAATGATTGATAATAAAAACTCTAAAAAAAAAATATATATATATTCACATTAGAAACTAATTCAAATTGTCATTATATGTAATTGTATTATCAGAAATATGTATTATTAACACAATGAAAATTTGAAACAAAAAAGTACGCAAAGGCAATTTCTCCGAACAAACTTTTTCTTATTTTGGATTTTCCTTAGTTATCTCCAATGTCCAATCCTGGCAACCTATACGAGATGTTCAATTCTGAACCATACTTTATGATGGATTTCTATTATTTAATGTTTTTAGTTTTATTAGGAACCCAAGAGTCTCATGTACTTTCATCTTTTCTATGATACTGATGCCTTCATCTATTCCTTAAATTACAATTTTGGCCTACCAAAGCTGTTAAACGATTCCTATTATCCAATTCCTTGCCTTCAAAAGTTCAACATTCATTATATACTTCCTGAAGTCTCACCGGTCACTTGATGTTTCATGACAGATTTGGCCTTTAATGTTCAAAAGCTATGTCCAGAGGAGACCAACAGATCTACATCCGTGAATTTCATATTATTGTTTACTGTTCTGTCTATCTGTGCCATCTTTTAGGATGACTTTAATTGCAATGTAATGCTTACATTTCTCGAATGCTATCTGTAACATTCTTTGGGAATTTTTATTTTGATTTTTCAATGACAATGTGCTCTGAATTTCATTTGTCCTTTTTTACTTACTTTCTTTCTCCTTTATTATTATTATTAGTTTTTGCATTACAGCAGTTTTCATCTCCTTATGCAGGTACCAAATTCCTGAGGACTGGCCTTATCAAGAAGCCAGACATCTTTTTAAAGAACCTGTGGTCTCTGCAGACCGTGAACAATTGGAGATTAAATGGACTTCTCCGGATGAGGAGGTTGAGGATATCATTTTAGGCTTTTATTGTATTATAGTTATTTTTAACATTTTGGTATCATTAAACTGTATGTCTTTAATTTTTATTTCATATTTACTTTAATCATGTAGGGACTCGTAACTTTCTTGGTCAATGAAAATGGCTTCAACCATGACCGTGTAATCAAGGCATGTCCTCTATTCATATTTAAACATTCATTATGTATTTCATCCTTGAGGTTCTGTTGCTTTTGCAAATGAATCATCGATGCATCTTTGTCTTGGTGTTTTCAATAGGCAATAGAAAAGATAAAATCTGCCAAGAACAAGTCATCCCAAGGACGGTAAGTTTCATTTGATAAATGAAAATGTGTGTTCATAAGATTCTGTATGCGTATCTAATGCCATATTGGTCTTTTCCAGTCTAGAATCCTTCTTTAAGCCAGTCGTGAACACATCAGTACCCATTAAACGGAAGGTATTTTTTCCCATAACCATTCCAAGCATCTATTATCAAAGCATTTTCAATTTATTTCCAAAATCAAGTGTTAGACTCACTTAGACCTAGACGTATGCAGTATAATTTTCACTATCGTATTAAGTTTCTTGCAGCAAAAAATGATTTCTTATTCTGCACGTGTTTATAGATTGAGCAGTGGTTCATGATGTGGTGGAGTTGTAATTTCTTATCTGTCTTACGTGCACCTTTAATTGTCCTGTTTGGATGTTTGGTTTTGATCTTACATGCAGCAAAACTCACATAAATTAATGAGGTTCCAAAGCTTGATGTTTCACAATGAACTGTCTGCAAGCTTGTAAATCATCATTTGGGTGCTTGCCTCTGCGAAGCATGTGGCAACAATTTGAAAGTCCATCTAAAACCCGATTTTAGAACCTAAATATGTTTCATAGTTTTCCATAAATTTTCTTTGAAACTTGAGCCGTTCATATTGATGCTGGACAATGGGGCTTGAAGAGGCGGAAGATCCAGCCACAATTGGCCAGGTCTGCTCCTATCGAGCTAGCCCCTTTTGGCCTTCAAATAAGCCAGCAATGGGGACCAGCGTGGCCTGCCTGCATTATAAGGACCTGTTTTGGGGGCCATTACGAGACTCTTTAGTGACTTGTGTGGGAGGACTCTTCAAGGAGATTTACTTTTAAGATTTGTTTCTATTTTGAGATTTATTTGGTTTCTATTTGATGTATCCAGAAATTAGGAAGCAATCTATGTCAGTTTCCATTCTTATTCGGATTATATTTTGTAAGAGAGTTTCTCCTCCTTGCAATGGAGGCTTAATTTCAGTTTACCAATAAAAGAGGGGCTGTCTACAGCTCTACTCAACCCCCCCTGATTTGAGTTTTGAGAAAGCTTGGTTTGTGCCTTGTGCGCTGTGAGAGAGATGGTGTGAGACCAAGGCCATAGGTGAGAGGCCTTGGTCATATCCCCCCTTTCTTCTTCTCTCTTAGTTTATTTTTTCATAAAACCTGCAATCAGTAGTCTATTGAGAGGTACCAAACTCCTTTGCCACTGCTACCAGTACTGTGTAATTTACACGAGGCTGCTCCATTTATTCCAACAGAAACTGGCTTATAAGACTGAATTGATCTAGACTGATCAATCAATTCTGCGGCACGACGGCACCCTGGTTTTGGGAGTACTGTGGTAGTAATCTCTTCAGGTCCTGCAACTCCAGGTCCGGCCATCAACTCCTGGCCATATTTTGCTATTGTATCAACCATCTTATCCCTGCCACTCATAGTTGATAGTGATAGGAGCCCCTCCATTGGCTGAATATGGCTGACGGCATGTTACTAATTCTTTCCCCTAGTTTCTGATTCTGTGCAAGAAGAAACCCGTACTCCACGTCCAGCCATCCATTGGGGCTGAGTTTTTGAAGTCTCCTAGAGGGCCCAATCCCCTTCGTTGGACGGTAATGTCAAACCCATATATGATACCAAAAACCCATTTTGAAACTGGTATGTCTTGGTCTGGTTTTTCAGCTCGGGTCATTCTGGTCCAGCCATTATATTGCTACTGCATCTGCTGGTCTCGTGAATGGTTAAAAATAGGCTCCCCCCCCCCCTCTTGGGGCAAAAGAGGGAAGCTGTAGGCTATGGAGTACAAGTTTTCATCTTTTCTTTTTAAAAAGAATGAGAGTCCTTTTCGTTCTTTCAGTGAGTTCTCTCGTGCATTAAGAGAGAGGGTGTGAGAGAAGAGTTGGGTTTCACTTGGTTGGTGCAGGAGTAGTAGCCTTATAGTGGGTTCAAGGGTAAGGTATTTGAGAGAGTACTTAGAGACAAAATTAACTCTTGTAATCCTTTTTATTCGCTTAGATACTAGTGAAGCCGGATATTTACTCCATGGGCATAAGCTACAAAGCCGAACCTTGTAAATCTTTCATTTGGTTATTCATTTGGTTATGGTTGTTTTTTTCTCGCCTTTTGCTACAGTTAGTGTAATTGGTCTTGGGAATCCACTATGGAATTGCTTCTATATAAAATTTAACTGTTTTAAAAATCTTTCTTTCCTTTAATGTTTCCAAGAGAAATGGGGAAAATCTGTGTCAAATTAAGTAGAAATTGTCCATACATGTTCCCTAGACCTCAAAATAATCTTGAAAAGGTCTTTGACTACTTCCTCAACTGTGAAGCTTTTCTTTGTTCCATTGATGTATGGTTGGTTCCTAGTTGAGTAAATTTGTTCTAAAAAGAGGTCAATGGGGGAAAACCCCCTCTTTCTAGAAGTTTGTTTAGATCGTATTGGGTGCACCTGATTGACTACCATGATTTCTATGGCACTCTGGTGGCAGGAAATCAAGTGCATTATAGGATCTCCTAGACTAATACTCAGGCGTGTGACGTTCTCTCTACATGCTTCTATCTATCCAAGCCCAAAGGCTGTTGGGAGCATATATCCAATGCCTTTGCATCTAGGTTGCAAGCACTTGGGGCTGTTCCCCGGAGCTGTCTGCTTTAGCACATGAATCTGAAAATCACGGTGAACCTTCATCTCAAACCAATGTTTATTTATTACTTCTGAGTTTTTGAATTCCTCTGAAAACTTCAGTTCTGTTCTGTAAAACATGGATGACTTTCAATGGATGCAGCTCGGGCAACTGGAGGACCTGCTAGGGGCTGGCATGTGCTGGTTTTCCTATTACTTCTAGGTGTTAGACAGCCAAGTCTTGGATCTTTTAAAAGTTAATTTTATTTTTCTTTTATTTGAGTTCTGGACTTCTTCTTGTGGGCTTTATTTCTTTCTCTTTAAGGTTTAGTAGAACGGCATGAAAAAGGATCTCATGTGGGAGTAGATCATGAATAACTATAGAAAAAAGCCCTCTATATTCTATTAGTAAAGCAAGAAGCTGGGTCACTAGCTTGGGGAATTTGACATTTTGAATTGATATGGTCTGTCCCAGAGTCAAATAGTCAATAGGAATGTTTCCTTTTCTGTTATGTAGTTAGTGACCAGTCCTAGCGTTATTAGGAGTGGCCAATAAGGCATAGTTACAGGTCTGTTTTGGGTTCTTCTTTTTTTTTTTTTTTTTTTTTTTTTATGTGATATTATCTTCTCATTTTCTGCAAAGTAGCTCTGTGGATTCAGTGCTTTGCAAGAGGCTTTGGTGGATTCCAGGGTCACAGCCGGTGGTTTCCTGCACCCTTATTCTTCTAATCTTCTTCTCTAATTCTCGGTTCAATACTTCTGTATCAGTCAGACCAGTATTCTAGTATTTCTATAGCTAGTGGCAGCCCTGTTTTCCCATACAATTTCAGTTGGCTTAATCTGTGCATAATTCTCTGATTAGTAGTGAGTATGGTTTAAAATTTGGTAGCTTTATGGTCTTAGATATTAGTTTAGTCTCCCATATTCTATCATAAATAATCCCTGCTCTGTTTCCCTTGTTTATCGATAATCTTCACATTGCTGCCTTGTATGACTTTACAAATCAGAGTTTCAAGCCCTACAGATCAGCCTGTGAGATATTAGTTTTCTCTTATTTAGTCAAATCTCTTCCCCACACACACCACACCCACCCCCCAAAAAAAAAAAAAAAAAAAAACCTATTTTATTCCTTTACCTGATTTCAATGTATTTCTTTTCTTTTATCTGATAATCTGTTGTTTCTTATCTCAATCAATTAAATATCTTCCTGTTATATTGTGCTTGCAAGTCCACCTTTCGGATCCAATCCTATGAATCCTATTTTTAGGGTTTTGGGTTTTTGGGGCCGCCGATTTGCATTCATTCCATTCAGGCCATGTTTGTTGTCGGCCCAAATCTATTCATATATATTCTCTCTAATTCTTCTCAAGCCATATTTGGCCTTCCTTTTCGTCAAGGTTCAAGAAGTTGGTTTCAACTAGGGTTTTTCGGCTGGAACCAAAAAATTTCAGGTTTTGACCAAAACCTGGTCAAAATCCTGCAGGTTTCAGTGGTTGGTTTCTTTAGACCATTTGGGTGGTTGAATGACCATATTTTGCTTGAAACTTCAGAGACCTAATTAAGATCTTTAGATTGTTAAAAAACACACTTGAAATGGTAGTTTGGGTTCATACCCTAGGTTGTCAGTGTACGGCATACCTTGCCTATATCTTTCTCAAAGATAGCCTATGTTACTCATAATTTAGTACTATGACATACAAAAACAAATGAAAACAACTTTAATATGCAACTGCAAGTCACAAATGGAAAAAAATAACTTCGCATGCAATTGTTCAGAAACCCCTGGGTGATTCTATCTGAAGAGTCCCATTGAGAAACATTGCTGGAACCGAGGGTTTTGAACTGAAACTCCACCTGGTTATCCTTCTCTTCTGCCAAGCTCAGTTGCAGAATAAAATATTATGTTAATTCAAGTTCTTTAGGGCTGTTGTTGCTTGCTATTCAAAGGGTTGGCAGTCAGTAACCATCACCTGAAAGTTTAGTTCAATCGGAGATCATATGAGAGAGTTTCTCATTCACAAGCAATACCTATCTCCACCATTACTGTTCATATCATGGATTGAAGAAGGAGACATCCTTCTTATTTACGCTTAAGACCCTCTTCTTCTTATAATACACAGAAGCCTCTGGTTCCTTAGCTTAATTCTTTTTATCTCCATTTTTCTTTTAAATACAAGAAACATCCTTCTCCTACAATATGTACCGTTCTGCCAGTGAATCTGTTTGTTCCTTCATAATGGATCCAGAACTTGCAGTTATCTAAAGTTTTGCTACTACACTCTTAACTTGAGTTATCTATTATTCTTGTGGGACCGTGGTGATCCCAAAGCAGGTTTTTTTGACCCGGGATTGCATTAAGTCCTTTGCACACTGTCTCTCTCTCTCTCTCTCTATATATATATATATGGGCAAGGGTTCTCTGAGCCTACAGCATACTGTACGCCTAGACACTATTTTATTTATTTTTTCTCTTTAAAATAAAATAAATATAAAATTCAAATGTCTCTGGGTTTACAATACTCTGTAGGCTCAGAGACACTTCGTGTGTGTATATATACATATACACACACACACATTAGAAAAATAGACGTGCAAATGCACGTGTGAGCATTTGTCAGGTGGCAGAGAAATTAAATGTCTACAATAATCTAAATGCATTCTAAAAATTATCCTTTATAAAATTTACTGATCCAAATTTTTGTAAGGCCCAACCTATTTCAATATAAATTGGAAAGAAAAGAAAAATAATTTAAACAAGGGTTTAAGATACAAAGGATTAGAGGAAGAAAAAAAAATGCAAAACAAAAACAAAGTAGATTATGAAGCAAGGCTGATCTAGTTTGAACAAACTTTGTAAAGTTAGATTACAACCTCGAATACAAATTTTCCAATTGATTTATTTGACTGCGGGTTCAAATTAGAGAACCTTCAACAGAAGCAAAATCAAACACAAAAAATAGAAAATAACCACCTCCTCCTCAGCAGATTGTGTTTTACTGTGAGAGTAATAAGGGAGAGAAAAGTGTAATGGAAAGGAAGAAAAAAAGAGAGTATGATAGAAGAAGAGAGTGAGTTAGAGGAACGCAAAACCCCATACTTGTAAAGAAGACAACGATCATTAATGGTGAATCGAAGTTTGGCTGGAAAGGTTACCACGAATTCTTTGATGATGGATAGATAGAGGAGCACAAAACTTGTAAATAAGAATAACCATTGTTAATGGCGATCCAAAAATATTTGGAGAGAAAGAGAGAGGGAGAAGTTACCAAGGATATTTGGTGGAGGCTACAACATATTAGGGTTATTTAAGATTAAAAAAGAAAGAGAATGTGAAGACATATGGTTCTTTTTTGGTAGAATACGAGGTTTTTTTTTTTTGGTAGAACAATATGAGTTTATCAAATAAAGAAAAACTATCACACGCCCTTATTCTCTACCATGGATTATTTACCAAAACTAACAAAAAAATGATTATTTACCAAAAAAATTCAGATCGTGGCAAGAGGAGTGTTAAGGAAAGAGAAGATTTTGTCAACTATTTTGGTAGAACAATATGAGTTTACCAAATAAAGAAAAACTATCACATGCCCTTATTCTCTACCATGGATTATTTACCAAATCTAACAAACAAATGCTGATCGTGGGTAAGGGGAGAGTTAAGGAAAGAAAAGGAAAGAGAAGATTTTCTCAATTAAATTAAAATTGAAGATAAACAATAAAAGTTAGAAAAATCTAGATAAAAAATAGAAAGGGTACCAACAATTAGAGAGATAAAATAGATAAGAAAAGAGAGAGAATTGAAGTAAAAACGAAGCATAAAATAGTCAAGGGAAAGATTAGCCACGAAGCGTGAGTACATGCACTTGTATAATAGTATGATATATCTGTGTGATTGAGGAAAGAATTGAGTTACTTGATGCACACTTTTCAGGCTTATCATCTGGAGAAAATTTCTTAACTGTGCATAGTACCTTTAACAGTGTCTTAATTTTTTTGCGGGGATAAGTAACAGGGAAATGTTGTTGCGAAGCTAGAACAGAACAGAACAGTATTTGTGATACAATAACATATATAGGCAAAACCTTCATACCCACTAAGTGGACAAATCAATCAATTGGTAAGTGACCCAGATACAAAGTTTGTCTAAGAATCCCATCCCTATCAAGCTCATCAGCCAAATTAGTTGGCTGATCGCATCCTCCAAGGGAAAGAAAAGTTCCCATGCATACTCTATGATCTCCCTTTCCTAATGAGATGTGAATAGCACCAAGGCATATCATCTCTAGATCTCACCCAGAAAATACCACAAGTGTTTCCTTCAACCTTAACATTTACCCAATCATTAGGAATGGCCAGTTCCATGCTCTTGATGAGACCTATCAACTCCGCAGTGGAGTCAGAGATGCATTAGGATAAGCCACTGATATCTGTCATAACCACTTTTACCATAAAAAATGTTTCGTGCTTCTTAAAGATAAGTGTCACTGCTGTATTAAGCAACCACGCCGTTAGATCTTTTCATCATAGTGTATCAACCCATAAATCTTTCTTTTAAATAGCTTTCCTGGTATTCACATCTACAAACAAATCAGTATTCCAATGGGCCTGTATCTCCTAGATTCAAATCCCTGCAGATTTAAACTTTATTTACTATTATCACAGATCAGTTCTAATAAAGTATATCAATTCTAAATCTTGTAGCAACTTCTTGTCTGCTGATACAGAACTCACTTGTAATATGGGTATAAAGGCATAAAATGGGTTGTGGATTTAAGCCAGATCTTTACAGTACCTTCATTTTTTTCTTTTTTTTTGGGGGGGGGTGTTAGTGGAGATTATACTGTATTAAGTACAAGTTATTAGAAGGTCAACTACATATCAGAAAAGAAATAAATTATGAAAAAGGAAGGGTTGATGCAGACAAGTTTTCCTATATTGGAAAGTCTATAAATTTGGCAATGTATTTTCGAGAGATATCTATATTGCACCAGCGACCTCCGTACTCATGCTGTTCCAAGTTCCTACCATGAATATAGTTATAGCTACAGTGTTTTTCTGTATGCTCACTTCAACTTTCGTGGAATTAGTTTGTGTGCTTGTTAGCAAGCTTGCGTCATTGTCTGTCCTTTCTAATATATGCATACTCTTGTTTTGTTTTTGATGTATGCTCACTTCAACAGTCATGGAATTAGTTTGTGTGCTGGTTAACAAGCATACTCTAATGTTATTTGTAATGCTATATCTTGACAGGAAACATCGGAGAAGTCCGCAAGAGAAATTGTCAACAAGAAGTCAAAGGCCAATGGTGGAAAGAAGAAGTAGTTTTATGTAAAAGATCTGAGTCTATCGATTTCCTTATTAGGATGATCATTCCTGTTTCACTGGCTCTTGAGTATCTTTTGGTGTAAGTTTTCCTGGACGGCATGTCTGGTCTAGAATCTGTTGATGCCCCACCTAGTTTACCAAATGAAGGGATGGTGTGGCAATTCCGATGGATGGATGGATGCACCTATCACAT
Organism: Macadamia integrifolia; assembly: GCF_013358625.1. Lineage (NCBI taxonomy): Eukaryota > Viridiplantae > Streptophyta > Magnoliopsida > Proteales > Proteaceae > Macadamia > Macadamia integrifolia. The sequence continues at coordinate 22,032,433 of NC_056565.1, forward strand.
TAGTTAAAGGGTCTTTATAAAATTTGTCTCGACGAAGAGTTTTTTTGATGGGAAAAGAATGCTGCCTGGTCGCTTGCAGACTCTGCCCAAACACAGCCACCCCTGAAATGACCATTCCACTTCCCTACAAAATGAAAATCCTCCTCTGTTGATGTCCCTGTGCATTCCTTCATTGGCTCAGTGCTGGTGTAGGGGCTACATGATTGGACAATCTTTTTTCATTTAACCTTATTCTTTGTGTGTTGAAGTGGAGGGGTATCTACCCTTGCTATTGTAGCATGCGGCAACCAGAGAAGGAAAGCCTAGAGTTGGAGAGGGGAGCCAGGGTAGAGATTTAGTAATGTTTTTTGGTTTGTTACTTTGTCTACCTTTTGTTGATATTAAACATACAACGAGAAATTTGAAGGGGTGGTTAAAAAGGTCACAGTGCTATGGAAGATTTCCTTTAGTTAAAACTCAACACATCATTTTTCAATATGAAAAAAATCTTCGAAGGTAAAAGAAAAAAACCACAAGAATTAGTTCAGATAAATTTTCTACTATGATATATGTTCAAGATTACATTTCTCTCTAAGTCAATGTTAAGAGTCTAACAAGAATCAAGAAAAAATATCTCAAGTTTGAGTGTACTGGTTGTTATTTACTTTTTCTCCCTATTTGTATACATATATAAAGAATCAAGAAAAAAAATCTCTCTTAAATAATAAAGTAACGCATCAAAATAGGTGAATTCACAAGAATATAGCACTTTCTCCATAATACCAATGTGACAAAACATAGGAAAAAGTGCAGTATATATATATATTTTTTCCCCTTTAGTAATGTCATCAAGAGAGCCCCCTGTCACTTTTTTTTTTTTTTTCCAATCACTTACAAAGCAAGACGGGAATAAAGAGGTTGCACAACTTGTGACTACAGAACCAAGTCACACCTGATCACGACCTTTCTTCCCTTTATGGAGAAAAAAAGTTAGAAGAAGATTGAAGTAGACTTAAATCAAGATTTGAAAAGTTACGCTGCGTTACGTAGTCATCCGAAAAAATATTTTTAGTATTTTTTTGTTTTACGGGAACAAGAAAATAGAATCTTCTATTTGATGTCGACGGTTCGTTTTTCCATTTTTTTTTTCAAACGAATTGGATAAAAGAAACGCCAAAAACAAGAAATATTGGAACATGGCAATCATGTTTTAACATTTGAGTTTCGTTCTGAAATGAAATTTTGATAGAGAAACTAGAAAATTCTGGTTTTGATCCGAAACATCGTTTCTGGAACAGAATGACTACCAAACGCAACCCTAATCTTTGAGAAAGATTAAAGCTTGTTTTATTGGGATTCAAATCCTCTCTAGCTCTAGGGGATGTCCAACGCACATCCTGACGAAGGGGAGTATTTAGGCACACATCCCATGGAACCTTAGTTTAAAAATAGAGTTTTGGAGGGTATAGTGCGGTCACAATTATTCATAAAATTAATATTCAATTGTTAATTTTAAGTTGATTTTCATGAGTAATTTGACCACATATTGGGATAATCTTTGGTTGCAGGGTCTTCAAGAGATGTGCACAGGTTTGATGCTAAATGGACAGATGTGGTTCAGTCTAGAAGCAAGGGCAAAAGCTCAAGGGTAGAGTTGGAATTTTCAAGAGAAGAAGAGAATATAAAAAAAATAAAAAAAAGGGAAATTTAGGGTGAGAGAAAACCTCACAGTTCTCCCTCTCTCCCTATTCCACGCGTTTTCTTCTCCCTCACCTACTTTCTCTCATCTTCTTCTCTTTCCTTGTCCAACATAATATAGGAATCTCTCTCTCCCACTTTACCTAAAACATCTCGCATTTTCTCTCCCTATTCTTTCTTTATCACCCATCTCCCATGCACCACGGTTCCCTCTCCCTCTTGGAACTAGCTACACATACTCATTCTCTAGGACAGGATTTGGAGGGACAACATTGCACATAGAGGATTACCATGATGGCAAAGGTTCATCACCATCATCATAATTGCTGCCATCATCTATTAGCATTATGAATAGCTAAGTTCCTTTCTATTTTTAGGTCTAGATGAAGTTTTGAGTTATTGTTATTTAATTTCTTGTTTAAGTTTATACTTGATTGTTTGATTTTAAAGATCCCATACGATACGATACCCTCCGATACGTATCTTAATTTTGACCGACCGATACGGTGATCGGTACCGATACTTTAATCATGTGATTTTTAGTATACACCAATGATAGCCTTTAACCAATCAAACTAAGAGTGCTAAGCGAAAGCGATAGACGATAGTGCTTGATAGGATAAATTATGCTTAGTGTAGTCAAAGATTGTGTTTTTGTGGTTGCAATGGAACTTATAATTTCAGTAAACCGAAGTATGAACTAGAATTTGGTAACAATACCAAGACGGTTTCAAGAACTAAGGACAGCTTCTTCTCATTAATTCTTATTCTGGTTAATTGGTTTATTTAGTTTTAATTTAAATCCTGAAATTTACAAAATTGATTTTCAAAACAACGTTTACCTCAATTTTAGTAGATTTAGCCTTCTAGTTCTCTGTGGGTTCGACCCCTTTCTTACCACTATCTCATAGTTTAGTTAGAGTTTATTTTGATTCGTTCACGATAGCAATCACAACCATATGGCATTTCTTAGCAAGTACATACATGTAACGAGTTTGATTCTTAGAGAACTTCTCAAGTCATGTTAACCCGCAAGAATAAAACTTCAGGTAGTAAATTTTCTTCTTTTTTTTTTTCCAATTATTATTACAACTGATCTCTTAAATTTCTCAACAGAGTTACAAGGGTGTAAGTACCACAGTCATTCAAACTTTTCATATCCGGTAAATTCCTTTGAAGGCAGTTTCTCATCACCCACGCTGAAGATGGAATTCCTTAATTGATAGGTGTGGATGCCTTCGGATGTGCATTGGAAATAGTGGGGGGCATTATCGATTTTGTATAATAAAGAGTAATAATTACCTTAGATTGGTGTATTTTTTCTTCACCCTTGGTAAAGGAAAAATTTCTTCAAATCTTGAGCATAATAAGAAACTTAACCAGTCTTTGTTATTGTATAAATATTTTTCCAGGGAGAGGGATAGGCATACCGCCCCTGTGCAATAAGCTAGCTGGATAGCAGGCGACACCAATGGGGTGTGGCCATGTAGGATATGGTGTTGTATAGGAGGGACATAGAGGTCATTTATAAGGGGAAAGAGAGAGATATACAATGAGCGTTAGCTTAAAGTATGCCAGCAATGTGCCTAGTCTTTTCTCAAAAATTTATTAAAGTTGAGACATGAATTAAATTTTTTTTTCCTCTTCCTTCTTTTTGTTCTTTTATAGCATACAATGTTAATATTTTATACATGTTAGAACAAAAAGTAAAGTTAGTTAATTGAAAAACCCTTTAGAGGAGTTTCATGTGATATATTGTGCATCATTTGTCAATTAAGTTTAGAGTATCCGGAAAAGGGGGTCATCGGCAAAGGAGAACTTGGAACAAAAAGTAAGCAAAAGGGTTTCTAGTCTGTGGGTTCATACAACCAAGCTATGGTTAGGTGCTTACTTTTGTCACATGTTAGGTTGGATTGAATTGAAACTTTGTAGATAAATAGACCCCAACATCTTTTGCTCATATGGCAAGTTTCAGTAGTTCGTCATATAACAAAAAAGATTATTAAAAAAAATCTAAAAATATGACATTAGTGTGAGGGATTTAAGGATGCATAGACATACATGGGAGAGTACGTCATTACAACGGGAAAAATGATTTGATTCTGATTATGGAAATTAACATGTGGTCTATCTCCATCTTCTAAATATGCAACGATCTTTTCACAGAGTGGAATTAGGTTTACCGAATAAGGGCTCTCTTACTTGGTCTTCTTTGGACCTCAGAAACTTTTTGCCTATAAAATTACAGGAGAGGAGGCACCTTGTAGACATGAATTCCTTATCTCCTTTTTTATGAATTATAGTAAAGCAGCATAACCACTACTTTAGGCTCCCAAGGAGAAGCTGGAGCAAGGACTTTTGAAAGGAAAGCTTATAGGACACTATTGTCTTATAAATCTAACATGCACAGACAACACACTCTTGAAAGGAAAGCTTATAGGACTTTATATGTCTTATAAGCCTAACATCTCTCTCTCTCTCTCTCTCAAGAGTCAGATATCAAATTAGTGACAACTTTTTTCCTCTTAGGTAGGATAAAGGGGTATGACAAGGACCAGATGAATACTAGATGGTCAAAAGTGCTTAAAGGGCTAATTAACAGATACCCCCATAGTATATATGGAACCCTCAAGAGATAAACCATCGGCATCAGGGCAGTTGTAGAAATGGCCCATCTGCAACTTGCAATTAGTAGCTATAATTACATGGATCCCACCTAGGAGATCTCTAATCCAAAAGCTAATCTGATCATTAAAACATTCCCGACGGATCGAACCAACCGACATGTTACACCATCTACATAACCCAATTATTATTAGCTAATCCCTCCTCTTGGCACCTAATGTTGCATAGGTTAAATCTTTATAATTAGCATATGATTTATGCTTCTTACAGCTCACTACATTTTACACTCTTTCTGATTAATTATTGTCCACTTTTATTATTCTCATTACTGTACTTCAATTCCCTAATCCCTGCCATAGTTAGTAAAAAACGGGAACAATTAAACAAATGGAAATAGACGATATGAGTTTTAAACAGTAAAACTTTTCAAATGATACAGTCAAATAAACGGTCAAAAAAATAGAGAACGGTAAAATTCAGAAAATGGACTGTACAGGTTTTAAATGTGTAGATTTCAAACAAACGGAACTAAAAAAGGGGTATTATACTAATATAAATTAAAGAATTATTATATGAATATCTGCATTTAGTGTTCAAAACAACTACAATATCTAACATTAATGCCTATACATCCCATGTCTCGTTATAAGTTTTAAGACATGTCATTGACTATCATCCAACACCAATTCTAAATTCATGTACCACACATGCCCAAAGTCTTATTTTGCAATGTGACTAGGTTATGATATTGTTTATTATTGTTAACATAATCAACACACTCTCGAAGGGATATATGTTCAGGTAGAGTTAGGAGTCATCACTTTAGAAATATTTTTCAGCAAATACATCAGTTTATAGCTCAATTTCGGGGTCCGTGAATTGAATTTGAGTTGAAGGTAATACATGAGAAATATAGTCCATTGCGTTAGCTTCAAGTGGGTGAAAGAATCAAGTTGATCAGAGTTCGGAAGAAAGATATATGGTCAATTAAGTAGACATTATGTTCAAAAATCAAGTCCAAAAAAATGCCATAAAAAGGGGAACGTGTTTTAAACATGTTTAAAAAGGGAATGCTTAAACTTTGCTTTTTTTTTTTTAAGTATCTTTGAGAAGCATACGGTAAAACATATTTTAAACAGTAAAAAACTGGAATGTGTTTAAGACGGAGTTTTAAACGCATTTTTGCTGACAATGAATTCCTTGCTGATCACCAGTTGAACCGAAGAACCATACAGTTGGGTTGATCAAGCACTTCATCCATCAATTTAGGCCCTTGGTTCAGTACCACCGGGTAAACCAGTTCAGACCGTTAGCTTTTGCATAGATCCCTCTCCAACCCATGTGGCAGGATGGGGTGTGGCCCAATCAAGTTTCACTAATTTTTCCTCTTGCATGGTAATCGCCCAAATAGATAGTCGAGTCTTCATACAATAGGCATGGACACATTTATAAATGGTCGGTTGGTTTTAAGACTTTAATCAAGCTACCAATAATCACGCTAAATGAGCCTTAAATTGGGCTTTAAATGTGTTGGGATGAGTAAAGATGCGCTAAAAGTGGGGTTAAGTTCGGCTCTCAATCTGTTGGTCTCAATCGGACAACCATCTAGAGGGCTTCTACATCGGGAATGACCAAATAATATTTGATCTAGGCTTGAGCCTGGCATGTTTAACAAACAGACTAGGCCTGGAATTGACGCCCCTAGGCTTTATGTCTTATGTATAGTAGTTTGGATTGTGAAGTTGCCTTTGAAGGCAATTAAAATTCCATAGTGGAATTCTTTGTATCTCTTTGTTTTTTTTTTTAAATTGTTAATGACGTGGGGTTATTAGGATTATGGAAAATTCTTTATAAACATAGAGAGGCATGAGGAAGAGAGCTTGTAACCCTTTTCTCCATTGCTCATGAAATTACTCCTGTCTAACGTAGGCATCTTATCAAACCATGTGTATGATTATTTGATTATTCTTTTTGTTTACTTTCTACATCATGTACAAGTTTTTTGTTTCTACAATCTCATCATTATTCCCCTATTAACGAAGATGTCTCTTCATCGTGAGTGACGGCAAAATCGATCCAAAGAAAAATAAAAAAGATTGAAGTCATCAATTGAACAGTTCCACATTTTGATCTCGTCCAGGTTTTTCTAATACTGTGAGATGATATCAGCTCCTCCTATCAAGGTATAATTATGGAAATTAATCAGAATTTGATTAATGGAGAGAACCACTATACATCATGAGTGACCAATCATGCACTATAGTTTAAATCTTTTATACTAAACAAAAGGATTAAAGAAAAGATGGTGTTTTAGGTGGGTCACTTTTTGTTAGCAATGCCGTGTAGTGATGCGATGCCCAACAAAATCTGTCTTTTGAATGGACTTTTTTGCATGTCCTATTAATGCTTTTCATTATCTTCAATGGTCAAGTCAAAAAGTAATAAAATTATTTTGGGTAATCCATTGTTATTTTTAGAGAAGGAACTGGAGTTAGTCTTTAATTAACTCTTCTTTCTTCCTTTTTCTTTTTTTAATTTTAGTAGAAGACTATAAGTCTTTAATTGATGCAGCTCTCTTTAAGGATTGCTTTTTGTCATATGCTCAAGCATTAACCTTTTTCTTAATTATAGGCCATCCCTCTTTTGACTGCTCTCTTCCTCTAGGAAGGACCACTTCAAAGACATATTACTTGTGTTATACTTCTAATGGGAGTGGTTGGCTTGATTGTCTCATCCTAGATGATAGAGTATACTCTCGTGAATCACCTACTCCCCTTTGGATCAAATAAAAAACAAGGGTTGGAAGGGTCAGGGTTGTTAGGGCACAATGTCTTGTATTTTGTTTTATGGGTTGATTTTAATCTGTTTTATTATGAATTGTGGTGAGACATGCTTTGTAGTTAGATAGAGGCATGAGGATGATTGACTGTAATCCTATTCTCCACTGGTAGTGAAGTAGTTTTCATTTCATAATGGACCATGGTTTTAGGGATTGTAACCGATTGACAGATTCTTGGGCGATCCCATATCGACAGATCAATACAAACCAACGTTAAAAAGATTAAAAAATGATTTTTTTAAAGAAATAAAGGGCAAATCAATTCGTCTAATATGGATCGATTTGGATCAATATCAGTTGAGATCAATCCTAATACCTCTTACTAAAACCATGTTGTGGACGTAGAAAATCTTCCTAAATCTCATAAATTCATCTATTTTATGAATATTTATGTTCATTTATGATTTTTATTTCTTTCTACAACGTTTTAGGTTTTCATTTCTAAAAAGAAGAGAGGAAACAAGAAGAAAAATTATAAACCCATACAAAATAGTAATTATAGACATCTCATTGATGATCATGACATACATTATTATGAACAGTCATAAAGAACGTAGTAACCTTGAAAAGTATTTCTTTGATGTAATGTTGTCATGCATAGTCTATTAATTTCCAAGCTTAGCATTTATACAATCAAATTGTGAATAAACTAAGCATGTATTGCTATTATTGCTATACACATGTCATTTTTTTAATTTAATAATTCATTTGACTTAGGTCTGATGACAAGTCTATTACCTTATTATTAATTAATAATGCTGCTTTATTAAAGCTAGGAAGAAAAATAGAACAAAGCAACCTACACCAAAGACCAAGGAGTAGAGCTCTTTCTACTTAAAAAAAGGAGTATATAGCTTTAGAGTCCCAAGTTCTCCATTAAAACAAGTCAACAAGATATTTATGGGAGCACATTCAAAAGAAGAAAAATCAAATATGAACTAATGTAAAATAAAGAAATCTGACAAGATAATTCTCTCTCTCTCTCTCTCTCTCTCTCTCTCTCTCTCAACCACAAATTCACATTCTTATCTTTTTACAAAGCTAACCTAATCCCATGGCTATAGTACCAGATTCATGCATGGAAAAGTTGACACAACATAGGTAACAAGTATTCAGACAAGAGTCTAGTAGGTGACCCCTCCCTTTTTGTTCTGAGATCTAATTTTCCACTCTTCTCCTTCTAATCAAACCCACCAAGTACATTGATCCCAATTTTTTTCTCAACCTAACTTTCAGTCAGATTCTCAGTAGTTTAGCATATTATGTATTTCTTACTGTGGTAACAATGTGTCAGTGTGTGAAAACAAAGGTGACCCAATCACATCCTTACCCACATGGTAGCAGAAGGTTTGGTATATGAGACTCAGGGGAAGTTATCATTGCAGTCTTAAGGGAGGAGAGAAAAAAGAAAAAAAGGAGATGAATTCAAAGCTTACCTTTAATGTCTACAGTTAGGAATCTCTCCTCTTATGTTAACATAAAGTGAAAGCTCTCCTTCCTTTATATTCTTTGTAACTCTCTGCAAGCAAACCCAAACTGGGAATACCCAACTCCAATTCCCAACAGATAAACAAAAACCTAAAAAGAATAAACCTTCATTCTACACTCTTTATGTTCACACTCAACAACTCTCTTTTTGTCTACACATTCAGTAAGAACAAAAGAAATAGACTTATAACTCATATACCCATTTGACAAGAACCTCTGCTTTGATCATCATCTCCGGCGACACCGATTTCTCCGGCGAGAACTCTCCGATTAGATGCAGTGACACAACTGATGAAGTCGATAGGTGATCAAATATCATCTCTGGTAGGATTGTGGAAGCATCAACAACAAATATCATCTTTGGTAGGATTGTGGAAGCATCAACAAAGATCTTTAAGTTAGGGGGAATGAAGCCTGGTCCGAAATCATTCAGTTTCATGTTTAAGAGCTTCATATGAATGGTTTCGAACCAGACAACAATCCCCTCAACTGGTTAGAGAGAGAGAGAGAGAGATTGATTTGGTTATGTATGATTTTCATGGGTTCTTATATACGTGAAGATGAGATGAGATTCTTTCTTGGGTACAGATGACATGGAGTCCACTTTGTAGACTAGCCCTTACACGCTTTTCACACTAAGGATGGAAATTTTAACATAAAAGGGGTTAAGCTAATAGAGGATGCTAGGGTGGAGAAAAGCCTCAAAGGGAAATATAAGAATATAAATAGTTTGGTTAAGAAGACTTCTTCATTGATAATAAATGGGATCTCAAAGAATAGTAAGGATTGATGCCATTCTTAAGTCAACCCACAGGGGCTGCTTTTGTGTTAAACTACTAAGAAACTACATGAACTTCAATTCCCTCCTCTACCTGCTGCCCTGTCCTTTCATACTAAACTAAGAATTTGTTTGGTATATAAGAATTCTTGGGAATTGAAGTGCATTCCAGGTTGATAATAGACTTTAAAAAATCATAACCTATGCAGCCTCAATTTTCTCTTTAATCACTATTTATAATTGAGATCTTCAAGGGGTTGGGTGATCAAGATTTGAGACTCACAAAGTTGAGATTGGAAGGGTGAGTTACAAGTAGCAATCAGATCCTCTTCAGCATGGGATGGAGTGCAGTGGGTATCCGATGGTTGGGAGTTCCTTGGGGTATGAACCCGAATGTTCCCAGCCGTAGGATGTTCACTGCACTCCGTCCCGTGCTGGAGAGGATCATAATCCTTGCAAATATACGTTAGAAAAAAAGTGGATCCCGATGTTTAAGATATTAAGTGAAAAAATAAGATTGTCTGGAATGAGTTCTTGGAATTCATTATTGATATAGAATGCATACCAAACACAATATTAATATGATATAGAGAGGAGCTTATATCCTACAAATTGCATGTGAAGCAAGCATACCATTCATAAGATCTTTATTAATATTTCTCTAATGATGCGAATAAAAAAGGATATATTCTTAATTAATTAAGGTTTGAATTTGATTACGTACTAGAGAATATTAATCTTTGAAGGGTCAGACTTACATCTAAAAATATCGGTATTGTGTTTATTCTTAAAAAAGGATATCTCTTTTGCTTCCCACTTGGGAAAAGAGAATATAAGGGGGATGGGGGATGGGGGAACCTTCATCAATGGGAGCATTAGACAACAAAGTGTGATTCCAAATGGCAAGGAAAACAGGTTGGTCTTGTTAAAAATCTTTGAGAGGTCCAACACAACTAAAGGAGAAAGAGTAATTGGAGAACGGAAAAAGGTTGAAACTTCATAATGTTTCTATTGATATAATGGAGCTTCTTATGCATTACTAATTTTTCTTGATTAATTTAATCTTTTCCTTTTCTTTCTTCAAATATGAGATAAGCATTGGTCATTTAAATAGATTGAATAAACTATTTCTCAGCTTCTGAATTGCAAGTTGGTAACCTTCTGATGAAAATAAATGATTTTTTTTTGGGGGGGGGGTTTTGTGGGTATTAATTAATGCAATAGAATGCAATATATTAATTACAAATAATTTGGTTCATGGGTAATGTGGACACTAACCCAATAAGGTATTTAATTGATCCATGAATTTGGATGTAACCAGTAACCCTAAGGTTTTTCTCTTTTTCGTAAACCCTATATGCTTTTCAAAGAAAGAAATGATCCTCAATAAATTGATTGTATATTATTAGGAAAAAAGGATGCTTTTTAGTTTCCCATCCATGGTTTAATACGGGAACCAATCAAGTGGAGTACATGGGCATCAATGGAGAAGGGTTTTTTGAATTTCACAGGGATGGGCACCTCATGTTGCCATCCTCCGTGTCTGGGCGTAAGGGCCATATGACTAAGGAACGTTTATTCCTCCAAAATTATTATTATTATTATTATTATTATTATTATTATTATTATTATTCACATATTATTAAGATGAATATATTTTCTAATTAACTCTCTTAGTATTAATATTAAAATTAAGAAGAAAATATTTACAATCAAAAACAGAAATTTTAGGTGATTAAATCTGATCTTTCATTCGAATCCTTTTAAACGAAATAAAAGCTCCTTTCTATAAAGTGGAAAAGATTGAAACATACATATTTTTAAACCGACAATTTGTCTTTTTTTATGCAACCAACATTGTGTACGATCAAAACTTTATAAATGAAATTTTATCTTCACACTGATTCCTCAATACCTCAAATACAATCACCAAATACAGATTACATGATCAATTGATAGAATTTCATTAAAGAGGAGACTACCTGAAGTTGGCCAGAAAATTGAACCGATATTGTAGCTCAAAAAATTGTTGTGGAGCTTAAAGCTGCTTCCTAAACTCAAGGTTTTACTTTGGGAAATGTTGCACTAGGCTTTTTTTTTTTTTTTTTTTTTACTGATGGGTATCTAGACCTTCGGCCTGACTAGTCCCACGGGTCTATACTGACCCCACAACCACATAGACTAAGTCATATATAGTGAAGAGCACTATATACCCCCGTGTCATCGAATAGCCTCATAGAGGTAAGAGGAGTCGAACTAAGAATTATATGCTTCCTAGGCAAAGGTCCCTTGTCAACTCAACTAGCCCCTCGAGTAATGTAAATGTTGTACTAGTTCAACTATTGTGAAACACCTTCTTTACTTAAAAGGCATATGGTTTCCCCCCCCTCCCAAAAAAATACAAAAAACACCCCAAACCCCTAATGTCTCCTCTGTGGTAAGGATGAAAAAACTATTGTTCATGCTCTATTTCATTGTGATTTTGTCTCTGAATGTTGAAAGACTTCCCCTTTTAGCGTAATTCCAGGTTTTGTGTAGGGCAATACTATGAATGATCTATTTCAACAGTTTTTGTGTGTCTCTCGTTTTTTAGTGAAAGAGTTTCTCAACCAATGGGTACCTGTTTGCTGCTATGAAGATAAATTGACCTGAGTTATGGAGAGGTGGTTTCAAGAACCAATGGTATGCATGGCTGTGTTAATTTATCATTTTGAAAATTAGATAGTTGGGAAGCATCTCGAGATTAGTACGAGACTGTTTTTAGCTTTTAAAAGGTGAAATGTTATTGTGATAAGGATTTGTTACTGACGGACGAGGTCACCATACTAAAGAAGGCCGTAAGCAGTGGCTCGACGGAGATGGTTCGAATCAAGCAGACCCAAGGCATTTGTTGGCACCCGAGATGCTAAGGTGTTAAAGAACAATGGGATATGGAGCGGCTTGTCGGACAACGTCAGAGGAGCCGTCGGTGAATACAGTTACCATGTATCTTGATGGTTCAACCAAGTTTTGGTGGCGGACCAAAAGATGTAAAGAACGCGGAACATGAAGTGTAATTAGATCAATTTGGGAGACGAGTTTCAGGCAGAATTGAGGGTTCTTGCCTGGTTGTCATCCGCCATGTTGATGAGCCTGAAGCAAACAGGCCCGTACACGAGTATGTGAAGGCCATTTAAAATTTCTAAATACCATAAGACATCTATTCTGTTACATGGACAAAAAAAGACATGCATGATCTATAGGTCAGTCATACGTAAAAATGGACACATGCCATGCTACCTTGACCAAGAACTTTAGGGGCTCGTTTGATAACGTTTCAAGAAACAGGTTTCTGCCATTTCTTTGTCTAAAAATGGCAGAAACAGAACAAAAAATGTTTGATAAAACTGTTTCATTTCAGTTGTTTTCAGAAATAGAAATTGAAATTTTTACATATTTATGGTTCAAGAAACGACCCAGGCGAAACAAGTAGAGCCGCCTCTGGAAACGACTTGTGGCCATTCTTTCGCTGGTTACTATCGACTTCCAGAAACATGACTTATTAAACACCTTTAATTCCGTTTCTATTTCTAGAAACGGAAATTTATGTTTCTGCCTTTTCTTGAAACAGAAACGTTATCAAACGGGCCCTAGATGTTCTAGCGAATGTATGTTGTTCCTCCCAAGTACCGCGTGTGCTCAAGTTGGTCGGGTTGGGTTCCTACTTCCTACAGAGAAAAAAAAAAGCAGAAAACAAAACGAGAGAGAGAGGAAAAAACAAAAGAGGTGGTTGCAGGGTCACAGCCGAAGAAGAAAATATGTAGCACCATTTTGGTGTTGTTATGATCATCAAAACCCTTCACCCAAAGAAAAAAACGTTACGAGAATCAAAACCCTCAAGGGCTCGAGTTATGATGATATACCATAACTTGGGGGCCGTTTGATTTTGTTTCAGTCGTTTCTGTGTCTAGAAACAACAGAAACGGTTTCTTATGCATGTATCATTAATTACAGTTATGCCATTAGAATTTTGACAAAAGGGAAGACATCATACATGATTAAAATGAAAAAACCCAATGTGATAGAGATTCAATAGGGAATATCTTTTTAAATGTCACATAAGTAAATAGAACATAGAGTTTTCTATTACGTAACATATTCTCTAACAATTAACATAAAATCATTAATGGTAGCAACTAACATAAAGTCATTAAAATCAAAACATCAAGGTCCATCAATTGGAATCATAGGCATTCCCTTCAATATAGCCATTTGATTTGTTATATTTATCCTTAACATTGACTCTTTCTTGCTCCTCTCTAACTTGTACTTGTAGTTGGAGCAATGAAGTCTTGATGATTAGGAGGATTTAGTTGATCAATTACATTCTGTTCACAACCATATTCATCAAAAAGATCATCTTTAATAGCTTGTTCTTTGATGTAGTTGTGAAGCCCACAACATGCAACTACGATGCTGGCTTGGTCCTCGATACGGTAACCCTTCATTTTTTGTAAGATTTGAAATCTATTTTTCAATACACCAAAGGTTCTTTCAATAACATTCCGTAAGGAGGAATGTCTATGATTGAACAACTCCTTCGGTGTTCTTGCACCCCTTCTCTCCCCACTAAAATCTGGTAGGTGATACCTTTCTGCTCGAAAGGGTGTGAAATACCCAAGTTGACTTGTGTAACCTGAGTCCACAACATAATACTTTCCTTCAAGTATTATGGATAACGTTTATACAAGTGAGTATATTAGTCTAAAAAGACACTTAACGTACAAGTGATTTGTTTGTTGTGAATTACCTGGAGGAGGATGAAGAAAACCTAAGGTAGTATTTGATCTCGCCTCTTCAAAAACCCAAGCATCATGTGCACTACCTTCCCAGCCCGCATACACAAATGTGAAACCCATGTCGAACGAGCAAGCACACATAACATTTTGTATGATCAATGCTTTTCGATTTCTGTATCGGGTTTGCTCTGATCTGGGTACTATGACGCTAATATGAGTGCTATCAATAGCACCAATGCAATCCTAAATGAAACACAATATAGATATCTATTAGAATTCATTCATTAACTAGTAATTGATAATATTTGAACTTAGCATAAATCTTAAAAGGTTACCTGGAAGAAAGGGCTAAACTTTGGGTTATATTGAATCTCTGAGGGGACCACATCAAAATTAAGTGTTCTGATTGTTTCATTCGCTAGTTGAACCATAGCGTGCAACACTTTTTGAAATACAGCATTAATTGTCTGTCCAGATCATTGAAATTTCTTTGCAACCTGTCTAGTACTGCTTCCATGCGCTACTATTACAATAAAAATTACAAGTTGTTCATCTACCCATATATGACAACTATCATCTAACCATCCTCTATGTATCATCATATCATGTAGATTGAGGAAGACATGTCTCTCAACTCTAAATTCAATGTAGCATAGATTTGAATGCCCATTCAATGTCTCTGCGACCATGACAACTCCTGTGTAGTTACTCTCCATACATGGTTCTCTAATCCGAAGGTAATCTAAAAATGTTTGGAATGTATATAGGATGATGTCATCATCACTGGATGAATCATCTTCAAAATTGGTAGGATTCATTGCCATATCTGTATATAAATGAATATGAGTATCAAAATGCTACATAATAAGAACTGAAAAATGCATTCATCAATAAGACAATAACAAATATCCATGTCATCCTTAAAAAATCATGTAAACAAATCAATATATGGAAGAAACTCCCATATCCTACTTTTAAATCAAATCATCCATCAAAATCAATCAAACAAACAAATATCCATATCATCCTCAAATAAACTCTCATATCCTACTTTTAAATCAAAATATCCATCAAAATCAACAAGCAAAGTAATATCCATGTCATCCTCAAAGAAATTCCCTTATTCTATTTTTAAATCAAACCATCCATCAAAATCAAACAAACAAATATCCATGTCATCCTCAAATTTAAAAAGAAACCTATTGTTTTCAAGAAACTCCCAAATCCTACTTCAATGCTCTAATCATCCACATCCTTTTTTTAGCAACAACTTCTACAAATGATATTCTCCAAGCAGCACTCTTGTGTATCTTTTGTTGAGCCATCACCCACATCTCTTGTGTTAACTCTGTCATGTTGTCCAACAATACCTAATCTCAGATGGGAAGTAAGGAGAAGTGATTAACCAGATCAGAAAATTAAAGAAGAGATCGATATGGGTAGGAGGGCATCATCATCAGAATGCATGCGATGCAACTTTTGGCTGCTTTTTGTCACTCCCAACACTTATGAAGAGGAAGAGGAGTAGTAGTACCACACTACTACGTACCTGGCTTCTTCTAAAGCTTTATTTACTATTTTCATGAAGGAATCAATCTTTTTCCTTCTTGCCAAACAACTTTTAATTGAATTAGTCCAAATAAAAGAAATGCAAGGTACCACTACCCTATATTTATAATATAACTTCTATAGCATTAGAGTTCATTTTTAGTAACTAGAAAAGGTTCCAATAGTGCTTATTCTTGAAAAAAAAATCTTAAAAAAAACAAAGGTCACTAATCTTCAAATCACCATAAGAATGACAATTAAATACATAAGCTCCTAGAGCTCTGTATAGACAATCCTACTAAGAACTACAGGATATCATTTTCAACAGTACCAACTCTCCAACTAGTTAAAACAGTAAAACCCTTGGTTCAGGTCTATCATACACTACCTCCCTATTGCAACTATTCAACAAGAACCCACAAAATGAAATAGAAATTGTAGTATTTCTTGACATATATTGAACAATAGAGTCAAAAATGAAGAGTATAAGCAATGGTAAGCATAATACTACTACCTCAAAGTTGTATTTGAGTTCAACAAACTAGTGTTTATGGTCTCGTTCAAACTTATTTACCAAAACAATGTTATTTGTCCTTATCCATCGAGCTTCCTTGAGGACACGGAATTCATTCACTGTGATCCATTGACAGCATACAATAAGGGGGGACGGGAGAGGTGGGGAGTGATGGGGGGTCACATCTGGACCATCCTCTCACTCAGCCACCGGTGAAAGAAAACTTGGTATTTTTTTTTTTATAACAAAGGAAAGCAACTATTATTAGAGAAAGTCTGAATAGGAGAAGCTCTTATATAGGAAAGTACAAGAAACAAGAAAAAGGGGTGGTGAGCACCACCAGACCTAGAAAAAAACCTAATCAAGCAGCACAAGAAGCAAAGAAATCTGTCTCCTTATTTGAGTCACTAGGAAAAAAAAAAAAAAACTAGCTCATTAAGAACATCAACCACCGATTTGCAATCAAGCCCAACCAGGCTTATTAGTTTCCTTAATTTCTCTACCTCCCTCTTCTTTTAGAACCACTAAAAAGACCTTTAAATTAGCCATTGAAGCTGTTGCTATCTTGAGAATTGAAGAGAGAAGCTAGCTTTTCGTAATTAAACTATAGTCTGCATTGACTTAAGAGATATGATAAACATGTTAGATCTTGCATTGTGCACCAATGATCCCTGTTACACATCAGGCTTCGACTAGGCCCTAGCACAAACAGTTGGAGTGCTTGGTCTGCTAGTAAGGCTTGAAGGTTAGGCTAGGCCATGGTGAGAATTGCAATTAGTCCGGAATCAGGTAATCAAGTCTCACCTCGATTCTAGGACCACAGAATATCAAGTAACCCACCAACCGTTACAATTTACAAATTGATCTAGAGACATTATAGTAATAATAATATTCAGGAAGAAAAGAAAACATTCAATATCTTGACCAACGAAGAATTAGGGAAGAACAGCAACATCAGCAACGGCAACAACAAACAGAGAACTTAAATCCATCAGAGATCAACAAGACAACCCTCAAATCCACACAAATTAGAAGGAATCAGAAATTAGGGCCAGAGATTACCCATTAGATATCAACAAGATAATCCCCACGTTACAGAGATTAAATCAGATATGTGAATTAGTGCTTGAAATGATACCTGAGCTTAACGATCGTACTTGTCGCTACAACTCTCCGTTGCTTGACGAGAGAGAGAGAGAGAGAGAGAGCAGAGAATGCTGAGCTTCGCGAGAGAGCAGAGACGATCGCTGGAGCTTCGTGAGAGAGCAGAGACGATCGCCGGTGCTTTGCGAGAGAGCAGAGATGGTCGCTGAGCTTTGTGGAGAGTTGCAGGGAGATAGGAGAGGGTAGGGCGTCGGGACTCGCGATTTCACAATTTTTCCCCTCACTTTGTTTCAAGAAACAGAAAAGTAACTAAAAGGTATTTCTCCATTCTTGTTTCTAGGAACAAAACTACATAGAAATTTTAATTTTTATTTCATAAATAGGTGAAACAGAACAAAAAAATCAAATAGAAAAAATGATGTTTTTCTGGT
>NC_056565.1:22052219-22075853 GCF_013358625.1 Macadamia integrifolia
ATTTTCTATCAAAATATTTTCTTTTGCTTTGTTGTTTGATTGTTTTAACAAAACATAATGGTTTACATTTCACATTCTCAAGATTGAATCGTTTATCACCAAAAACAAATTTTAATAAACATACGAATAAACTAGCAAACTGATTGCTAACCATTTCAAAACTGTATAGAATAAATCGAAACTGAAATCGTTTAAAACCGTGAAATCGAAACCATTTACTAAATGATTGCGGTTTTAAAAAATGCAACCATTTACTAAATGATGCGATTTTGGTTTCAATCAAAATATGCAAATCGAACCGAACTGAACCGTTTAAACCAAAATCAAACCGATTAACACTCTCATTTAAAACCGTATACACTTTGACCTAACCTTGTGTACAGGCTTACAACCACCCATGCATTAGTGATGGATGTTCAGATTCAGCCCACAAAGCACCAGCAACGCTACCAGAGTGAGGCAAATCTCGGAATTTCTCACCTATAGTTGTCTCAACTGTTGCTCAAAATAGAAAGACATCTACCATCCCCAGAAATCAATCTAATCTGAATCATAGTACCAAGTACCAACAAATCTTCTGGACGGAAAGCTCAGGTTTCATTGCACTAACATGAAACTGAAGTGCGGCAGCGAGTCGATGCAAAGACTATATTCCAAGCACAGTCAAGGTTTCAGATTGGATAGTTCTGTTTTCATATTGATTTAATGACTATAGTATTCCCAATATCAATAGATTAATAGAACAATATCAACCATTTCAACCAAGAAATTGCTAAAACAATAATAAAGTGACAGGAATCAAACTTTATTGAATGTAAAACGCTAAGCTAATTAACAACCACAAAGCAAGGGTCCCTCTTTGAATACCAACCTTGCTTCTATATTTGTAGTATGTTTTGCCCAGAAAGTGAAAGTGATATTTTGACAAATAAAAAATCTGAAACAAAAAACCTATCCAACAAAAGTCTCACTACATCATGTGAGGATCTTTTTCTTTTGCTTAAAGAACCTTGGAGTGATTACGCTGACCATAATGACAAGAAGCAACTAATTCCACACTAGTGCACACGTAAACGCGCTCCAACAGCCCCTCAACCAATAGCACTTTTTCCTCAACCATTCATTATTTAAAAAATGCAATCCTATTTCTCAGGCTAAAAACTTTCTTATCCGTATGTAAGTTGGAAAGTTTACGCAGTTGTATATTTCATTTCAAAGTGCGAATACATTAACTCCCCATAACTGGAGTACTGGGACTAGAAAAAAGGATGTATCCAGTGCACGAAGCTCTCGCCACTGTGGGGTCTGGGAAGGTTTATAATGTACGCAACCTATGCTCCTGGTTCAGTATAGAACTGATACTGAAACTTAGTAAAAGTGGAAACTCTTTATATATATTGTGTGAATATAACTTACAGAAAATTTACACTTTATATATCACACAAAACACTGCAACAAGTCCTTGCAAACAAGAAGACAACGCACCTTTTCAGAACCCATAATAACAAAGAAAGAGTATCAACTTTTCCCTGTTAAATTAGAAAACTCACCAAATGACTCATGACTGGACTGCGATGTCCACATTCGTCTGCCCAGTTGTCTTGAGAGCAGCAGACTTTGTGCTCCCTCTTACCTGTTTAGGCCCATCTTTGACTCTGTAACTCAAGTTTGTGCTTCGACTGCTATTGTTAGTAGCCTTAGTATCTTCTTTGTAACTACCCAGACTATGACGAGTTGCCCGACCACAAACTCCTTTCCGGTCATCTCCCTGAGATGAATCAACCGCATCACTGCAGCTTTTTCTACGTCCAAACTTTGGCGATACTGCACGAGTTGTAGGCAACTGGTATACAAACAAGAACAAGAAGAGAATGCATAGCATTTCTGTTAGCACAAATTAAAAATATTTTACTGTAGTTCCAATAAAATCTATGGATCTCTAGTCCTATAGAACTACCGACATAGCTAATCTTTTACCTTTTTGAGTTCAACCTTAGGTGGTGGTCCCTCTTGGTAAAAGCTTGGCATTGGGTTTGCTTTGAACATTAAGCTCTTTCTAAGCTGCTTCATAGCAGCATCTCGTTCCTCCTGTAAAATGTGGGATGGATTAAGAGGATAGCCAGCCCTTACACAAATTTACCAAAGAATGGTACGAAGTACATGAGGCTTCATTGCAAGCAGGAAAAAAGGAAAAAAAGAGATTAGAACAAAAAAAAAATATATATGCCAAACTTATGTTTCAATATTTCCCACATTATGCACAAAACACACTCAACAAAGTCAACTATATATATCCCCAGAAAGAATTCATTTTAATTTAGTACAATTTTTCAAACAAAAAATTTCTTACAGAGGAAGGAAAAAGAACAAGAGAATTATTTTGCAACCACTATTGGAGATACTTAAGGAAGTAGGGCACCTTCGTCCGAGCTTCACATTGGGTCCTTTCTGCCTCCAACGCTTGGTGCTTCTCTTCCAACTTTGAGTAAAACTGAAAGAGGAACCAAAGAAAGTAAACAACCACAAAGTTTGCATATGGAAGAAAGTATGACATTTTTTTTTTACCAAGAAATGGTGTACTTTACACAATAATCACGTTCAAAAGTCTAACGAGAAACATACCTCCTTGCGTTTCTCTAAACGCTCAGTGCATTTAAACACGGGAGCTGTTGGAACAGTTATCCTGGATTTTAATGTCCTAAAGGATGCAGCAGTCCTATGCAAGGTTAAGTATCCCCAATTTTACAACTTAAAACTGCCCCAAAAGGAAATGAAAGGAAAAGAAAGACATAGGATTTTAAGTTTAAGCTGGCTAGGATCAGAGGATACGAGGAAGCAACAGAGCAGACATCTTCTTCATCAGGATGTTTCTTGTTATCAGGTTGCAGTGGCCTTCTAGATGCCAACGATGATCTAAGCTGCAAATAATTACAAAACTCTAAACATCAGCAAAAATCTATATAGCATCACTCAAAAAAATTTGACAGACTATGTTTCCAAAGGAGCAGCCAACTGAAATATTACGGAATTTCTTAGGATTTCAAAACCCAAAGTATTTCAAGGAACCTTTTTATGTATATTAAAATGAAAATATTCGGCTCATGATGTCCTAAAATCTGCAAACTAAGTAAAAGGTTATGGAGAGAGAAAGGGATTATAGATCCACCCCCCCCCCCCAAAAAAAAAAAAAAAGGCATTGCAGGGAGAGGATCATTTGGACTGCAATTTCCATTTATCTGTGGTATGTATCAAGGGAAAGGCAAGAGTAAGGTGCTCTCCACCATGTTTCATGTTTCCCTCAATGCATTCTATGGTATACAGTAAATTATGACGTCAGAAGCAAAATTGTGCTAATGAGCAGTAAAGCACATGCCACCCTGCTTGCTTTCATAATGAGAATTAATTACAGCTCACCTCCATTAATGATATAATATACTAGAAGAAACAAAATTACACACTACCAATGTGTAAATCACAATCATTGCATGATAGAAAAAAACATACCATTCAGCTCAGATGGTGGTCAAGGAACAGTTCCATACCTCATGATAAATTCTTGAAAATGCATGAATGAAAAAGAAGCCATTACCTGAGGCTTCTTTGCTGTACCAGAGGCCTGCAAATTGTTCATATTAGATGGTCTGTTTATGCCACCAGCAACAGCAGTTTCAGGCACCGCAGGACGAGTTCCACATGAAGCACGCTTCTCAGTTGCCAGTGAAAAAGGTTGAGGAACAGTACAGCTTGATCGCATATTTCCAACACCATCAGATCTTGATGAAGGCTTCACTGGAGAGCCTAACTTTTTATGGTTGTTTGGCTTCTGACCTTCAGATTTCACTGTTTCATCCCTAGGTGATGAGCTTTTAAATGGAAGAAGCTCAGGGATCTCAATTGGATTTTCCGTTGTGCATTCTTTAACATCACAATCCTTTAATTCAATAATCTCTTCTAGAACTTGAGACTTTGGATTCCCCTTCATATGATCATCTGATTTCGGAAGATCACGGAGCCTATGAGCAATGTCATTATCTGAATTTTGCACAACACCATTTGAGTAAACAATGACACGATCTGGCTCCTTATCCATACACGTCTCTGCAATTTGCCTGCCCATTACACTGCAAAGGAGAAAATGTGGGATTGTTACATTATCACTAGATCACACAAGGTGCAACTTCTGATGTGAAAATTTCTGTGTTAAACCTTCATCTTCTTTTTTATACAATTTTTCCATCAATCAGTACTGAACATCCAATCATTCAATACTTTATTATCTTTCCAAAAGTTCCTAAAATGTTTCTCATAATGACAGTACATAAAAGCAAACGAAGATGTAGCAAGTTGCTGATGGTGACAAGTTAATTAATCCATAAAATACAAATAGCCCTTGAAACTTTGAGTAGCAAATATAGGTACATTGAGACATGCTTAAAACATGATACGGGACTAAGAAATCCATCAGAAAACAACTGTCAGTCTAACATTAGCATATCACTACTGCCTCCATATACATATTTAGTACACTTTTTTATCAATGAAACAAGTACACTCCCACTCCCAGACCCTGCAGTAGCAGAAAACTCATGCACTGGCTTGCTCTTTTTTTTTATGTTTTTAATCAATGAAACACTATTTTTTCCTAGGTTCCAATAATAATAATAATAATAATAATAATAATAATAATAATAATAATAATAAAAACAAACGAACGAACAAAACAAAACACTAGCACTGATGGCAGTGTAGGCAAACTTAGTAATTGTAATAAAAGTAACAAAGTAGCAATGTTAGATCTTCCTTACAGCTCTTTACTTTAGACACAGACAATTTTTTATTCTTTACATATCTAAAGTTAATTTATCAAGGAACAAAAAAATCTTGACCAAAAGATCGATATTGCACGGAGAGGCAAGCATACTACCACATTGACAGGTAACATCAAAACTTTTTTTTTGGATGAATATCAAAACTTCATTTCACACAGCAAAGTAATTTGCAAAAAATAAAAAAGAAAGATTGGCTCCATTAATGAAATGACCACAATAAATTAACCAGAAAGAAAATGCAAGGGGAAGAGCTAACGACACATTCATAAAGATGTAATATAGGATATTTGAATAACCAATAAGCAGCACCCTGGTTTCAGCTTCCACTTTTACAGTCAGCAACTTACAGAATCATACTTCAACAACAAAAACAACACTATTAACAAGAAGAAGAAAGTGGAAAAATAAACTGTTACAGATAGCAACCTGCCCGGACCAAATGATTTGAATGCATTAGAATATAAACAATCTCCACTACGAATTTACAATAAGAGGTGAAAATAAGATCAGGCCAAAGGAAGCATCATCCTTTCCCTTTTATTTCTGATTCTACCTAGTCTTCTTTTTGTGATTCGTTAAAAATCAAACAGAATACTATTCAAGTAAAGAGCACTTGAACACGCATTAGAAAATAAGATATGAAGATTCACAATATCACCGCATTAGAAAATTAAATAAAATAGAAAGAACACCAAATGAAAGAAGAGCCATAAATTTTTTTTAAGATAATGGTATTTCATCGAAGTTAACTCCCCAAAAAATTATATTATTGTTGTGGTAAAAAACAATAAAAGAGATAACATAGGATGTCAATCATTCGAAGTCCATTTGCAGAAAGCAAACAAATCAAACAAAAAAATGGAAGACCCGAGTTCGACAGGGGGAAGGGGGAAGGAGGAAGAGGGAAGACTTCGCCTACTTATCTAGTCTGAGAAACAAAATAATTATGTAAATAGGAAAAAGGAAAATCCAAAATCCGTCCCACCGAACCACATTTCAGTGTAAGATAAAAACAGAAAAATCTCATCGAAAGCTTAAAGCAAAGGAGAACAAAAACATCAACTAGTCAACAGACAAACCAGCTGAGCAGCCAACAATCATTCAAATATACAGAACAAACAAGCCAAAAATCCACACAGAAACCATTAAAACCGCATAAAACGCAACAAAACACCCAACTCATTCTCAGATCAATCACCCAAAACGAGAAATCGCCCATCGATGGAATCACATTACCAGTATGGACAAATACAAACAGATCAAGAACAGTTTAAAGCATAAAAAGGAGAAATGTAGCAGATTTCTTACATTACTTCGCCGATCTGATGAGATCTCCCAGCTCCTATGAGCGATACAACGACCTCAACTAACACTCCGAGGCCCCCAATTCTCCACTCTAACGCTCTCTAGTTTTTCTACTTTTCCTTCCCAACCTCAAATCGTCCGAGTCTCGTATTTATATATATTTATCGCTTTTATTTATTTATTTATTCATTAATGCATATATAGGATTCTCAGGTATTAACGGCGTCAGTTAACGTCGTTAAATCCAAAACCCTAAAAGGGCCCGCTTATTTTTTTCAGATTTTCTTTCCGCCAAGTTGTGCGTTCGAATCTTGTATTTAGATCTTTTGTCGGAATTCCTAAATGGTGACAAATACTAAATGACAGTAATACCCTTTTTCCGGACCAAAATCCAGAGCCCCCAGTAACGTACCAATAATGTGGGGTTCATCCTATACCGGTTGGACCAAACCGAATTTTTTGCTGGTCTTCTCAGACCCTGGCTGGTTTTTAAGGCATTATGATTAAACCATGAACAGCCCGGCTGGATTGGGAGTTGGCCAATTCTAAAACTGATATGTATTCTTCTTCTTCTTCTTCTTCTTAAAGATTGGGACTATATCAATTGACCTATTTTATGAGGATCATGGTTTTAAATCTTGGAGTTGGGTACAGAATCAATCCTCATCGATTTCAAGTTGAATCATTTCAAAATCCTCCTATAATTGACTGGACTCAATTGGACTTACTCATACTCAATTTAACTTCATCGAACTCACTAATAACAACTCAACCTTATCCCAAATAAATGGGTTAGCTACATGGATCCTTACTCTCCAATAAACTTTATTCGATGTCATGCTTGATATAAGACCAATTTAAACTATTCATGCCTTTCCTCACGATTTCTATTAGGGTCATTTTAGTTTTGCCCCTAATTATTTTAAATTTTTTAATTTGAGTCAAATCACTTTTTCCTAGTGGAGCATCAAAAGGCTATGTTGAACATGAACATGCCACTTCAAAAGGCTTTTTTTGTAACTTATCATGTGTCGAAGCTATTTCAAAGCAACTCTAATATAGTCATTCCATTATTTATGCTTCATAATTTGACCACTCATCTATTTCAAAATCTCAATTTCTACACTGATTTTATCTATATGATGTTTCTTAATTGCCTAATATTCTGCAATACACATCATAGCCGTTCATATAACTATTTTTTTATTTTAATTTTTAAAAGAGTATACCAATCACACCACACTTTAGATGCACATCTCTACTTCATCTATTATATTTTAAGTTCCTATGAAACTTCATCCTCTATATCACATTTTTCATTTATGATTGAGCCTACATATCTAAAATAATCATTTTATTCGTTTCAATAAGAGGTGCGCTTTTTTATTTCATAAGTATCAAGACAATTATTTCACCCATCCTATGTATGGACACAAGGGCTACGCAACCTGGCTGCATGGCACTTCTATGTTCAACCAAACTAATTAATTTAAACCAATTCAAACCAAACCAAAACATAGCCCACTTTTTGGGTGGAGTGGGAGTTGCAAAATCCTAGGTGTAGAATGATGGTGCCGCCCAAATTGTTTCAAGTTTTCTTTGTGTGTTTGAATTAAAGTTCAGCATCACCCACTACCTTTATTTTTTCAATTGAGAGTGGGAAAAGTCCACGCATGGTCGGTCATTCTCTCAATCTTTGAACATTTCACGCGTACTTGGCGGTTGGAAAAAGTCATCACTGACGAATTGAGGTTAATTTCGTAATTTAGAATACAGAGATTTATTGGTCCATATTCAAATCCGTGAGTTCGACGCCTAAGCTTTTGACTTTAGTGGACGTTTATGTCCTCAGCTTGAAATCACAGAAAGTGGTATGATGTTTCCACTTCCGTCTTGATCAAATCATATCATCTACGGACGATGATGTGATTCACTACCTAACAACCTTTGGATTGAATATTCCTATGGATGGTCGTTGGAGCTGGGTGTATAGTAACAGTGGACCAAGACCATTATTAGGGATTCGTGCCCGTGATGATTTATTTCCGCTAACCCCATGTTGATAAAGCAACATTAACCCCTTCATTAACTTTTAATCAATTCACTTTCTCTGTTATTTCAAATCCATCCCTCGTCATTATTAGAAATGACATTTGAATGTCCCCCCAGTTGCTTTTCTTTTTCTATGATTTTCCTGCCATTGCGGAAAATCGGGGCCCACAAAATTAGATTAAACTATCTATCTTCTAATTTTGACGTTTTAATTAAGATTTTAAAAATGGTTTAGGAAAGACAGTTATTAGGGATTAAATTTCTTGTCTGAGTGCATAGCATACTCTAGTGTTCATTGTATCTATCTATCTCTTCTCCCGCAATTGAAGGCATTTATCGAAAAGAGGATAGAGAGATTGACAATAGGAGGCATTGGCGTATGCGACTCATATTAGAAACTTATTAGGGTATGAAATATACATTAATAGGGACCATAGTTTCAAGTATTGATATTGTGTCTATTGTATTGGTATTGACTGAGGTTGACACCAATACTTGACCGATCCAGATCAATTACTTGTATCGTTTTAGGGGTAAAACAGTAAAAGAATATACTTTTTTTTGAAAAAACAATGGCAAAAGTGATCGATACGCAATAAATCCAACCCGATATCGATACAGATACCTAAATCCATGATGGGACTCAAATCACTTACCTCAACTTCTACATGTGTTTTTCTAGTACCAGAGTTAAGGGTGTTAAATCGTTCGTTTTCGATATGAACAAGTGGATTCGGTTTGATGCAAGATTTAACAGGTAAAACAGAAATTGAACGTTTTAATAGACGAATTCAACGAATTCAATTTTAAAATGTGTAATTAGGTTTTTATAAATGGCTTCTTTATCTTTTAAATTTCATTGCAACCAGTCGGAGCTATTATGAATCCCAATTACTACATTATTTGTTCAATTCAGTCTTCATAATTCATCTTGTTAATACAACCACATCGATTATGAGTAGGAAAACCTTTTCCCTTGTACATCTGTGAATCCTTCCCCTTTTCAGGTTAGTATTTTGAATGGAATTTTGCATGATATTAGCGTAGGTTTCATCTCACCTCTCCTCCGGTTCCATTTGGCTCTGCTATTTCCTTTTTTATTTCCATATGAACTCTTCCTCTTATCGAGTTCACATCCTTTACAGTGAGCGATGAGATGCGGTGAGTATCAGATGGTTGAGAGCATCTGGGCATGAGTCCTAAGGGGCTCTCGACCACCCGATGCTCATTGCACCACTGCAACAATTGCAAATGATTTTACACTCCTCTTATCAAATCGATCTTTTTAATTAAGCATATTTATGCATGTTGTAACTTGATTAAGGCGCTATATCTGATTCATTAATTTTCCTTAAAAGACATAATAATTCGTTGTACATTCTAATAAATTGTTAATTAGGGCCCCATCCTTATGTAATCTAATAGGAAGGAATTAAGCTTTGCTGATGTATAGAATAGTGATTAGTGTGAAGCTCGTGGTTGTTATCTTGACTTTTTTAAAACCCTGTTAGTTAATACTTTAATAATTGTTGTCCTATATATATGAGGCATAAGATATCACTATAATGGAATAGTAAATTAATTAAAAAATAATAATCATTATGAGAGCACCAAATGTAGGTCTAGTTTGCCTTTTCAATTGAGTATCGTGTTAATTAGTGATTATTTTATCAAATTAAATACTAAATATTGTGTTTTTCAATTATTTTATGGAGAGGTTCTTGATAGGTAGTGACCGTAGTGTGGCACCGGTGCAAGGGAGCGCATGGAGAAATATCTACAGGGATCGGGAAGTCATTTCATCCCTTTTGTGTATGGGTGTAACTTGTAAGGGCTACATTGTCTTCTAGGTTTCTTTTTTTTCTTGTTATTATATTAATAAAAAATCTCACCGACACGTTCTCTTTCTACTAGAAAATGATTGAACATAGTCATCATCATTCATCATGGAACATAAATTTCATATTAGAAAATCAATTTAAAATTCAGTTTAATTTGAAAAGTAATTAAGATATATTTTAATTATAAAAAAATCATATTATAATATATACATAAAATGCCCAAAGATCTTGCTGATGGAAATTGCCCAACGGTTGAAAATGACTATTCATTTAGAGCATCAGCCGGCTTACTCATTTGTTTTGTTTGGGTATTAATATCAATTTTTTTTTGTTTGAGGGCTGAACACCTTGTAGTAACGGTTGTTGGTTGGTAAAGCTTAATGAAAATGATGAGAAGTCATAATCCGGTAAATCATGATTAATTAGCAAGGATGGACCACATTGTCACTCAGCTGATGATGGGTCTTAATCCTATATTTGGTGTTATGTTGATGATCAGACTCTCAGCGAAACTACAATGTGATAGGTTTCGTGTTTATCTTATGTCGTTTTAGAGACATCTCAAGCTCTGTTTCGTGTTATGTTGATGATCACACAAATTTTTTTTTGAGGTTTGAAAATTTTGTTTTAATTTTCTTTAATTTTTATTGGACAAAATAAATATGAAATAAGTAGCAATAGCCCATACTTTTTTTCCCACTGGCCGGCTGGTGAAAATAGACTGACTAATGAAGACATTTGTGTATATTTCGTTTACATTGGTTTGTACATGAATGCTTTAGTTATATTGAGTACTTGGTAAATTATGGACCACTTCAAATCTTCATTTTTTGAGAAGGATAACCAACTCTGTAGATACTGATCGAAACTTGAAACCTTGTATAGGCATGAAATTTAAGAAACCACAACAAATGTGTTAATACCCATTTAAATATATAGAGGTAGACCTGTTCTTGTTATGCTAACACACATTTTTATGGAAAAAAATCTTCTTAAACCTGTAGTTTAGGGTTCATCCACCATCCTAGGGTCCTAAAGCATCCCTTCCTCCTCTTGGCTGAGTTAATAATACACTCCCCTTGTTGCTTAAGGAATTAGATTCCTCTCCAACCGTTGGGATGCCCAACGCGCATCCGATGGTTGGGAGGACCTGGGGGTGCACGCCCATGTATTGGTGTGTCTCTGGGTCCTCCCAGCCATTGGATGCCGCGTTGGGCGTCTCAACGGTTGGAGAGGATCTGAATCCATTGCCCGATACCCCCTCTCCCCTTCGAAAGCAATGGCCCTTGAAGGTGGTGTAAAAATTAATAAAATAATCAATATGACATATCAAAGAACACAAACAATAGTAAAATATGATAATCTATCTTCTTCTTCTCTTTTTTTTCTAATAATACATCAACCAATTGTATCCATACCTGAATCCATGTTGCTTGTCGAAAAACTCCTCTAATGCTCGCGCTTTTGTCCTTATCAGTCTTGTGTACTCCCTCTTTATACAACTTGTGACAATAGTCACCTTATAAGCATAATTAATTGAGTAATTTACAGCGCCACCCGTTGGAGAATGCCAGAATTATAGGAACACCCCCTATCTTTCACCAAATTAAACTCAGAACCTTTACCGTCAGTTTCTGTATACCATTTTATTCTCACCTTGTCACTTTCTCTCCTTTTATCCTTCTCTCCCTACTTGTGACTTGTGATTCCGATGAGTTCCAGCCGAGTTGCTAGTTCTATCGCCAATGAATAGTTCACTTCCCATCACTGCCATTAAGAGGCTTCTTCTGCTGCAACTCCGATCAGTAATAATAAATTTTTGAAGCAGAATTACACTAAGGGCACACCCCAACCAATCTCCTTTTTAGTTAACCCCACCACGTGGTGGGTTAAAAAAAAAAAAAAAAAAAAACTCCTCAATTAACACCAGAAATCCAAAAGAAAAATGTTCAGGAAAGGAAAAGAAAACAGATAGAAGGAGAAAAAGAGAAGTCAATACTGTTTTTTGGTCTCTTCTACTCATTACCCATACCTCCTTTTACGATATTCAACCCAAGAAGAGCAATAAATGACACAGGTTGCAACCCAAGCCAGTTTTGTCTAGGCAGTGGGTGCCGAAGCAACCGACGACGAATTAGTAGTTGCAGGAGAGGTTTTGATCACGTTAACTTTATTGATGATTGGTCCCTTGTCGATATTCTTCTGGGTTTCAACCAGAATCCTTAAACCTAACATCTCTCATCCTCTCTCTCACGAAAACATAGGGCTGCAGCTTCGGCCGCTGTGTCGGCGGCCGTGGTTATTTTTTGTGCTTGGTTCTTAATCGAACAACAAAACTGAAGATTTAATTTAAGGAATAAGGAGAGAGAGAGGAGTGGAGGAGGAGTGGGAGGTTGGACCAGAGGAGAGAGACAGAAAGAAACAATGGAAGGTGGTTCCTAACGTTAAGGACTAAGAAAGAGAACGAAACTCACCATCACCGTGGAGTTTAGGTCGCTTCTTTTGATCCTTCAAAATAGACAAGCCATGCTTCAAAATTTTGCAGAACGCCAAACCTTAAGCATCCGAACGAGACAGAGATATTCCCAAGCACCTCTCCCACCATTGTCGACCTGGTTTTCAAGCCTCTTCAATTGAGTCTCCACCGCTGCTCCAACCATCTTCGCAAAAATCACAATAACACCAGTGGAGTCAACAAGCCTCGTCCTAGCAAGCCAATGCAAGAGAGGAAGGAATAGATCTTCGCTGGCTCGCTTGCTCAACTGCTCCACAGCTCTAGATCTATTGGTTGATGTTTGCATGGGTATTTTTGATACATTGTATTTAATAAAGGTATTTTGTTATTTAAAATAAAATATAATTGTTGACATCAGTAAATAAGGTATATTCTTTTACAGAGACTAACGGTAGGAAGTCTAAGTCTAAGTCTAATTTAGTGAAAGGGAGGGGGTGTTCCTATAATACTAGTATTCTCCAGAAATAGCGTTGTAAATTACCTTTATCTTTATATAGAAGGAAAGCAGGACCTAACTAACCCTAAAACATAATACAATTAGGACGCTCCCATAATTAAACCCAATTTAAACTTTATACATTAAGGTAATTAAAGCCCATAAATCTATTATGGAGATAAGTTCACTCCTAAATGAGTTTC
This sequence comes from Macadamia integrifolia, assembly GCF_013358625.1. Taxonomy (NCBI): domain Eukaryota; kingdom Viridiplantae; phylum Streptophyta; class Magnoliopsida; order Proteales; family Proteaceae; genus Macadamia; species Macadamia integrifolia. The sequence continues at coordinate 22,065,401 of NC_056565.1, forward strand.
ATCCAACCAAGCCTGCATCTAATCAATATTTATCCACTAATCTGATCCATACAATGATTGGATGATAATTCATAAATAATTTTACTAAAAACAATAAAAAAATTCACACATGATGAAAACATTACATATGGCTAAAGGAAAACTCGATCATTTATTATATATAGGGGTAAGGTTTCTTTGTTTGCATGCCTTTGAGCACAATGGAATGAAGAGGAATTTGTATCATTTCAAATCCCTATTCTTATTAAAGAGAGACATGGTGTACATCATTAAATAGCCATGTCACTAGATGTATTTATATCTGAAAGTGCAACTTAATTGGCTGGGTTGGCTTTTGGCGAATTGACGAATTCTGAACAAGGCAAAGCTTGAGGCTTAGTTTGATGTAGTTAAGGCTTTGATTCTACCAAAAAATAATAAGGCTTTGAGTTGCAGGATTTTGGATCAGGTTGGACTCTACCGATCCCTAGTTGACTCGACTGAGTTTGCTCTATCTAGTCGAGTTTAAGCAAAAAAAAAAAGCATTGATAGACTTGGGCCAGTTCTTGTGGAAGTGGGGAGAGTGGATTAATTGACATCATAATGGTATATCAAGCTCCACCAATCCCAAGTTGCAGAGTTGGGGTTAAGGGGGCGGCAGGGCAAGAAATTGCAGCCCTGTGGTGTGGGGGGAGGGAGATGGGGATGGAGGGTGGATGTGGTTCGGTGAGGTGAGGCAGAGGGGTGTGGGTTCCCATCTCTGGCCGATTGACCACATTAGAGGGTTTTTTTTTTTTTTTTTTTTTTCAAATGATATTATGAATAGGAAAAAAGAAGATTGAAAAGCAATCTGACCCTTATGCCCAAAGTCCCAGACACATAGGGTGTCTATTGCAATTCTACTCAAATTCAGAAAAACATGGATGGTCGATCAAACCTCCTCTAATACTATATCATGATACATATATAGGTGGTTTTGTGACCGCTAGAATCCTCACTTGGGGGCATCAAAGAGGGGGTGGGGCAATCATTTTGCCCTTTCTATATGTGAGCGTTGGTTGATTACACGTAACCTGCCAACCTTCTTTTTCCCAACAAATAAAATTCTTGTAATGTATAATTTAAATTCCAGCCTATATTTCTTATTGACAGTGTTGATTTGTGTTCCTGAGTAGTCAAACATATGTGTCTTCCAAAAAAAAAAAAAAAGTCAGATATGTCTCCTTGCATGTTTATGGCTATGCCTAAGCTTGTAATTGTAAATCTTGAATAGACCATCTTTCTCCATCATTTAGCCATCAACTTTGCAACTTACTATAAATTCGCATTCATTCCAATCACCTCAATTTTATCAAGAATCCCAACAAAATGGTGTCCATTACTTGTCCATTTAACTCTATTTAAGTTCATACTTGTTGTATGTCTTTTAAGTTCTAATATATATATTTTTTTGATAGGTAGGGAGAGAAGTAGGTAACAGTTAGGAGATTCGAACTCAAGACCTCCTAGTGAACATGGGTTTTTTGCATACCACAACTCACCAACCAATTGTGCTAGGTAGTTGTTGTTAAGTTCATATTTGTTGGTCTACCAAAAAAAGTTCATTTAATTCCTAATTAAATTCATATTCTTTATATATTTCTTAGGGAAATTTATCACACCACCCCTTGGAGAATGCTACAATGATAAGACCACTCATCTGTTTCACCAAATTATTCTCAGACCCCCTACCGTCAATGACTGTTAAGGAATATACCTTATATGCTGATGTCACCAATTGTATTTTATTTTAAATACCAAAATGCCCTTATTAAATATGAAGTACCTAAAAATACCTTTGTATTAAGTTTCTAACCCATTCCAAGACCTAATTTATCGTTCTCCCAGATCGTGAGATTTAGACCACCAGCGATCTTTCAGAGCAACGGCGGCAGTATCAATGACAGGCGGTGACCAGTAGGATCTCATGGCAACCACTGCATTTCTTCTCTGCAGGCGGCAACTGCTATTGTTAGCTCCAGCCTCTCCTTCATATCCCGAAATACCATAAGTCTAGAATCCTCTCTCTCTCTCTCTCTCTCTCTCTCTCTCATTTTTTGGGATTCCACCGCTAATCTTCCATGGCTTGATAATTAAGTAATCTAAATGAGTGAAACATCCTTCAATTACTTCTTTTCACATTCTTTATGATCAACCCAAGCAGCAGTCATCAAAACCCCATAATAATCTTCTCTTACTCTACTTCTCACACATCAGAAGGTACACATCAATATCCCAAACCAGTGAATCACCTCAATGCTAAGCGAATAACACAAATATAATTTGAAGTTATGCTGTTTATTAAATTTCCACTGTACTATGTGAAGAACATGATCACAGAATTACAAACATTCAAACTGCTACAACTTTCGACCTCCTCAACTCAATGAAGATGGAGGAAAAAACAAAATTGTAAAAAGAACAAAAAAGAAAGATGGGGGGGGGGGTTGTGAACCGTTAATTAGGTCCCACCCATTTCACAAGTTCTTCTCGCATTTTGAATACCTTCAACACCTTCATCCTCAAAAATCCGAATTGGTCTGTTCCACAGAACCCACCAATGAATTCTCTCAGACCGAAAGCTCATTCAGTAACAAACAAATGAGAAACAAAAAGTAATTAAAATAGAATTTGATCAGAACGCTACCATTGTTTTGAGGGTTTATCGGGAGTTGCTCTATCAACCGATGGAGCCGCTGAGTATGCAGATTCTTCGGCTTCAATTAGCTTATGAAGTCTCACTTGAAGGTCTCGAACCCTATCCCATAGCCACTGACGAGGGAACTAGCGGCTGGAACTCACCTTTGGTTGCAGTATGGAGAGAAAGAGAGAAAGAGACAAGGAGAATGAAATGGTAGAATGGTAAAGAGGGGTATTTTTGGGATAATAAAAATGGGTACCTTATAAGTGTTTTATTCATAAGGGCAAAAGCGTCATTTCATAGCATTCCTTAACAGTGACTGACGGTAGGGGGTTTGAGAATAATTTGGTAAAATAGAAGGGGTGATCTTATCATTGTGGCATTTTCCAGAGGGTGGCATGATAATTTTTCCTATTTCTTAAGTTCATATATTCGGTCTACCAAGAAAAGTTCATTTTTGCTAAGAACTAAAAGGGATTTATAGATCATAATTTTCATAGGTTTGTTATATATTGAGTTCAAAGTCTAACTCGCTCTTTTTTCAGGGCAAAAGCCACAAGGACGGGAAAGGGGCCCATTGAGCTACATTTACTACATACTATTAACTATTTCTTAAAGTATATTAGATAAAGTGGGGTGTAAGGAGGGTGTCAAACTCCCAATCTACCCGAACTTGCTCTAGGCCTTATAGGACTAGTAGGCAACCACTGCGCTACAACGCAGACCCCAAAGCCTAACTACCTTAGCTATAGGTTTTACTCAACATTAATATGAGCGTACATATGTATCCAAATTTGAAAGTGTAACAGGTTGCTTATTATACTATGGTAACATCTAGATTCATTAGAATGGAAGTTTGGAAAGTAACCTAGATAAAAGATCTATAGAAGTTTAATGGGATATAACCCTTATTTAATTGGGGAAACCGAGTGAAATGTACTTTGGTTCAAAATAGTGAAGGCTAGGCATTTCATAGAATTAATGAAACATATATAATGTCAAGTGCTCATCATGATCTTCATCATCCATTATATTATGCATTGAAGATCAGTAATCCACTCAGGCCTATGTTGAGATGTTGGGAGTTATAAAGTTATAGTTCCACATTGGTTAAGTTCGATCTTCAGTATCTTTGTATACATGAAGATCTCTCTCCACTTAAATCCTCAAAGTTTTGGATTGAACCCTCCAACACTTAAGAATCTTGAAAGAACTATGCTATATAAGATAGGAGATTGATAGAGAAACCATATATGGAATCTATCTAAACCTAAAAAAATAATTATTTAGTAATGAAATAGCAGCAAATGCAAACATTGATTTGCCAACGCTGCATGTCACTAAACCAAAATAATGGTTGTACTTGGTAAAATAATTGCCTTAGATAATGACAAGCATTATAGAAAGAGTGTGAAAGTTAATTTACTTCATGGTCATGAGATATTTCTTTAGACAATCACCTATTTAGCCATGTGGCATGTATGATCAAATCGGTCATAAATTTTGTGGACAGATAGATTTCTGGTTAGATTACTTGTTTACATGTCAAATTTCAACGATATAAAATTTATCAAGTGCAAAATAAGATGGTTTCAAAAAAATCAAATAATAATAATAATAATAATAATAAAAAATTAAAGTTAAAGAATGATAGGCATCATAGACAATTTGACATATATGATGATGCATGCTAATACACAAAAACGAAATGCATGTTGATTTTGATATGCAGTGATAATGCCATGGCCAAGCTAAGGTTGGTATAGTAACTAGATGAGTAGATCAAATTAAACCATATCCATGAGTGGGCACGATAAATAGGAAGAAAGAACCGGCCTTCTTTGAGATGTGGGGAAGCGACGGAATCCACTTGAGAGAGAGAGAGAGAGAGAGAGAATGAATCGATTGGTCGCGATTGTTTGTAATTGGGGAACAGTGAAGGAGGAGGTCAAAAGTGTCATTCGGTATGAACCGAATAACCGTCTTGTTATCTTTCTAACTGCCAAGAACGTCCTAAAAGCTACAATACCCTATCAAGTCTCAACACGTGTTCACTACTCATTGGGCGTAGTTCCAAGACCAGCGGCTATATAAAATCGTCCTGTAAGGCCGCATCTCATAACAACAGTTAGAGAGGTCTTGATTCCCCCTGTTTCTTCGCCGTCGTCGATAGTTTAGTGAGAGAAAGAAAGGTAGAGAGAGAGAGAATACTGCAAGAAAGAGATTTTCATGGAGGTGGTTGCAGTCGCAGACGCAGGCGCAGGCGCCATTGCCAAGGCCAAGCTTGGAGGAGGCCCTGAGAGGCAGAGGACGAACAAAATTCAGGTCTCTAGCACGAAGAGACCTCTCTACTTCTACGTCAATCTCGCCAAGGTAATTAATTAAACTCCTCTCTCTTTACATTGTTTATAATTAGGGTTCTTTTTTCTTCTTTCATTTTTCAGATGGAATTCTTAATTTGTCAGGATAGATTTGTCTGTTCTGATCTTGTTCTTGGTCTGTAATGATATTTCTGTCGTCGCTTCTTCCTTCCGTTGTTGATTGCTGGATCTGAATTGTTTTTCGATCACTTCTTTTGAGTGTTAGTAATTTGTTACTGATATGATATGAAGAGATGTTATCGATTGTTTTAGCGCATTAAAATCCGGATAACTTTGATCATTGTTTCTCTAATTTCGATATCTCTGTATCATTTCTCTGTTTCTTTGTTCTCTTGTTGTCTGCGAGTCATAGCTTGTAGATGATCTCTTCTGACAAAGATATGAGAGACGATTCTTGATAGATTCTCATACAATTTCATGATGTAAGAGTCAGATACCTTTTTAAGGTTTTCCGTGTGACACTGGCCGTTGACAGTAACAATGCTCATCGATCTTTAGTTTCCTCTTGGATGGGAGTGACGTTATGGTTCTCAACTCTCGTGTCAGTCACGAAGTTTCGTTATAATTTAATACGAAACGAATGGAATTGCCTTGAAGCCACTGCCAATCGTTTTCATTCCCACCTTGAATTAGACAAAAGGCTCCTCTAGTTCTTGGGTTTCATTTAATCTTTATGAGTTATTGCATCACTTGATAAATTGAAAATTTTCTAAGTTACAAATAAGTAGCATGTAAATATTCTGTAGATTTTGGATAGCAATGCATTGTTTCGATCTTCATTTTAACATTCTGTGTTCTCTTTACACCCCCACCCCCACCCTCCAACTTTTCTTTTTCTTGGATCTTTTCCTAGCCAATGCTTAACATCAATTCTGTTTCGCAGAGGTGCATGCAGCAGCACGAGGAGGTTGAGCTGTCCGCCTTGGGCATGGGTATGTTGTTTAACTTGAAACAGTCCCTTGGCCTTTTTGTATTGAAGAGTCTGTGATTCTCAGATATTCTTGGTTATATCTGATTTTTTTTTTCTTTTTCTTTTTGAGGGTTTTCTGCTCTTGCTCCCTTGTATTTATCTCTTCTTGAAGCAATCTCTTGGGTCATTTTCTGTATTAAGGATTGTAAATTCAGTTCTCTAGTGTTCTTGTTTATGTCTGCTTTTCTCCACCCCTTTGTTCCCTTTATGTGGTAATAATTGTTAGTATATATATTTGAAGATAAAGAACTCAATCTGAATGTAGATCAAGAACACTAGCAATTACATTGGTTGGATGGCACATGTCAATTCCAGACAAACTCTAGAGCTGTCAACTTAAATTTTTGGGACAAAATTTCCCCATTACAGTAATACTCACTTAGAGGCGTAAATCCTAATGTTTGCTGAGACTTCAACCATCAAGCAGCCAGAGCAAACTAGCAAACACCAGAAATATTGAGCATCACCATTTAAGAAACTGGTTGGGAGGTGGGAAAGAGGAGACTCATCATCCCTCAACAAATTTGCAGAAGTTGTGATTGCCATGATTCTTCACTTCTCAAACACAAAAGCGGCAAGCGGTTCCAATCTCAGCCCAGAAAAAGTATATAGACATACCTGTCCACACTTTATTACTGTTTAGTTTTTCAGTCTCAGATGATTGGTTAGTTGGGATTAACTGCCAGCAAATGTCAACTAGAACCCCCAAAACTAAGAAATCCAAATATTGAGACATTATGCTTTGTCTTCTTGAATGCCAGATTGTTATTTTGACATGTTTTTCTTACATCAGCAATCACTACGGTTGTCACAATTGCTGAAATTCTGAAGAACAATGGACTGGCTACCCAGAAGAGTAAGAAGCTTCATCCTCTTCATGCTAATCTATTTTCCTCACAAAATTAACATTGAAAGTTAATAGAGTAACCTTTCTGGGTGTGCAACAGAGATTATGACTTCTACAGTCGGCATGAAAGATGAATCCAAAGGACGCCTGGTTCAGAAAGCTAAGGTGCATGTTTGCATTTATTGATTACTTTCCATATTTAGATTGTCAAAATAACCTTCTCCAATATTTTTAGTAATTTCAGTACTTTAACTCTCTCTCTCTCGTTGATTTGCAGATAGAAATATTGATGGCAAAAACTGGAAGTTTGGATAATATGCTGACTGCTAAAACAATTACATCAGAGGCTGCTACAGATGGCAAAGAGACATTGCTGGCAAAAACTGAAAGTTTGGATAATAATCTGACTGCTAAAACAATTACATCAGAGGCGGCTGCAGATGCCAAAGAGGAGGGTGCAGACGGCAAAGAGATATTGCCGGCAAAACCTGGAAGTTTGGATGATAAGCTGACTGCTAAAACAATTACATTAGAGGCGGATGCAGATGCCAAAGAGGAGGCAGCTGCAGATGACAAAGAGGAATGATGTTAGCATGTGGCAGTACTACTAAGCTTTGTTTTCTGTACCATAAGCACTGTTTCATTAGGACAGATAGGAAATGTAAATTTCTTGCTGCTAACTTGAGCAGAGAGCCAGCGAGTTGAGAGAATAGAGTGAGAGCAAAACTTAGTATTAGCTATATTCTCTTGCACTTTGCCTTTTTTCCTTTTCTCTCTGGGTGGGATATTGTACTGTTTCTGAATTCTGATTACTACATGTGATGATGAGAATTGATCTGTTAGTGAAAGTTTCTACTGGTCCAATAGATTTCTATGTTACTATTCTGATCTCGGGCCTTCTATTAACTGTTTAGAAAAATCATTTAAATTGGTGTGCATTTGAAAGCTTTTTCTTTTCAGATAGCAATAATGACTTCCTTTGAACTGCAAAATTGATGTATTTCTCAGTTACACGTTACGCATGTCCATCACACTCTTTGCTCTTTCAGCAATCTAAGTCACTCGATTAGAAATCTCCACGTGTTGAGTGATGGTGCCACGCTACATGATGTGTAGTTCACCTCGCGTGCAACGTAGTGTTTGGGTTACACAATCGGGTAGGTGATCCGGTTCACCGTGGCCAGCATCACCTGTGGAAAGATAGAATTTGGAGCCTAAAAGGGTGTTTGGTTCGATTATTCTCTTGCATGTTTTGATTATGGACATAATTCTTTTGAGAGACTTTTCTTGGAACAATTTTCCTGGCAGAGTAATTATTTGTTTACCTTGAGTTTGTGAGATGGTTCTAGCTGGAAAACTGTTTGATTACCCTGAGTTTTTCAGTCTATTCTCCTTGGAAAATTATTTGGTTAGCCTTGGATTCATTTTGAATCTTCCCAACTAAAAATAAAAAATAAAAAATAAAAAAACATTGGTTTCCAATGATGAACTTCTTCATCTACATTTTTAAATAAAGTTGGAGATGTATATTTTTTAAATATTTTTAATCTGTAATTTGAAACCCATAAAGGAAGAATTGTTTATAAAGAGCCTCTATACATCAATTTTATGTAACAATGTGTGAAATTCATAAGTGGGTTTTTTAATTTAATAAATAACAATGACATCTCATAATAATTAGGAAGTAATCAATATTCTTACAAGCTCTCTCTTCAACTTCTTCAAAAGTACAATACCGCCAAAGCTTCAAAACCAAACCTTCAAGCAACAGGATACACACAACCTGTAATTAAAATGAAAAGCAAAATAAATTAAACAAATCTCTACCCAAAAAGACTAACTTAAGGAAAAATGGTAATAGGTCTGATTTAAGTTTTCTATTAGATATTTTGGTACCAATCTGAAATAAATCGAGGCCATAATAAGGGGTTCGGTCGATTGAAGAGGGGGAACAAGTGTAGAGAGCATTTAGGGTTCAATATGAGTTGATGAAGATGAACAGAGGAAGAGATTTACTAGTTACTCTCACTCTTCTTCAATGATTCAAGTCACATAAGAGCAAATGAAGCTTGCGTGGGGAGAAATCCTCAGTCGAAGTGAGATAATAGGGTTACAACTCATAAAAACATAGAAGATGATGGTGGAAGGGGAAGAAAGATTTAGGGAATTGCTCACCTTTGTTCTTCAACTGTTCTTCGCCTTTCTATCGTGGAGGAAATGGAGTACCCCACCAAAAAAAAAAAAAAAACGATGAAAGTGATTCTCTAAGAATCACTGGTTTTTATGTGATGCCTGGAATCGATTACTCGATTAAGGCAACCATGGAGGATTTCACACATATTGACAGGAGCCCTGAGTCACAATGTTGAATGTACAATGATGACTTTTGAATATTTAATGCCGTCCGGACATGTAATCTAATTAAAGTGACATTTCAATTGCAATGATACCATGTTGTGCGAAATATATATATATATATATATATATTTATTATCGTGCATGATAGCCACTCTTATTGACCAGTGTTTTCTTGGCACAGGAAAAGATATGAAAGAACTCAGTCAAGGAAATGAAAAAGAAAATTTAAATTGAGGTTAATCCATGAATGATACATTTTCATGTGGAATTTGTGAAAATCCCCTGAGTCCATAGAATTTTTATTTTAGGGCGATCAAACAACTTAAAATAAAAAAATAAGAATCATGACTCCATGAAAAGTAATCCGATTGAACAATCAACCAAACACCGCCTAAAAGTCGCGATTCAGACCCACGGCTCTCTTCTCTTCTCTTCTCTTCTCTTCTCTGTGTCATAAAGTCATTAGACTCAGCACACATGTCGTGAGTCCACGTCACATCGTCAGATTACGAACGAAGTGGCGGGACGAAACCTCCTTCACCATTAGTAGTGATGGTCGATGGATTCTTCAACGAGGCATACCTGCTTGAGACTTGAAATCCCCGGAAAAAGATTAGAAGGAGAGCAGAAATCAGATCTTATATTCATCAAAGGAACTTGGTTCGATTCTGATTTCGATCTTTCAATCACCGACGGACTCGAAACTTGGTTCTGCAACGGTAAATCCCTCTTTCTATCTCTTTCGCAAACTATCTCCTATTGTTGATATTGACAGTTTATTTGCTGATTCATTCCATCTATTCTATTATACAGCGTCGGAATCTGAGGTTCGAGAGAGAGCGACCCAATGGGACCAATCGGTTTCCGATTACATCGAGACCGCCGAGCGGTATCTAGGGTTTCAACAGCCCGGTTCCGTTTACAGTTTTGTGGACGCTGGAGACGGCTACAAAAGGGTCTGCAATGCTTTTCTTCTTCTTCTTTTTTTTCTTAATATCCTTCTAGTTAATGCTTGCCCTCCTGGTGTTTCTTGCCATGGAATTGTGCTAGTTCAAATTTGTCTTTTGTTTCGATGGGGTATCCTAAATTTCACATTTTAACTATAGTTTCAGTGGTATCCTTGACTGTTTCCATGTGAATGAATGCTTTCCACTTCAGTTATGCATGTAACGTAGTGATCAAGATGTAAATAATGCCCCTGTCAAGCTTTGAGAATAGTCTTCCCCAGCCCACCCCCC
>NC_056565.1:22075873-22084130 GCF_013358625.1 Macadamia integrifolia
CCCCCCCCCCCCCCTTTTTTTTTAATAATTTATAGAATTGAGAACACAGTCATGTAAAGCTATGATATACATCTCTGCTATGAAGTTGGCTTCATCATTTTTGAACTTTATTTGTCTTAGAGTCTGTGTGCAGCATGTTTTTAAAACTCAGGATAAAAAAATTTGGTTTTTCGGATCTTCAAACCCTTGGATTGTACCAGTGGGTCGGTATCAGATCAGTCAAGACTCGGGATTGGTCTCCACTGATACCGATCTGATCAGGCCTATTTTGACCGATTTGATCCAATTTTTAAAACTATGGTGTGCGGTGACATGGTTTATTTCCATAAAATGCTAATTGAGCTGCTATTCGTCTTGCGGTTTATTCTCTTGCAGTTGTCATGGACATTTGAAAAGCAAGGAACTAAGCTAGAATGGCGTTGGAAATGTCAACCATCACCTGATAATAAGAAAACTACAATGGAAATCCTGGATTTTCTTATGGATGCAAATATACGGTTAAGTGTAAGACTGCAGACCTGGTTTCACTCTTTTCCATATGTGGAAAAAAATATATTCTACAGCCCATCTTTTCAATTTCATTAACTCCGTTTTCATTCTTGCGTTCCTTTATTGTTCTTCTTCTGTTATTTGTTAAGCTTGTCCATATTCTGGTATGCCAGTTGGTATGATTGCTATATTGATACTACAATTAGAAAATAACATTGACCTGGAGATGCGGTTAAGTACTCAAGTCTCGCTAACTGACATTATAGTTCTTTAGTTTTGAGTGAGAAGTGGGTCATGAAGGTTTATCCTTTGTTTTGCAGTCTCAGGACATTGACTATACTGATCTAGCTTTTTAAGTAATCTCCTCTCATTCTTCTGGGTTATATTCAATTGGAAGAGTATTCTCTATGGGGAGCACAGCCTCCACCAGCACCCCACAATCTGTCTCTCTCCTCCCCACGTGAAATGACCCATATGGGCAGAGGAGAGAGACAGACAGTGGGGGGCACTGGCAGAGGCTGCACTCCCCCACAGAGAACATTATCCTTGTACAATTATACCCCTATGGGTTTCTAATTTTTTACAAGAGTCATTGAATGCCTCAAATTTCTACTTCTTTAGCTTCTCTTCTATCATCTAATCTTTTATATATTTTCCCAATTCTTCATTTCATGTCTAGAAGCCTCATTATGTGAAGCTTTCATCTAATCCTACTTGAGAAGCAGATGCAGGGATTTCCTCAATTACTTATTTTTTAAATGTCGTGTTCAATCATCTTTTCCCTTATTTGCAATTTGATTATTTTTTTATTTGTTTCTAGTATTATTCGTGCTCCATTTCAATTGTCAGAGAGGTTATATTGTGAGAGGTAAAGAGATCAGCTAATGCGGGGCCGGGGGGTCCCGAAGACCCAACTCAGATGGCTGAAGGGCCCACTTAAACAAGTAGCACAAATATCATAATTAATGGCAGTTTTGTAATATACCAGAATTCTCAAGGGGCTATTAGCAAATAAAGAAGCAATAAGGTTTGAAAGGGATTACTATTTATTGGTTAGGTACAAGCTAGGAATAGCATTCAACTTGATGGTAATGTGTAAATAAGAGGGTAAAGTAGGGACAGCAATAAGGAAGTAAAACAAAAGGAGGACTTTTTAACACAAAGGACAAAGGCCTAGAAGACTTCTCCCCACTTTAGAAGAAGAGAGAGAGGCGATAAAGAGATTGCAGGGAAGAGGGGGGGGGGAGAGAGAGAGAGTGACCGAACAGAAGAAAGGAAAAAGGAGGGGGAGGGTGGGAAAACAGTCTTGCAGACATTTCACAACTCAATCCATTTTTCAATAATCTCCTTAACAATTTGGGTTACATGCTTTTTATACTAAGCTGAAATTAAAGCTTCCTAAGTAAAGGCTAAGACTGAAATAGAAATAAAATCTTCCAAAACCTAGACTAATAGAATTAGAAACAAAGCAAAACTCAAATTGGTAATCCCTACCTGTCTAGCAATTACCCAAAAATAAAAGATTAACAATATTTCCCAAATAAAATAAAATCCTAAAAGATTATAATAGCTTTGAACCCAAATTGGTAACTTTGATTCCAAATTGGGTCGGTTATTGGTTTGGGCTCTCGAATGGGTTTGGGTTGATCCATCAAAGCGTTCTTGCATCATAAGCTTTCCTAAAAAGGTAGATCTGAAATTTAAAGCAACCAAGAAAGAGAGAGATAAGACGAGAAAGAAATTACAAGAGAGTAATACCATGGGTAAGGAGAGAGAAGAGAGAGAGGATAGATAGATGAAAGAGAAGGAATCCCCTTCCCAAATTGAGAGCATGGGAGAGAAAATCCAACTAGGCCATTGCCAAAGCAAATAAATTAATCTATTAACCAAAATCGAAATTGTGGGGGTGGGGGGAGTTGTTACATATATAAAGAAACCAAAAATCAGAAATAGACTCCACTATGGACTCTAAACTTGTCTAGTAGGTATAAACTAACTAGTAGACTCCAACTAAAATAAACTGACCTATTAAAAATGTATTTAATGAGACCCACACAATCTTATCCATATACTTAATCCCGTGTACAGGACTAAGGCCGCATATACGGGCTTATAAGCAAGTCCCGGTACATCAGTAAACCAAAAAAGAAAAATCCCAAGGCCCATAGAATCCATCCATGGGCCAAAATAAAGTCTTTTGAGGCCCAATTGAACAATCTGAACTGCATTAAGTTTTTCTAGTTTGGCAGGTCTAGAGAGTTTCTGTAGTTTGGCACCAATATTTGCATATGGCAGATTGATAGAGCTATAATTTTGTGGACAAGTAGATGCCGAGGGCACCTGCTCACATGTCAAGTTTCAGTTAAATTGGTGTTAGTCAAGTGGCCAAATAAAGCTCCGAAAATCATGTGAAAAAAAGTGAAGCTTTTCTAGAAAGAAATGGACAGCTTACAATACAAGGGAATATGCTTATGGATAGGAGGTCTATTAATGAATTTGTCTGAAATTTTACTTCTGACCAATCTAGATGATTTCTTAAATATCGATATGCTTGAAATGGCCACATCGCCCTTCCATGTGGCAAAGCTTGGTGCTGGACAAGAGATACCGTCTAGCCTTGCTAGACTAGAATTTATATATGGTTCATAAAGAATGACCTATTACCCTCATCTTAAACATAGGACTGACTTATGTGCATAAGTTATCCCACTACAAATACTGACATATTTAATATTTATTTACTAAACAACTTTGTTTCGTCACTAGAAATGCTTATAAACATTATTCAAAGCCATTCTGTTACATAGATGTCTCAATAGTAATATTGCTACTAGTCCAGGTGCCATTGTTTCAAGGTGTACTTTAGACCATATTTTCTACTGTTCATTCTAATGCATGAACTATTTGGGTTGTTGGATTGGAAGGTCAAGACTTTCAGACTGCTGAGAGCCCAATGCAGTGCTAACCTTGAACTGGTGTATGCCAGTGGGGGATCAGCTTGCAACAGGACTGCAGGTATTGGGATAGAATCAAATTGAAAGAAAATCCAATTACTCTATGAATTGAAACTGATATACAATTGTGTGAATGAAAAGAAATGATTGCAAATAAGGATATGATCAAGAATCACCACCAGGGAGCCTATAGCAGATAGCCCTGAATCACCACATGACCAAAGTGCTGAGGCCATATTTCATTACTCAAAATCATTGCATCACATAGCATATCAGACCACTACTTTATAGAGTAACCCCTCAACGTTCAATTCTCAACCCAACTCACAGATTAAAACTTCCCTAAATTCCTACACTTGAGAAACAAGGAGTCTGAAAATAGAAACTGTTTAGAGCTTCTAGATTTCTAAAACCAGATTCAAGAGTTCTGTAACAAATCAGAAACAATCAGCATTAGTAACATAATGTGGACCCAGTCTAACCTAAAATTTTCAGAAAACTGAAAATAGAAACTAGAAGCTAACACCTAATCCCTTACAAGACTCAAGTCCCTCATGCTTGGGCTTATAGAATACAATAGAAAACCCAAAAATACTTGGCCCATGACCCATATAGATTAAGCCTATTTTTTCATTCTTGGTCCAATCTGACCCAACATAGCCTGGTTTGCTGCTGGCCTTCTTGCTTTTCTGAACTGCATCACTTCCATGTCAGAATGGTCTGACATCTGCTTGGGGTTTAAATGCATTGGCATGAAGGATTTAACTTTCCCTGAAATGGAGCTGAGATTATGCCATCAAAAATTCAAACTCCAGGCCTTTATGATTCTGCCAAACTGATGGCCAACTTATAAAACCATCGGCATTAAATATTCTTCATGATGCTCAAGAATGGCTGTTACTAGTGCATGCAAGTATGCAACCATGGATGACACATGAGTCCCCTCTGATGACCATTGTCACCATCCTCTCAAAACCATGAGTGAAGATAATCTAAGACGCAATAATAGCGGAAGGCCTTAGCTCTATTAAAACCCCATTCTCCCATTGGGCATGAGAACGTAGAAATGTTCTAGAAAATGGCTCCAATGCTTGAATATACACAGGCTTCTTTCACAGGCAAAAGAAAATTCAATTTTACTATCAGCTTTTTGGGTGACGATTAGCAAATATATCTTTCCCTCAGCAAGTGGTCCTTGATACCATTGACCAATCTATGAGCAACACTTTTCTCCCTAATGATGAAATCTTAGACAGAGTGAAGACAATGTTGAAAACTTGAAATATACCGTTTCTTCTTAAATAGCCAAAATGAAGTTTCTTTGGAAAAGCCTTCTCTTCCCAGATATTAAGTGTTGTATCAAAGGTTTAGAATCTAGATGATATAATTTGGTATTATATGTGAAACCTTGCTTGTGAAAAAGAAAATTGGGTATGAAGTTTTGAACAGCACTCAAGTCTGGCCTGGCAGATTTCTTTCAATATTTCTTGTATAGATGGGTTTGATTTGCCTTAGTGGAAATATAATGATCTTAAAACTTAAGTATTTAAAGCTATTCCATGCTTAGTGGAATCTTACTTGCACATGGTTATTTGCTTACCATGCTTTCTTGACTGAAACACATTAAAGTTTTATTGGGAACATGAAATTTATGTTGGTTGATCTTGATAGGAAGAAGTTGTTAGGAAGACCCAGTCATTTGAGAGGATGAAACTGGAAGCTGAAAAATCCTTAGCACAAAGTGAGAAGATCTGCAGTGAGAAGGCAGAGTTCGAATCTGCAATCTATGCTAAGGTGTGTTATGAATATTAATTGTCCTATTGTCGGAATTGCATTATTTACTCGATCCATTGAATTATTTAAAATTTCCTTTGCAAAGTTGAAGCATTCAATCCATTTATCCTCAAAGGTGAGAAAAATTGTCTTGACCATATGTTTTAGTTAAAGCTATTTTATTTTTCTTTCATATCTAGCTATAAAAGAAGCTATTAATTCTACTTTTTATGGTGGTTCTTCTCCAGTAAGTCTTCCAAGTTCCAAAAGCTTCTTAAGCCTCAGAATGTTTCTTTTAGCGTTCTTTCATTCTCATCTGAAAAATTGGATCTTTTCCTCTCTGTTGGGTGAAATCTACAGAATTTAAGGTTGCTGCGTTTCTCATTCTCAGGGCCGCCGGTTCATTCTTTTGGTCATCGTTTCAGATGTCTAACCCTCACCAACTTTATATTTTACAATTACGTGGCTGAAATTATAGTTTGGATTAAGAATGTTTTAGTACAGACCTTTTCTTGGGTAGTAAATATTTCTATGGAGAGGACCATATCTAATACTGTAATATGGAGAAGCTAATTGAGAAATGATCGCAGACAGGTAGTAGCAAAGGGAAACATACTTCAAGTTGCGCAATTCCTCTTCAATCCGAGATTTTTTGCAATTTAATCCGGAAAACTTGGTTTTGATTGAGGTATCAGGGTTGCTTTTTGATCAAGAAATAATTTCCCAAGTTCAGATCGAATTAGATCTGAGATTTAAACCACGTTTATTAGCTCCTAGGAAGAACTTCTAGCGTTTTTCTTTTCTGCAGGTTTAAGCTAATATTGTCTCTACTGTCTTGACTGTATTGGGTCGTCTCGGCTGATACAGGTCAAGACAGTCTGATAATATTGTGGGCTAGCTTCTTCTTCTTTTCTTTTGTGTTTAATTTAGTTGTTTACCTTTTGTAGAGGGTTTCCCTCTAAAGTGTCATTTTCATTTCCAGTTACCTAAGTGCCATGTAAGTGTGATTAGATAGGTTTCTTACATAGCTAGGGACATTTTTTTTTTTTTCAAATAACAGCTTGTAAGGCCTATTAGCATCCAACAATTTTTATCAACGAATAATGGCTGTTGTCCTTTTTTCTGTTGTGAAAGGAGTTGCTGTGAGACTTGGTGAAGAGTGAGAAATTCTTGGGGTTGGAGAGATTCTGATCTAGGCCTATTGGTGTGAAATCAAAGGTCATATCCCCTTCTCTATATATTTCTTCTCTCAAGTACAAATTTGTCTACTGTTTTATGTGTTTGCTGAACTTGAGTTAATTTGAATTTGAAAGGGATTATTGTCTGTTGCTACTGTTGCTTATTTACTTTTATTGATAATACTAAAATCCCAGCAAAGGGTCACCAGAAAAACCTGGCGGCAGTCCTGTTTTGGGCTCTTTTCTGCTGAGATCGATATTGAATGTTATAAGGAATCTGGTGAGCAGATTACCCACATCTTGTTGAAACTGATAATAACTAGCAGAATGTGCGAAATATCATCGAAACCAGTAACATTTTCAATTTGACCCTACTTGAAACTGGGAAATTTCGGTCAGCCGAAACTTTGAAGTTTCAACTGAGATTTAGAGCTATTCCTGAGAATCTCTTCCGTTTCTGGCTGGGATCTTTGATGTTGACAAAGCTATTTTTATTGATAAGATGGGAATCTCTATTGGCCATCTACAAGTCAAGTACTTGGGGTTTCCTTTGAATTTTCCTAGATCATCTACCCATCACTGCACTACCATGTTAGATCTTGTAAAGAGAAGACCCCTCTCACGATAGACTTCTAACAGATCTCATTCAAAAATGTTTTTCAGCTTTGCAAAGACAAGCTTCTCTCCTCTGTTGGATGATTGCTGCTTATCAGATCTATTATTCAGTCATCCTACATTTATTGGTTTGGTATCTTTTGTTTGTCCCAGTCCACCATCAAAGAGTTGCAGTCTCTTATGTTTGCCTTCCTTCAGAAAGGAACCGATTCCTCTAAATTTCTTCACCTCGTTAGTTGCGCCGTTGTTTGTCCCCCCACAAAAGAGGGAGGTCTGGGCTTGAGGTGAATCAAAGAAGTCAACTCAACTGAAATTATTAAGTTGATATGGTAGCTTGTGACAAAGAAGAAAAGTATATGGGTTGATTGGGTCTACTCAGTCCTCTTCTGCTCTGATTCTATTTGGACAGTTCCTGGCTTGTCTAATGCTTCTTGGGTTTGGTGCAAGATTTTGTCGTTTCGATCTATAGCCCCAGGGGTTATCTCTCACAAATTGATGATGGTGTCTCTACCTCCCTTTGGCTTGATCACTAGCATTCAATGGGTGTTCTCCTTCACTCTGTCGGTGCAAGAGCCATATACAATTTGGGTCTTTCTAAGCAGTCTTTGGTCACTAACATCATTAGTCTTGGTGATTAGGCCCCTCCTCTCCTCTGTGTGTGTGGAATGCCTTGCCATCCACAGCCAGAATGCATTAAGGAAGGGCAGATATTTGGACTTTTGTCTATTTCGAACTTTTCATCTCTAAAGCGGCATGGGACTTCATCCGGTCATGAGGCCCATAATCTCTTCGGCACAAGCTTGTCTGTTTCAAATACCACATCCCTCGCCACAACTTTACTGTTTGGTGGGCTCTCTAGAACTGCCCCTCCCAACAGTCCTTCCTCATCCATCATCAGATCTTTGTCTTGTCCTCGTGCTGCCTCTACTAGAATGATGTGGAAGATATTGATCACCTCTTTTTTGCCTGCCCCCTCTCCTCTTCTATTTGGAAAGGTGTCCTAAAAAAATGATGGATGGAGCGTAATCTCAGGAAATGGACCTCCAACTTTTGATCACTTCGGTAAAACCATTTCCTTGACATCGAAGCCAAGCTATTTGTTTTTACCTCTTCTTGTATTGACTCCCCAAGGAACAAGCGTATCTTTGTTTCTTGGGGCCTATCTCCCTCCTTTCTTCAGGCCCACTCCTCTGCTTCTTGAGGGATTGGTCTTGTTTTGAGTTTTTAGTTGCCTTCCCCCCCCCCCCT
>NC_056565.1:22084199-22089925 GCF_013358625.1 Macadamia integrifolia
AAAAAAAAAGGCCAGAATCTGACCTTCATTGGATAATGTTGACTATGACCTTATTGTTGACCTAAATTATGCTTTAGGGTTTTCTTGGTATCCTGTTAAAAGGGGTGTGTAATCTCAACCTAAGGTTCATCCTATCTACCCCCACCAACTAGGTTCATTATCACACCCACAATAGAACCGTAGGACTCACAACCAGCAGGCTAAGCACCACAGATAATCCCCAATCTAGGGTTCAGATTAACCCCAAATTTAGACCAGATGTAGGTAATGAAGATCCAATGGTTGGATTCCAAGTTATTTACCAGGGAATGAAAATAGAAACTAACTTTCAGAATTAAAAAGAACAGTATCTCCAAATCCATATGGCAGACTAACACAAAAACATGGAGAGATTCATCAATCCATGAACAGATCATCATATAGAAAAAATCAGTTCAATCCAATGGCTAGATGCTTCAGATCAGCAGTGTACACAAATAGAAACTTAGGCTCAAATTTAGTAACCACCAATATACATCAATCCACAGGGCAGAACGCTTCAATACTGCAGTCGAGAGACAGGTAGAACCAGCGGTAAACAACTTCAAGAAAACACTCCAAGCTGATGGTCAGATGCAGTTTCGATACTCTATTTTTGCTGGCCAGTAAGGGCAGAAATAGGAACCGTAGGCTCGTATCAACAAAACTTGTGCAATGGAAATACGTAAGATGGCATCAACAATTGTCAAACAATATCAAAATAGCAGTATTAAACTTGAGACAAAGCCGATGACATACCTGAGATATCAAAACCAGAAAGAGAATAGGAAAGAAGGGTATTATCTGGATTTCTCTGGGCTACTACAGCCCTCTCCTCTTATTAATAGCTTGAGTTTCTGTTACAGAAATAGAAGTCTTCTAGTGACTTCCAAATTAGTAACTAATGTAGTAGCATACTAGCAATTATGTACTACTAAGCATGTACTAGCATACTAGCAATTATGTACTACTAAGCATGCAGTAATTAAAATAGAAACTTACAAAGAAGTTCTCCTAGTATCCTCCTACACAAGTCATAAATGGGGGTCCTTAATGGCCCAAACCTGTTACCTAAACTTGAACCGCGAGTGGGCTTGAGGGCTGGGCCCGATGGCTGCTGCTGCTGGCTGGCCTTTTCTTCTTCTTGCGCATGTATTGCTATCTAAACCTCGAATCTACACCACTTTCTGCTATTTTCTTCATCATCCTTGACTGATTTCCGGTAATTAAGATACAGTGATTTCAGAAATGTGCCCATTCCATGCTTGGGAAAGACATTATTTCCTGTAGAGCTCACTCTTTAACTTTTTCATGGACTGGACTGATGTTTCTTCATCTTCTGTTCACCCAGACGAACAAAAGAAAATGACTTAGTGTGCATATGCTCCTGTGTTTTGCACCTAATTCTTCCAGTGATGTGTTTCATTCTTGATAATGTGAATTTCTATGTTTTCGCTGGGAAAATTGTTTAACTAGAGATTGGTTAATCTAAATGTGTTCTCCTAAACGTTGGAAAGTAATGGTTGCCTACACCTCACATTGCATTGCTTTTTTTCTCCTCCTGGTTTCAGTTTGTTGGGGTTTTGAATTCAAAGAAAGCAAAATTGAGAGAGCTTCGAGATCGACTTGAAAAGCTGGAAACTACCAGTAAATCACCACCAGAAGAGGATGAGTCCACTGACAAAACTGAGGAATATGACGAAGAAGGAAGCGACGATGAAAAAATGGAGGAAGAACCATTGGAAAACATCCCTAGCACCTCAAAGAATGTTCAACCAACCAGGGCTAAGAGTAGGAAGAGAAACACCCGCAACTAGGTAATCTTTCTTCAATGGTATGTTGCATGCAACAAACCTGTCCATCCCTTTTTGGCTATTTCGGTTGTAAAGAAATTTCAACCGTGCTGCAATTTTACGCGGGACCATGGAGATAATTGTAAAATCTTGAGGACTTTGTTGGGGGCGGCTTTACTGAATGGTTCTGATATTTGTGACCAATTTAGTTGCTTGATCCCAGATTGACTTGAGCCCCATGTCACTCCTACTCTTCCAGCCAGGGATGCAAGCAGGCCGACCTGACCTAAATCCCTGCGCAGCTGAAGCTGTTCGCTTCAGGCTTGGGTCCAGTCTCTGTCACGAAATGACTGGTCCTGGGCCGAGCCTGCTAGTAGTGATTCACCCTTGGGCTGGGCTTAGGCTGAGGCCGGCCTGTTCAATGTTCAATACTGTAGGTTTTAATGACGGGAAAAAGCCTAGTGACATTTAATTCATAAATTGGCACATGCCATAGAGTAACCCAAACCGTAACCTAAGGGGGTAGCAGAGTTGGCAAGGGACCTTCGCCTCAGGTTGCGTGTGGTTATGAGTTCGACTCCTCTTACCTTCTTGGGGTTACTCAAACGGGGTGTTTAGTGTTTGTCACTATTTTTGGCAAAAGTTAAATGGTTCTCATTGAACCCTGGTATGATCCGGTCTGTGCAATTGTTGGAACAGTATAGGCTCGCAGGACTAGTCAAGTCAAAGGCAAGCTCACGAAAGTATTTATCCTCAAACATGAAGAATTGCTGTTATACCTTTGCTACATATGATATGGAAATGATCTAAGGCAGGACGACATAGTGCAAAATTAATTGTTGACTCATCATTCATTTGAAATGCCGTACTTTGGAGACAAATGAAGTAGGAAAAAGTTTGCTTGCATCATGGGTGAAGGAAAAGTATACAGGGGCATAAATGCCTACCCCTTGTAGTACAAAAGTTGATGGGGTTGAAATCGTCTGCAATTCCGATCTCGTACAATTCCGTAAAATACCACCTTCAGGGGGTGACACGTGTATTGATACCAATGCAATGGTCCAGATCTGGTATAACTAATAAAACCTTAAATCAGTGAGGAGTCATTTAAATCAGTTCTGGACCATTACATTGGCATCAATACACGTGTCACCCCCTGAAGGTGGTATTTCACGGAATTGTACGAGATCGAAATTGCGGACGATTTTTTTCCAAGTTGATGATATCCATCCATTGTTTCTCAATACCCTTTGCACTCCATCCGAACCCCTCAATCAAGGGATTCAGGAGTGAAGGAAAACTGTTTGCAATAAAGTATGATTAAATTTTATATTGTCTTATTGCCAAACACTTTGTGAAATTTTATTTGTCAACAAGATTTTCATATATTCTTTTTTTTTTCGCCTTTGCACACTAGCATTCTATAACCCTTGGATAAAATAGGAAACATCTCAACCGTTCAATCCATCCATAGTTGTATCACTCTTCCTCCACCCTCTATTGCACCTTGCATCCTCTCTCTCTCTCTCTCTCTCTCTCTCTCTACCCGACTCAACCCACCTCACGCCTTGACATCTTTCTCCAGATTGAGGGAAGCAACAATCGGATTTCCAATCAATCAACTGAGGAGAATAGAGGGGCTATATGATGTGTGTTCATTGAGGATGTTGAATGGGTTCTTGGAGAAGAACATTTCAACGAGTTTGGATCCTTTGCACATATGTTTGTTTGGATGTACATGTGAGGATTCAACATTTGTCCCACTTCTTGCCATTAAAAGGGTGAATAGGGTATTATGGAAGCAAAATGGACAGGTGTTGGATTCTCATATGTATGTCCAAGTGAACTATGTGCAGCAAATCCAAGTTCCTTCACAACGAGGTCCAAGTTCTAACCTTATTCACTCAGCCTCCTTATACACAATTCTTTGCATATCTCCATGGAAGGAACTGAAACTACCTCAAAAAATACTAAAGCGTCATAAGATATTTATTAGATCTTCTTAAAGAAATAAGCATTAATGTCCAAGAGTCCATGTCTATTTAGGCAAAGGAAATTGCCACTTCAATTCATTATTATCTGATGCTAGTCAGCTCTTGATCAAAGAACGGGGGTTATGTCTGTAAATTAATGCATTTTCAGGAGTTATTTGGAAATGGAGAAACAGTTCAAGGTATTTGTCTATGAAGAAGTTGGTGTGATGGGGTTGCAGAGGGTCCTCTAGGTCTCCCCCACCCACCCCACCTTGATCTCAACTACAGTTCTGTTACCAAGCCTACCACGATTAGGAGCCAAGAGTGTTGAGAAACAAAACAATAATAAAACTACGGAATTGGAAGAAATCAAATCATTTGCCAGTCTATTGTGCCAAGGAATTAGTCCCACATCAGAAGTTCTTGAGCCATGAAATGTCAATATAAGTGGCGGTCTCTTTAACATATCACAATGTGCTTCAGTCTGAGTAAGAAACCCTTCTTTTTCGCTTAGTGAGTCCGACTGAATTAGGTCAAGTCTAGTCTAGTCTAGTCGATTCGGGACAATACAAATTAAGTCCCATACTCGATTTTGAATCTTTAAACCCTAGTCAATGTATATACACTAACCTTAGTGTATATTATTGTAAAACACTCTAAATTTATTAGTCATTATAAAGCATCAGTATTATGATTTTTTTTTTTGGGTAAACAGTTTTATGAATTGACTCTGTGATGTAATCATTGTTTCCCATATTGAATGTCCATTGATAGAGGGGCATCCCATACATATTGAGTAATTGCATACTACAGTTCAAGCCATAGATTCAATTCAACATGGTGAGACATTAATGGATTTCGATATTATATATTCATTGTTAGAGTTATAGTTTATAATATTTTTTGATATAATCATTGTTTCCATATTAAATATTCATATTTAGGCAATCAACTATGTACACCAATGTTGTGGTTGTTCTCTTGGCCCATATTGCCCACATATATTGACACCCTATTTTGTCATCAAGAGGCTTGTAAAATGGATTAGGTCAAAAATGTGTGATGAGATAGAATTTGTCATTAACATCTTTATATTTGAAAAGTGGTTTAAAAATGATTTCCTTTGCTTATTAATTTATAAAAGATTTTATTTGTTACGCATGTGAGACCCACTTACAAATGGATTTTCCTTATTTTTAAATGGTTTATGATTTTTACACAATTGGATAATACTTGGAATAGGCTTTAAACTACTTTTAAATCACTCAATTTAGACTCATAAATTTGAAAATTATAAGTTTTTAAAAATATTAAAATAATTTAATATGATTTTACACGGTTAACCCAGATTCGATGTTTAATGAGGATTCGTTAATGTCTGATGAGGTTGAATCGATGTCAAACGCATTTTCGTCAATGGGTACTTGGCGACGGTGATCTTCACCATGAGTGGCGATGAACCAAAGACATGATCCATTACATATTTTGGTCAGTTTCAAACTAATAGAATTCCAATTTGGGCCCAATTTTACTAAACACCTTCCTACGCATAATGATTTTTTGGAGAACTGCCTAAAGTTCCGACTAAAAAGATGAAATGATTTTTTAGTATCTCAATTGAAGTATATCATGATATGTTATGACATATATTTAGTATATAATATTTATCATTCAATTATTCAGTAAAAAAGAATATCAAATAGATAAGAAGACTTGGTTAACCTGGTGGACTGCGGAGCCTCAATCTTCTCTGGTTTATTACATTCTAACTTGAACCGGATCTCATGATCAGACTAGTTTGAATGGAGTCGTGTTTTCAATGTGGATCATAGATCTTAATTTAGGTTGTGATTCCTTATTCTTTATCTCTCAAGAAGAAGAAATAAAATGTACAAAGAATAAAACCTTTGTGAGTCCTATTGAACAATAAAAAAAAAAAAAA
>NC_056565.1:22089966-22096627 GCF_013358625.1 Macadamia integrifolia
AAAAAAAAAAAAAAAAAAAAAAGACCTTTTTTTTTTTTGGAAAATAAAAAAATTGAAAGCTTTATTAGTCTATAAGGTCTTGGGGGATAGAAACCCAAGACCTTATAGACCAAAATTTTTATATTTTTTTTTTTTTTTATGAGAAGAAGAAAACTTGCAATAAATAAAAAACAGTTACATACAGTCGCCCCAGTGCTTTAAATACATCATTTCCTTCCTTTGCAGTGAACGAAAAGCATAGTGAGTTAATGCAAGAACTATGTCCCAAGTTGGTGTAAAACAAAAATCTAAATGCTGCCAATGTTTATTTCTTAGGCCTCTTGGAGTCCAAAAAGTAATGCCCTTGCACATCCCTCATAAATGTTTCATGTCATTATGTAATCAGTCATTAATAAAGGACATTTTCCATGATAGGTAAAACAAACAACCCAACCATTCATTTGTGGTGTGTATATAGACCAAAAACTTTGGAATCCGTCTAAAATAGCATAATTAGAGAAGAGGAACTCAATAAAATGATCAAGAATCTTTAATTTCTTTACAACCTTTATGTAAGACTTATGTTTCCAATATAAATAAAGCTTTCAAATTTTTTTTTTTTTCCAATTTAAATGTGCCAATTCTTTCACTTTTCATTCATAATGAACTTAAGTGTTAGACCCTTAATGGTGAATGCCTTGAGCTTTCCATACACCCAATCCCCTTCTATTGAGTCTCAAAGCGTATGAATCTATGAGATATCTCATCTCATCCAGCCTACAAAGGGAGATCATCTTTGCCTATTAGTGATCCCAAAATAATCCAAAGTCAGTGAAGTACGCTAGTATAGACACCTAATTTTATTACCTCAAAGGGTGCCACGACCATGATGAATGCTTATTTTAGGACCAATGGAAGATTTTGTCTTTAGACTTAGGAGATTCCCCACAATCTCAATAACGTTTGAGATCATATGTGAAATGACCAAAATGCCCTTAAAACATAAATACGGTTAAACTATGATTGAATAGCCCTAGAAAGCCCCCAAGAAGTGATTTTTCACATTTGAACCATTATTTTTATTGGCTCAAGGTTTCCATCCTCTTGAGAGCCATTGATCTTTAACCACCTCAACCTCACCCAAGATCCGATGGGTTCGGGGTCGTTAAGAGGCTTGATGAGTGCCCTAAGTCTTTAAGTAAACCGCACACATGCACAAGGTTGGAGTAGAATTCCTTGGAGTGTGTACTGTAAACCCTAGACTGCAACTTGAGTTGGAGGGTTTTGAGAAGCTAATCCTATATTCCTACTGCCTACCTGAGTTCCGGACACCCTCCACCCCTCAATTTCATGATCTTTTCCAATAGGTCTAATATTCTCTATTGTTCTTTGTTTTTATTGTTGTTTTGCATGATGCAAGGTCTATCTTACCCCTGCCTAGTGCTGGTATTATTCAAAGATATTGTAATATATTGTTGCCATGCATTTATGTATTATGTTGATATATGCCTATGTTGTGCATGTTAGTCTTTATTTTTTATTTTTATCTTCCTTTCATCTCTATACATCTTTATGGTTTCCAATTTTGCATATCATATGTGGGTTGTTTTGGTGCTTTTTGTTAGAACTTTTATCTAGGCTTAATTGATACCGATTGATCCATTGGGCCGAAACAGTTATAGACCCACTCTAATTAGGAAATTCCTAGCTCTTTCCATTGTGGGAGTGGAATAGGGTTTTAGGGATTCTATTATAAATAGAATATTGATAGTCCCTGCAGCCATTACTTAATGTCTTATTGGTTTTGGGAGTACTACTTTCTCACAAGAGCAAGTGCACAGAAAAAGAAGAGACCCTAGAGTAACAAGTTATAGAAGATCTCAGTAGAGGGACTCCACTTGGGTAGTTCATTATTCTCATCTTCGTGGGAGTAATATTTAACTATATAGGATAGAGGTTCGTGATTTATGCTCATGGGGCTTCTAAACTTACACATGTACATCTCTATTCCCATTTATGGTTCATGTCATGGGTGTCCCATTGATTATCATAGATATGATAAATCTATATGGTTATGTATTTTAAGATCTATGAAGGGAGTACTTTATTGATATTGGTTTAGGAACTATACCCATGATAAAATCTTTTATCATTGGCTTATGACTTTTGTATTTTAACACCCATGGGGTAATTCATATGATTCTATGGTTAAGAATCCCAACACTTTTGAGTTTTTTATAGTTTATTTTTCTCTAATTCACTTATTAGTTTCTTTCATCTTCATGTATTTCCATGGTATGGTTTTTCTCTAAGACCTTATTCTTATGCACACCATGCATTGCATTCTCTCTCTCTCTCTCTCTCTCTCTCTCTCTCTCTTCCTTTTTTTGTTTTGAGTTTTACCAATAGTTGGAAAACTAGTTTTAACTCTGACGAAAACTAGGTTTTAGCTTGGGCTAGTTGTCCGAGTGGAGTAAAAAATCTGTAAAACTTAATCAAGAGTCATGTAGGCTAAGCCAAGATAAAATATGACAAGACTCGATCAAATTTTGCTCGAGTCACAAGACTAGGTTTTCTTACCTGAGTCACACGAAACTCAACGCTAGTCAAATACCCAAATCTCTCTCTCTCTCTCTCTCTCTCTCTCTCTCTCTAGTGTTGCTTACACCTAAATATAGGCGGATGCAAAAAAACCACGATATCCCCCACCCTGTGCCCTAAAGATGTTCTTGCATGCCCTCTCATTGTCTCCATGCATTGGTATTACCTACACTAGACTGTTAGGGTTCTTTCTCCCTAATACCCAAATTTCCATATCCTTCGCCTCTCCCATCTAAGTGTCTCAACCTTAATGTTTCTGCAATTCATTGAGTTATCTATAATGTCTATGGTTAACATCAAGAAACGCAAAAATAACTGTTACGAGCATTCAATGTCAATGTTTTACAGTTGGCACCAATATTAAATTGGGGCTTATGATTAACAAGTCACTCTCTCATTTGATTTTTTTTAACGATTTTCTATATTTTTCTATATATATTTTTATTATTTTATATGTATTTATGTATTTAAAAATGATAAAAAAACTTGACTTGTTTGACTTGCCCGAGTTCCAAGGTTTTGAAAAATGTGAATCGAGTGAAAGAAAAAAAGGTTTTCCAACTATGATTTTACCATCATGATATAATTTCACTTGCTTTCTAGAATGATTTTGATGGATTTCTTAATATTTTTAGTATATTATCCTTTACTATATATTTTTCTATTTTTTTTTATAGAACATCTAGTCCTCATTTAGCCCTAGGGGTGTTTTCATTATTTTCAACATATTTATTATGCACAAATTTCTTCTTATTTTTATTGTAATTTTGATATGTTGAAGGTGCTGTATGATCTTAGTTTTTTCTTATATTTCTAAGGTTTATTTCAATGCTTTTATGAATTGGGCATGCATTATCATTTAGATTTTTTTTTGTTTAAATATAACTTATTTGCTATTTTGTTCTTCTTCTATATATTTATTTTTATTTCATTTCTTTAGTACACTAACCTTTGTTTTGTAGCCACATGCCTCAGGTATATGTTCTATTCTTACCATTTTTATTTTAATTTTGATGAGTAAATAGAAAGACTAGTTTAACCGATGTGGACCAGGTGCCCAACATCTTCATTGGTTGGGGGTAGGGGGTGGAGGCAGATCAGGAGGTAATGTTGGGGGAGTGGTGGTGAGTTGAGTGTGAATTGCACGAGGATGCTTTTTTTAATATCGTAAGAAAAAGAGAGTTAGAATTTTGCTTTTCTGGGAGAATTGAAAATACGTTCCAAGTAAAGGATTTTGAGTAAATATAATATAAGGGAATGATAGTAATTTGTCTTTTTATTTTTTTCTTGGTGGCAGGATTGCTACCTGTACAGTTGGGCATGTACCGACATGGGGGCAATGAGACTATGAGAGTGCATATTCAAGTATCAATATGGATGAGATATTTGAATTTATGGGGATAGGGGATGATAATTTTTGAGGCTCTCACACGACTAGGTAGTGTTATTTTTCTCTTTTTATGTTTTAAGGGTACTTTAAAAGGAGGGGTCAATTACATGAGGGTAATTTACAACACCATCCCCTAGAGAATGCCATTATTATAAGAACACCCCCTCTACAATACCAAATTAGATTCAAACCCCTTCCCGTCAGTTGCTGTAACAAAATATACCTTATATGCTATTGTTAGCTATTATATTTTTCTTAAAACATCAAAATACCCTTACTAAATGTGAAGTACCTAAAATACCCATCTAATAAGGCTCCATCCCAAATTGATAGTTAGTATATATGGAGTCTTAATATACCCATTCCCAAATGTGATCACTCTTCGTGGAGCAGCGGCAGTGGCGATGGACTGCAGCGGCAATGGACGGCGACGTGGAGCGACTCGCGGCGACCAGCAGCAACTCGCGGTGATCTTCCACAACAAGAGGAGAATTGCAATTATCGTTTAAAATTTCACCGGCAAGCGCATTATACATCGGCACCAACGGCTTAGGCCAGCATCATCTCAAATCTAATGACATCGGCTTGGTAATTTCTCACAGCAGAGGAAGTATCTACTACAGACTTCTGATTGGGGAATAAGAACCATGATCTTCCACAACACTTGTTGAATAGCCAACAATTTACTACCCTAACTCCGTCGGATGAAGCCAACAATTTCATATACTATTCTTTAGATGTTCCCGGTGACCAAACTAACTAAACTTGCATTTTGATGTGGTCGCCGGTTGAATTCTGCAACGCAAACCTCTTTAGGAATGGATCAACTGAGTAAAAATTTAACATTTGGAAAATTAGTTGGTCCCGGATCGATTGGTTTTGCAGATGTTCTTGTGGCTTCCCGTCATTCTGGTGCAAGATCAACAAAGATGCGTTGACATATTATTAGGCAATTAGGTCCTCTGTTCACGCCAATTAATGTACTATGCCATGGAAGAGTGAGAAATTTGCATTCCAGAGGTGCATTTGTGAATATTGAGTGAGCAATCACGATTTACTTAGAAATTGTTAAGAACTCTTCTTCTATATGATCTAGTTGATGGCATCGTTCACTTATTTTCCTTGTTGAAATGCGATTTCCCTATCACACGACTGATTTCTTGGGGTTTCTGAAATGGACAGAAGGTTGATTCCCGTCAGCCCACGCCCTTGCTGTGGTCGCCGGATTTTGGCTAAGAATTACCCCTCGTTGATGGATTTGTTAATAGCGTGAAGAAGCTGCAGACCAAAGAGTAGAGGTAGGGTGGAGAGGACTTGGTTAAAAACTTGAGTTTTAGTCAATGGGGGTATAACAGTCATTTTAATTATTTACTTAACAGTAATTGATGGTAGGAGTCTAAGTATAATTTGATAAAAGATAAGGGATGTCCTTATAATATTGATATTCTCCAAAGGGTGGTGTTGTAAATTATCCATTACATAATTATAAGTGTCTGGGGTTTTTCATGTCAATAACAAATTTTAAAGGTCCTGTTTTGGAACAATTGGACAGGTTAAAAGCATCGTCTCAAAACCATATCATCTAAATCTTATTAGGCGCCAGCTCCATCTCTCTCTCTCTCGCTCTATCTCACGGTCTCCAAAACCCTTGAAAACAAACAGAACCGGGCTGCAGAGGCTATTCGGTTTCATCTTTTCGAGTCTCCTGTTCGGTAAGGCCAATCTGCCATTATTATCTGTCGAGAGCTCGGTTGGTAAAACCTCCTTGTAAGTCATTACGACTCACTGGAAGTTCTTAGGGTTTAGTGTCGGCCTTCTCCACCCTTTATTATTATTCTCTCTATGCTTCTGTTTCTTTCGTTTATTGATGGTTTAAATATTTGCGTGCACTTAGGAAGCTTTCTGTAGCTTGCTTCTGCTTGCTCTTTCTATGAAGATTATGCAGTTCTGTACTTTCTTTTATTCCTCGGTGAATGGGGGCTACTCAGTGGTGTTAATGTCTGGTGTGGATGGATTTAGATATTGATGGATTTTGGTATTCTGGGTTAAGGATAATAACAAGTAATGGGTTTAGCTATTTTCCCTTTTTATTCTGTATGCTGGGTTTATTATTCTGTCTCTCTCTCTCTCTCTCTCACCAATTTTGCTTTTGTTTGTTTTTTTCTTTTTTCTTTCCATTTTCTGTTTCATCAATCTTCATAGTTGGGGTTTTGGATAGTCTCACTCAGAGCAAATTATCATTGCATGAGTTGTCACTGGGTTTTGCCTCGTATATGAATAACCTGTGCTCAGATTTGACCGCCATGTTGAATATTCTTACAATAAAACGAGCTTGGTGAATGAGAAGTCTGAACTATTGTCAGTGGTCATGTTGATTGCTGGTATGTATATCTAGAAATTGATAATTTCTTTTTAGAGTTATTAAATGGTTGATATGATGACATACCAAACAATCCAATCATCTTGGATAATTTGAATTAGATGGTACATATGAAATGACCATTAGAGTCTGAGCAATCCAATCAATCTGATTGCGTAGTCCAACAGTCGATGGAAACATTTGGAACGTAATGTACTTTATCTACTTAACAATTAAGAATTTCTTCCAAAGATTATTTTGTAAATATTTGACCTATGTAGAGCACATTAGGTAATGAATGGTGGGGATTTTCCTTTGATGGGGAGGGGGAG
>NC_056565.1:22096647-22111363 GCF_013358625.1 Macadamia integrifolia
GGGAGGGGGAGGGGGAAGGTTGGGGGCCAAGTCACAAAAGAGAGAGAAGAGGGGGGGGTGGCAACTCACTTGAATGCATCATTTGCCACTCCGATAGTATAAAAACTTTCAGGCTAGGGTGGGGTGGGGGGAATTTCCTCCTTGCATGCTTGGCTCTGCCCATGCTCTGGTGCTTACATGCAGGCTTGGTGTCGGGTATAATCAAATTGGATTCCTGTTGGTGGCTTAGTTTCCAAATTTGTTCTTGCATTGGTAATTTTTCCTGGGCAATAGTAGTCCACTTCTCTGTTTGTGTGTGGGTTGGTGGGTGGATATTTGTTGCCCTCAGTGGTGGTCTTTAAGTTGGGTCATCTTGATTTCTGTGTGAGGTGATGTTACTTCCAAAATAACATATTGATGGCTACACCTATATGTTAAATTTCCTTGCCATTTGGGCTATATAACCAACCATTTAAAGGTTTAGGAAGCATTCAAAGTTTCAAATCATCTACCACCCTTTAAAATGTGCCCAGATACGCACTTTCTTCTTTGACAAGGCTAGGGCTATTGATGTCAAACTCCCAGCTTGATATGGTGTACAATAAACATGGTTCCTTTCCTGTCAGTTAGACTACCAGATCCATGTGGATGCTTTCTGGATCACATAATTTTTGTTTCTAATTAACTTAGGGGAAATATCTACCTCAGCAAGCGGCATAGGATATGCCAGGCCTCTCTATCTGTACCTCTTTCCTCTCCTCCTCTTATTGATGAACTGTGTTCCGCACTCCCCATTGGCTGGCTTCCCCACCCTATTGGCTCACGGAACCCCTGTCCCGAAACTTAATTGGGAAAAGATGAAGCCTTCTGATGGAAATACACTCATGTTCACTTATTTTGGATTGTAACAGAATGTTACAGTAGCATTCTTACTGCTTCCTTTTCTTGGATGCTTTATGAATAGGACAGATAAGTAAATTTTGTCTTGGTATCACTTTGACTTCTATTGTTTAGCTTTTTCCTCGTAAAGGGATGACTTTTGCATTGAATTTTCATAAATTTTATTGTTTGGTATTGGATGATTTTATTGACTGGTCTCCAATGTATGGATTGTCCAGTGCAACACATGGCTGCACCTGGGGAAAGTTTTGGTGAACCTGATATGACTGTCACACCTGGGAATTCACATCCTCAACAAAAACGAGGGTGCGATGATGATTCAGGAGTTTCTGGCGGTGAAAAGAGGTGGCCTGGATGGCCTGGGGAGAGTGTATTCCGATTATTGGTTCCTTCTCAAAAGGTTGGTGGTATTATTGGCCGTAAAGGAGAGTTCATCAAAAGAATGTGCGAGGAGACGAGGGCTCGTATTAAGATTCTTGATGGTCCTCCAGGCACTTCAGAAAGGGCTGTAAGTTCTTTTTAGAAGGCAATTTAATTTTAATGGGATTTGAGAATAAACTTCCAGTTGAGGTATTTTGGATGCTCATATAGTACCCCGATTTTATTTATTGGTGGTGTCATCATTCATCTGGTGTTCATTTTTAGCTTCCAAGGCAGCTAAAAATTTTAGCATTGTATATGAGCTTCCTGCATGTGTAGAATTGTATTATGAAGGCATTTTTATTTTCAGGTGGCATGTTTCATTAATTAACTAGCTCATATGGTTTTTGGTTCTCTATTGCATGAGTATGGTTTTAGTTGCATGCAGATATTGTGATATTTGATATAATTGGCACTTGATCACCTGGTTTCTGGCATCCGTTGATCTGATGGATACCTATTACATGCTCCTGTGTGGGACATGAGGCGTCCAATGTTGTAAAGTTCTCATCTTCCACTCACTAACGGCAGATATTTTGGAAGGCCTCTGAACTAATGTCTTTCTATTGAGGATACTTGACTAGCAATCTGATACAGTAATAAAAGATCAAAGAATCTCCTATTTCTAGAAGTCATATATATTAGTGATCGAAAAGAACGATAGAGAATATCACCAATAATAAATATCATGCTAAAATTTAAAATACATGTGTAATTATAAAAGAATTACAAGGGTAAGAAAATAAAAAAGAATTGTCACATTAAACAAGGCATTAATCCAAATATAGTGCCTTTTATCACAATGACTGAGATGAATCTTTGCAGGTTCTGTTCGCGAACCTAAGGCAACAAATCAATCACCAAAGTGACTCCACATTAGAAGAACCACAGGTCCAGGTTGCAGGGATCAGCATTGAGCATTACAAGTGCTGAAAAGTAGATCTGATTAAGCACTCAGAGATACCTTGTAAGAACATCTCAACCAAGAGATCTGCGTTTTACCTGGTAACTTCAGAACTTGGTCGACTGATTCTCGCACATGATCAAACTCCTTCAAAAGCGTCCAATCATAATTAGTTTAAATATATGTGGAAGATCATTCTTAATCACTCAAATAAAATGCTTCCTAGATTTGAACTGAATATATTCATATAATAAGAAACTCAACATTATTTAA
Source organism: Macadamia integrifolia (assembly GCF_013358625.1). NCBI lineage: Eukaryota > Viridiplantae > Streptophyta > Magnoliopsida > Proteales > Proteaceae > Macadamia > Macadamia integrifolia. The sequence goes on from NC_056565.1 coordinate 22,099,124, forward strand.
TCAGATCACTGACTGAATTCATAAGAAGCCTGTATTATTAATTAGTTTTGAAGGCAGATGTATTAGGCATTATCATTTTCTAATTTGTCATATGAACAATTTCCTGTATCAAAGTTCTACAATCCATAAAATGCTTCTAGGTACTAAACTTTTTTTTGGTGTTAATGTGGAAGTCAAGATTCACCACCTAAAAAGGGAAAACAAATCTCTAATTTCTTGACATCTGTCCGGCTGGCTCTCTCTATGTTATTAGACAAATGAATGCTTGATGTATTTGTAGTTTAGAAAACCCACTCCCATCTATGGTCTATAACCTGAAATGTTAGTTGCACATTCTCTTGGTATTGATAAAAGCTATCTTTGTCCTATATATGTCAATGCTTGTACAGACTCTGCAATGTTTGGAACACTGGAATAGCATTCCTCTCTAAGCATTTGCAGTGATTGGCAGGTAACGTAGGGGTTCGGGTTCATCATTTGATGGATCCAACCTAAAGTATTTGTTGGATCTAATCTCTGGTTGAGCTGATTATCGTAACAATCTGATAATGCTTCCCAGGGCTCTTGTTTCTTAGAATATGTAATTTAATTGTGATTGCATCTGTTTGGTTTGCATTTTACCTGGACTATCACCATGGTTTGACTCATTGGCTTGGATTTGGGTCACTTGAGCATGTATTGTGAATTATTCACCCACCCCCACCCCACACAGTTACCCCCCCCCAAAAAAAAAAAAAAAAAGAAAAAAAAAAGAGAAAAGGAAAAAAAAGAAGGTAATATGAATTGTTACATTCTTCTTTCTTTTCAGAAGTAGGCTAGGTTTCATCATAAATTGATGCATTTACCTAGTAGCAAATTATCAACATATGATTATACATTGTTATTAGCCAAATGTAGTTATCAAGTGGATATTGCATGGGAAGGAATTAAAAATGTGGTAAAATCTGTTCAAAGAAATGGAGTAATTTATGAGGCTACAATGATATCAGAAATGTCAAAGCTCTGACTGAAAAAATAGAAGATGCCACCACTATTATGGAACTAACTTTTCGTCTGTGTGTGGATAGTTATAGTTATCTGGATTCTGGACTGTTGAAGCTCTCAGTCTATTTTTCTGGATAGCCAAGGTCCTGAAACCAAGTAAACTTTAAGATAATTCGAAAAGCTGTGTCTTGATGTTAATGGAATTGATGGGGGGCTTATGTTTTTTTATTGAAAAATATGCTGTGGGGGCCGCAATTTAAAAATGGTTGGGTATGATATAGGCGGTATTGGGTGAATTTTTCTAAAAGCTGTTGTTATGTTTTGATAGATAACAAAGGGATTTATTGAGCAAGAACTAGGAAAAGGTATGAATCATAGTGTACAATAACAACCAAGAGAGGTCGCTGCCAAGGGACCTACAATAACATGATTCCCTATTAACCCCCCTTGCCAAATTTTCTGCGACTGAATTGGCTGAATGAATCATCCGTGACAATGAAAAATTTTCCTCGAGTTCTAGGGTGAGTTGTGGATGGGTGGGGTTGTTGAGGAATTGTTCTTGTAATCACATGGACGGGTATCTGAGACAAACGACCTCATTAGGAGATTAAGATGGAATATCAAAGTAGCAGTGTCAGTGTTATCAATTCTTCACTTAATTATGTGAAAAGTAAAGTAGAAGATGCCCTATCATATAGAGTTCATATGAGCACATATTGATAATGTAGTGCATTTGCCTACCATGTATCAATGCTCCCGAAAGGTAAGTGGGGTCCATTGAACCCAAATGGTGCTCTCTTGAAAATCAACTCCTTCCTCATGGGTGTAGACGTGTAGTCACTTTCATGTTCCACCCCCACATTTACTCTAGAATTACTTTTAGGTTATGGGTAGGAAAACATGATATCTTCTTCAAAATAGGGGGAAAGAGTATTTGCACTTCCTACTGGGGTTTCTTCTTTTTTGTTGGTACTGTTTGTCGCTCTACTTTTTTGTTTTTAGTTTTGCTCCTATATTTTACCTTTTGAGCAAGGTTATGCTAATGAGGCTTGGGAATAAAGTTCTTGGCTCCACAAGTGAACTGCTTGTTCATTTGGAAGCCTAAGTGTGCTAATTCTATTGCTTGCCAAGTAAGGTAAGGTGTGTGAAGGTCTGGGGTTTGCTTTACCATTATCTGGGCTTTGGTTTGTTTTCCCAGTTTGGGGTTTAACTTTGGGGTGCAAACTCTCTTTCTGTTGTAATCTTGGGGTCTCACTAATGTGGCCTTGTATCTTTTCTCTTCTTATCTATTATCTATTTATAAAATTATGTTGTTTATCTATACACACACACACACACACACACACACATAGGCCAAAAGTCTTGTGCACGGTCGCACACAGGACTTTGGATGGGGACAAAGCCCCTGTGGAAATGACAAAAACCCCCTCTCCCTTATTGTACAGGTCGTTGATGGGATTCATATGCGACCAAGCATGAATCCCGTCCCCATATTTAATATAATATATAAATGGGGAAAATGCTTCCCACGATGCCAGGGTGTTAATTCCCTCTCACATGAGGTTCTTTATTATTTTCTCTTTCCTGCTCGTACCATGTGGATGATACTGTTTCTCTGCATTGCTGTTGGTGTGGCATGCAAATTCCTTCCCACATTGGTGTTGTGGGGAACCCTCTCCCATATATATAATGATACAAAAATAAACGAACCAAGGATTAAAGTATCGGTATCGGTCGTCGTATCGATCGGCCAAAATTAAGATACGTATCGAACGATATCGTATCGTATCGGAGATACGCTAAGATACGTTAAAGATACGCACATAAATGGATAGGAAACACTTTTTTATACACTTTTGCATAAAAAAAAGTTATATATAACATGTATTATGCATAAACAGTAAATTGAGAGTATCGCACTAAGAATCCAAGGTTTGTAGTTGTCCCATAAATGTAAAATCCTTGTTTCTAACCTTGATTTCCACTTTAATTGGAGAGAAAAATGGTTGGCAGTAACTTTGGAACAAAAACACCTCAAAAAATTGTGTTTTTCTAAAAAATTACCCATTTTGGCCATTTTATGACCGTATCGGTATGTATCGGTCGATACAAATCGATACACACCGATACGTACCGATACATACCGATACGTATCGATACATACTGAAACGTACATTTCACTTCAATTTTGAATTTTTCATAGAGTATCGGTACGTATCGGTGAGTATCGATGCGTATCGGTGGTGTATCGGTGCGTATCGTAAGATACGTATCGATACAAAAGGGTTTTAAAAATTTCATGTATCGTATCGGCCGATACGGTACGATACGGACCGATACTTTAAACCATGAAACTAACAGTCCCTTCAGTTGTCATAAGTCAAGATCTTGCGAATTGCTTGTTTTGAGATTCAACTCAAAGAAGTGAAGTTTTGAAAAGTTATGTGGTAATTGACTCTCTCTCTCTCTCTCTCTCTCTTTTGTGGGTACGTAGAAGAATATATCATGTTTTATGGATGACTAAATCCTTTAATGGATGTGTCACTCTAAGTTTCCAAATGCAGTTTGATAGTACTATGGATTTCAAAGTGAGATATTCTAAGGTTTAGAGTGGCCCTGGAGTGAACGTCTGGCTATAAATGCATGTCTGTCCGTTGTTTAGCCAAAATAAAAAGGTGGACCGTGGACATGTTGATCTAGATCAAAGTATTACCACGCCTGTGTACATTTATAAAATTTATATTTGGCCCAATAAGGTTTTTAAACTTAGTATGTCAAACAAAGTCAAAGTATTGACTTACTATAAAACATTCTCAATATGTATTGATAATTCTCAAAAAGTTTCTGGAGATTTGGCAGTAGAGTGCTGGCCATTCTACTTGAAGAAAGACTTGGTACTTCTTTGGAGTGTTAGTCGAAGACAAGGGAGAACCCAATGTTTTCTTCGAGGAGGAGTACAACTCTTACGTCTCTACCTCCATACTGGCCAGTCTTCTTTACCCATTAATAATAGCAATGCAGAAGAGGTCTTTTAAGTAGATGCCGATTTCAATTGGTCACAATATTTTGTCAATTGAGTAGATGCCGATTTCAATTGGATTTCAATTGGGTTCACAAATTGTTCATTGAGGATTTCATATTGCTTAGTTTTAAAATAATGTTAAGAACACTATGCATATGATGCATGTGGAAATTGAAAGTAGTTTGGATTTGCAATTATACATATCAACATGTACCAGTTACCAATTAAGTAAGTTGTTACTTCGGTCTCTTGTGGGAATTGTCTTATTTTGGACTGTAATCGGCGGTATTATGTTCCAAAATAACAAACAAAAGAAGGAATAAGAGCTAGGGGGAACTGTAGACATGAATTTGTCTAATTGCATTAGAAGTTGGGACTCCTGACCTCACTCTTCCAACATTGTTTCTCCTCTTTCTGCTTTCCTCATGTCAAAACCGATGTCAACTGTATGAGACCAGACTAGGAGAGTGAATCTTGACTGAAATCTTAAGTGTTTGCTGTTGCTGGCCTGCTCCCTCTTCCCTATTTATTTCTATCCTACTTCACTTCTTTTGGGTTCCAATGTACTATCTTTATTTATAACCTGCTGCTACTTGTCTTCATTCGTGACAGCCAAATCTGGTGCAGCTTTGAACCCTTTCAATCACTTTTTCTTGGATCTCCGTTTTTAAGTAACCTCTTCAGATTTCTTTACTTATCCTGCATCATACTTTAATTTAGATATGCTTATTTAGCCATATATTGTAAGTAGAGGAAATGATATGTGGTACTACAATTCTTTGAAGAAAGGGATTTTATATACTGTTGGTGCTGTTACATAATCCTCAATATTGATTGTTCACTATTTGTTGCTGCTTCAAAAGGTGTTGATTTCAGCAAAAGAAGAACCTGATGCTTCTACTCCTCCAGCAATGGATGGCCTACTGAGGGTTCATAAACGCATTGTTGATGGTTTAGATGGTGATGTTGCTCATGCTCCTCCAAGTAGTGGTGCTACCACATCAACGAGGCTGCTAGTAGCTGCTACACAAGCTGGTAGTCTAATTGGAAGGCAGGGTGCTACCATAAAATCTATTCAAGAAGCTTCTAATTGTGTTGTTCGAGTTCTTGGGCCAGGTACACTTCAGTTCTGCTTAGTGCAATTATTGATGCTTGCTTTGTGAAATATCATTCCTGCCCATAATCGTAGTTGTCATGGTGTCGCCAAGGCGGCAATTTGGCGTCCTGGCAGAAAAAGAAGTTCATGGCAGTGCTACGATTTACGTGACTCACAAATGGCGGTCGTCATGGCACCGCCATGGACTCTAGGTCACGCCTGATTCACTAGGCGGTCGATTTTTTGTAAAATGTAGGGTGATTTTGATAGGGCTATGTTGATTTTTGATGATTTGATGTTGCTTAATGTTGGTTTTATATGTTATAGGATATATATTGTAGGCTTGTAGCATGCTATATAACTTTAAAAAAGAAGGGAAATAAAAAAGTAGCATAGTAAATAACTTTAGAAAATAGGGAAAATAAAAAATGACACATGGGTGATTTGACCGCCATGGCAACGCCATAACGGGCGATTCATCGCCACATCGATTGGCCACCCCTCCACCGCCTTTGATCGATTTGACGCCGTGACAACTATGCCCATAATGACTCGTTTCCTCTCTGGTTTTATTTTTTGTGGTTTATTTTGTCTATTATTTCTCTCATCCTGTATTGTGCTCTTGGCTTTGCTTGCTGGTTATCCTTCCTCCCATCCTCCAAGGGAAAAAAAAAAAGAGAAAAGAAATAAAAGAAGAGAAAAGAACCTTAATTTGCACTATGTTATATCATGTAGAACTGTAGATAGGTAGGTTAGGGGCTCTGTTTAGTCATATTAGTAGTCTGGTTTCAGGTTCTGGGTTTGTAGATGATTTTCAACATGTTACTTTTTCTGAAATTCAAGGTGTGACTTACTGCCCAGATATATTCCCTTTTTTTTTTTTTTTTTTTTTCGGGTGTGGTGGTGAGCGTGGGGGTGCATTGTTGTACAAGGTTGGACAATTTGAATCCCCTTCAAATTGTCTGCTACCTCCTTATAAGGATGCTGGAGAGAGTTCAAATGCCAAATATTTGATTGTGTGTTGGTCATCTTAATTTAAAGAATTGAAGGCACAGATGCTGGATGAATATGTAACAGTTGGCTGATTTTCTTTTTTTAAAGGCAATCTACTTTTCTTTTTTTTTGCTTTTTTGGGGTGGGTGGGGTTGCTTTTTTGGGGTGGGGGGGAGGCTAGGAGACTGATGCAGTTAAGGGTGTACAATTGGGCCAATTAGGCCTTTGAAGACTTTATTTTGGCCCATGGTTGGTTCTATGGTCCTTGGGCTTTTTATTTTTTGGGTTTATTTATGTAGTGAGCCCCTTTTATAAGCCCATAAAGTGAGAGTAAAGAATTAGTTTTATTTTTAAGAGTTTTGGAGCTGTTTTAGCTTGACATATGGGATTGGTATTTCATACCTGATTTCTTCCCTTCTCTTCTTCTTTTCCATTGATTACAAAGTTATTTTCTGCAATTCTTTTCGCTTTTCATATCAATTTTTAGTTCTGATTCTGTTCTTAGCATAAAAATACTATATTTTTGTGGTTCCTTGAATTACTACTCCACTTAGGAATTTTCTGGAACCTCAATCTAACCATTGGATTCTGCTTCCATACTTAGAGCAATTTCTTTCTGATCGGCTTCAAAATTTAAACTTGAATTCATTTCCTGTTTTTCTACTACAAGTCTGATTTCAGTTTAATCAATTTTCAAACGCTTTTTTCTAACGCTGATCTCAGATTTCCGACTCTTTTTTTCTTTTTTAATCAGATCCTAATGAGGGCCCATGGGCCACAAGGGGTGACAGCCCAAGAGGGGGTAGTGGGGGTGGGTGGGGGATAAGGATGTCTGACATCTGAAGGGGGGAGAGTCAAACCAGCGACGTTTCCCCTGAACTTGGGCCAGTGCGCTACTGCGACTGGCAACCACCACCATGCTAAGAGGCGCTTTCCGTTCGGACTATCGTTAGGCTTGTTATTGGGCACTGAAATCAATCTCTAATCTGGTTTGGCTAAACTTTTATTGATTCTCAGATTTGGGAATTCCTTCTTCAAGTAGGAATCTTCAGATCCTACTAAGAGTCTAACCGTTGGATCAAGCCTGATTCTCCCATTCAAATTAGAGCCCTTAACCAGAATTTTTCCTGAATCTGATCCTTTGATTCTCTGTTATTAAAATTATTTTGAAATCTGGTTTTATTCCTTACGTGCGATCCTGTCACAAGCTTATCTCCGACTGGATCTCATTGGTTCGAGAGTAGCACTGCATTAGGGAGGAGCGCATTTATACTGGCATATAGCCTTCTAAGGTCCAAGGGATTTTGCATATTTATAATTTTGGGTTCCACGGCTAGTGGATGTTGTTTATCTCCCCCTAATATAGTTTAATTTTAGTTATCAGGGACAGAAAAGAGGAAGAAAGAAAAATGCACATGTGTTGGCTTATCTTGTATTTGGTATGCTGGAATTTTTTAGCTGTTAGAGAAAAGGTTTGATTTATTACATAAATTCAATAAGTGTTAACCTTGCATTTCATATTCTTTTGTTGTTGCTGAGTGGCAAATATGGATTTCTGATATAAAAATAGCTAAGAGATTGCTAGGCCTGAACAAAAAGGAGATGAAGCATTTGCCTTAAATATTACATTTTACATGATGGATGGGTATTAGTAAACAAACACATCTATGCTTTCTCTTCTGTTGTTGGCCTGTGCAATTAGAAGCTGATAGTTGTTGCTTCTGATAAATATAGGTCATGGTACATCTTTCGAAATGATAATCCTGCAGCCCTGTTCTTACCCATCTTTGGATGATTATCGAATAGTATTGTTGTGATTCAACTGATGTTTTTTTGTAAACTCTTCTTGGTGGAGCATTATGCCACAGCATTTGTGAGATCCACTTGAAAGTTGACATGTAAAGTTTAATTTTGATTTTTTTTTTGTAAGTAAATCTGTTCTACCGAATCTGTGAACTTGTGTCTTGGAACTTGAAACAAAATTCCTAGTGTCACTGTGTCAGTGGCCAATTTTTAAGGCTGGGAGCTGGCCTGAAAGCTCCTTTATAGTTCTAGTTATGGGTTCTAAAAATTCAGATCTACTTTATCTTTGAAGGTCTAGTTAGTCTGGGTTGTTTTGAATGTGTTAATAATGATCTTAGGCTTCAGCTTCCCTGCTTAAGGATGCTACTTTGTGCTTGTGAGCTTCTTGCCCCATCCTTTATTTATTTATTTATTTTTATCTTCAATACCACAGTGGGGAAGAAGAAGAAACAATCGTTCCATCTATATAAGTTCTGGTTGTACATCAGAGTACGCTTATTTAGTCAATGTCATCGGATCATAGTGTACTGCATTTTCTTGGCTTGCTATTTTGCCTAACTATTCTTTTGAATTGCTGCAGAAGATCTTCCAGTTTTTGCCCTGCAAGATGATAGAGTTGTTGAGATACAAGGGGAGCCTGCAGGTGTGCACAAAGCAGTTGAGCTAATTGCATCTCATCTCAGGAAGTTCTTAGTTGACCGCAGTGTAGTTGGATTATTTGAAATGCATGTAAGTCTGTTAATACATCCTTTCGAGGCATAGAATCTTATGGCTAGCAGGTCATTTTTTGGTCCCCCAGATTTCGTGGACTAGAATATCTCAATATTTCAATTATTTGGGTTCAGTAAATATCTCTCTTTCTTTGTCAGATGCAAATGCCAAACTCCCAGATGGAGCACAACATGCCACCACACCAGTCCTGGGGCCCACCTCCTCAAGGCCTACCTCCAAATGTTGGTGGTGGTCCTGGTTATGGGGCTAATCCTCAATATATGCCTCCACGGCAACATGAGAGTTATTATCCACCAGCTGACATGCCTCCCATGGACAAGCAACCTCACCAGGGCCTGTCTGCTTATGGAAGAGAAGCACCTCTTGGGGCTCATCCTTCGGCAAACACACAGCAGCCACCATCGATCATTACACAGGTTTTGTTTTTTCTCTTTTGTTTTTTTTGTTTTCTTGTTTTTTTTTGTTTTTGTTTTTTTTGTTTTTGTTTTTTTTGTTTTTGTTTTTTTTGTTTTTGTTTTTTATCTCTGAGTCAATATGAGTTGATTTGTTAAAGGAAGTGGTGATTAGATTTTTATTTTGGTTACCACTTAGGAAAATATTTTTTTTGGGGTGAGGGGAGGGGGCTACTATGGAGAGTCCATTTCTATTGTTATTTTATTGTAATGTGCACAATGCAATTCTTCGGCTCTCAGGGAGCTGAATTGAGCTTAATTTGGGACTGAAGGTGTGTTTTGCGTCTTACAGGTCACACAGCATATGCAGATTCCTCTGTCCTATGCTGATGCTGTAATTGGGACAGCAGGAGCAAGTATAAGTTACATTCGACGTGCCAGTGGGGCAACGATCACAATCCAGGAGACAAGAGGTGTGCCGGGTGAAATGACTGTTGAGATCAATGGATCTTCCTCTCAAGTCCAAGCTGCTCAGCAGTTGATACAGGCATGTACTTTTGGCATTTGTCTGAACTCTTAATTGGTTCCTGTTCCTGTGATTGTATTTTATTTTGCCTTGTTATAGCTCTGAACCTCTGATCCATGTATTGCAGTGAATGTGCTCTTCTTTTGGGTCGATCTGGGCATTGCTCTAGTTGATATTTTAGAAGTTAACCACTTGTGTTTGCATCCTTCAGTATTCACATTAATATTAGTTTATTATTCCTTTCAGATACGTGAGGAAATGAAAGTTTAGTTTCTCGAACAAGCCCTTTTTGGTGTTGCTAATAGTCTTCAAGAAATTGATACTGGCTTTTCAGGATCTCCAGGGCCAGTCTGACTTTTCAGAGCATCTACTGCTACCCTGGATGCTCAGTTCCATCATCCTGATTTTCCATGGTTCATTGTCTGGGAGCTTTTGATTCGTAAATGGATTGCCTATTCGAATAGGCACATTTTCATACCATACAAACCAGATGACTGAATCATTTTTCCTAGAAAATTTACATGGTTTATATATATTATACTTGGAAAAACAGAAGAATCTTGCAACTGAAAAGGTTTCAACCCGAGGCCCTGTCCACGACCACTACACCTGCCACTTATGATGCATTTGTACCATGACACTAGGTGCTTATTTCACACAAATTAGTAGCAACTCTTACCACTTGATGACTTTTTGATTACTTTATTAAATTGGACAATTCAGACCAGTGGTTGGATTGTCAGACCTCACCGACCATCATGTCCAAACAACCCAGCAATAGATCCATTTTTAGTGACACTACATTTGACTGTTATCTTTATTGGATTTTCTGCTGAGAACAATTTCTTTTTTTGTCTCAGAATTTCATGGCTGAAGCAGCAGCCCCAACACAGAACCCAGTTGGGGGTTCTACCGACCAAGGCTATAATTCTTTTCCAGCGCATGGTTCTATGTATGCTTCTCCACCATCCAATGCAGGGCATGCAGGCAACACTGCTGGAGGCTATGGTTCAGTCTATGGTGCCAGCTACGGCTATTAGTAGTTGGTATCGCTGAGACGGTAAGTTTTAGGGTGGACTCACTAGCGAAAATCAGAGATATCAGGGGCAGTTACTACAGTGTTGTACTGAGATGCTGCTATTAGTTGTCTGCTTTTCAATTGTAGAAAGTCTGTTAGGTTTCTTCTGTACGCTAGGTGGACCTTGGGGTTGGGCCTGAGTGCTCTGCCCCATCCCTCAGTGATTCGGAAGCTGATTCTTCTGTACTTTTTCTGTTTCAATCATAACATTTTTTTGTTTTGTTAAATGTGGTCTAATGTTGAAAACTTTCATTGACTTCAGTAAATGTGGTTTAATATTGAAAATATTAACTGGATATATCTGCTTCTACCATTTCCCTTGATTTTTTTTTTTTTTTTTTTTTTTTTTTCTTTTTTTTTTGGGGTGGTGGGGTGGGGGTGATGGTGGAAAGTGTCAGGGAGATGAGTTGTTTCACATCTACCCCTTCTCTCCAACATTGAGAATGACTTGCACCTGTGGTAAGTTCCTACATGTGCTACCTCGAAATGTCCTTCCATTTTGTTTTGATGAGAAACATCACAGAAAGGACCTTATGGGGTCTGTTTTTAATGGGAGCATTCTAAATTCTAAATTTTTTTTTAGAAAGTATTGATAAGTCTCTCTAATATGTTGACTCTGAGTAGACTTTAGATGATGGATTTTTTATATAATTTTTTTTTTAATTCTACTATTCTACTAAGCGTCACTGGCACTAGCCTACTGGGTGCTAGTAGGGTTAATGACCACAAACTCCTACACACCCATTCACTCATATGCATACAACACGGTTGGATCTTGCAACCTCCTCAAATTGATCTCATTGTATCTTTAAGCATTTGCTTCAAGAATTATCTGAATGATTAATCTTTCTTTCTGCTGAATTCTCATGAGTTTTCTCGCTTACGTAAGGGGCTGTCATTCCTTTAGTTTGTTCTACATTTTTTACCTCTTGCAATCAAGAGCTCCATTTTATCTTTGCTTTTTCTATTGGAGGTCTTCGCCAGATCATTCTGGGCCATGAAAATTGACTGATTTATTTAAGAAGAGAGCTAGCTGATTAGCCACCAAGTTATTCCGATAGACCTTGCTTCTAGGTTTTCAAGGCGATTGGGTCCAGTGACAGACTACCTAATGCATCAGCCTCAAAAGTATTCAATCTAGTATCAACCATTGGAAAGTTTATGAAGTCAAAAACATATCTTTATCTATGATGGGAAGATTTGGAGACATCTCCATATGAACTGTATTGATTTAAAAAAGTTTATGATGGTTCTTAGAGATGAAAAGTTTAATGAAGGTAAAAACACTGTATTTGTGATGGAAAGTTTTAGAGAATGTAAGAAAAATCTTTATATGGTCTATATTGATTAGAAAAAGTTTACGTTAGAGTTTTAGAGAATTAATTTTGCAATTGTTAAAAAAGAAAAATAGTTTGAATAGTGGATATAGTTAAAGATATATATAACGGTGTAGTGACTAATGTCAAAGTTTGCAGCTAGAAAATTAGGGATCTTGAAAACTAAATCAATAAATCACGAACTTAGTACACCTTTTTCTGCGCTGAATTGGGGACTGTTTTGCTAGCTCAGCTCAACAACCTAGTTTTTTTTTGTGGGTGAAGGGGGGGGGGGGGG
>NC_056565.1:22111383-22111514 GCF_013358625.1 Macadamia integrifolia
GGGGGGGGGGGGGAAGGCAGATTGGAATTTTCAATTATACATAAGTTGAGTAGTGGCATTCAAGATTAGATAATTTTGGATGCCGAAAAATTCATTTGTCATTCAACCAGAATTTTTTTTGGGGGGGGGGG
>NC_056565.1:22111534-22184052 GCF_013358625.1 Macadamia integrifolia
GGGGGGGTTGCGGGGTAGGGGGAGGTGGTTTCATTTCATTCAGAACATTAAAAAGTTGGATATTTTAGTATTCTTTGTCAAAATTTAACTTTGGATAAAAAGGGGCCATGATTTTAAAATTATGATGGTACATAACATTATTCCCTCTTTTTTTGTCCCCCTCTTCATCTTTCCTCTTGGTAAACCCCATAGAAATGATTTTAATATAAGATTTAAGCCAGGTTTCTATTGGTGTAAAAAAATAAAAAGTGTATATATATGGGAAAATATAGAAAACATTTTTTGTCACTTATAACAAAATGAAGTTGTAATCAAAATTGGTGAAAATGATGTCGTAACTTAACTCTTTTGGCCTTTTAGTATAACATTTCTTTCAATAAAGATAGGATCCTGTCATTTCACATGTACCAATAAAGCGCGCAAGATAACACTCTAGAGAATGACATAATGGTAAAAAGTTACGTAATCTAATTTGTTTTATCTTATCAATTCGCCTTCGGCCTGGATTAGGTGAGCACTTACAAGTGTACCTTTCCTAAATATAATGTAGAACAAGACTACATTACAAATTATAACATTAGAATGATTAGGGATAAAATCCCAAAAGTTATCCCAACAAGGAGAAGAGATTTTCAGGGCTAAGAGGATTGAGGGAGGGAGGGAGGGTTGAAGGACTACACTTCCCTTTGTTTGCATTCCTTAGGACCAGAGAAGGGTCAAGGGGTTTGTTAGAATGAACACAGTAATTCCTATATTGCCTGATGAAATATCAATAAATAGCGAGTTGGGCTTCAAGGAATTCAGTTCTCATACCAAGACTTGCAGCCCAAATCCTTTTAAGTGATAGGGTAAGACAGAAACATATGTCTCTCTCTCTCATCCGCAGTTGGGACAAGACGTCAATTCTTAAAAACCTGCATACTCTGCCAGTATTAGTAATGCCATTGTCCAACAATTTTTTTTTGCTAATGTGTGTGTTCAGACCTTTGGCCCCGACTAATCCCTCAGACCCATATTTACCCCTTCTTTCACACATGCGAGTCGAGTCAGCACTTGATCTTACGAGAACCATAGAAACTATGAGGCTGACGGAGTTGAGCTCAGGACACATGTTAATTTAGGCATGCTCCCTTGATAGTATTAGTAATGCTATTGTTCAACAGTTTTCACATGAAAATCTTAAACTTAGGATGCACTTCAATTTTCCATAAAGAGGACTCCAATGAAATATTAACAGAGGGGGGCAGTGTGTCATTACCTGTGGTTCTGTTACTGGGGATTCTAGAGGATAGGTACAATGCCAAGAGTCTTAGTAGTGAGTACTCCTTTTTTGAAACTTTGCCATAGCAATTTGGTTAGGATCATTAAATTCAAGAAAAAGACCAGGGTGGTTAGGCCATGGATCATTCCAAATATTAATGGAAGTACCTGAACCAACTTTCCACCACACTATTTGTTGCAAAGAAGGAAAAATATGCAAAGTACTATCCCAAATATTGGAACCACTTTTCTTTGTGAAGTTCTTTGACAGCACATCATGTATACTTGGTTCGATAAGATGTTTATGTCTATGTCTCACGGAAAGATGAGAGTGCTTTCACTAGCAATGAGAAAAAGATTCTAAGCTCTCTGCCTCATGCCTTTCTATGTTTACAAATAATTCCCACATAACTACCAATTTATAAGACAAATAAAGAGATAATTTCTCAAATTTATTCCCATGTAAATCAAAAAAAAATTCTTCTACGGAATTTTAACTTTCATCAAAAACAGCCTACAATCCTAACCACAAAATACTAGACATCAACCCTCAACAAATAACACTACAGAAAGTATGAGATTCTTTAATCCTTCAACAATAAATCCCATTTTGATTTCAAAATGCAGCCCATAGTATTGATTTCAATCTAGGGACAATGGTATACATCAGTGTCATTGAATTTTTTTTAAACAACTAGTTTGTAATATTTGGGGATAAAGACTCTATTAGGGGTGATTATATTGTTGTTAGGCATATTGGGTCAAATAATATTGCATACAAATTTTATTTATGATGACTCTAAGTTGTTTCAAGTCAAAATCAAGGGTAATAGAACGCTACCCACTTGCACAGCCACTGTGCTAGTGCGCAGACTAATGATAAACCACACAAAGGCAATTTCAACACATGAGGCAGGAGAGGCAATATGATCTTTTCGTGCTTACCTATGTCTAGGCATAGACATACACAAGTGGATAGCAATCTTTTTCCCTAAAGTTAAATATAATTTTGCATTTGCATTCAACCTAAGATGTACTTGTGCCTTCTTGGGCAGCAATAAAAATCAGGCTCTACCATCCTAAGTAGGATTTTTATTAACTTTTTTCGATTAGGATGGATTAGGGATTATGACACTATGCTTACTATGGAGAGTCACTTTCAACATCTCTTTCCCTCAACACAAGGGGTCTCGAGCATGCCACATGTCCCATATGCAAGTTGTCTCTCTTTATTGCCGACAATTGTCACTAATTTAAGATTCTTGCAGATCTTTCTGGACCATCCAGCTTAAAAATATCATTCAAAAGAGAATAAAACTACGAGAATAAGTAAAGCAACTTTAGGATTATCATTCAAAGATGATCCTAGTACTTGTTAGAAAAAAGAATGCTGTCAGGCTACATACCATATGCATACATTGATGTCTTCCCGTGTCTCTCTCTACTCTCTCCTCTCTCCTACGGAATAACATATCTATCTCTTTTGTGGGAGGATAATAGAAGATCTACATATATTAAAAAAGAAAAGGTTAGTATGATTTAATTTATAGTAATCAAATTAATTAAGATTTTTTTTTGTTGAACAAATCAATTAAGATTCCGGTAATATAAAAAGACATGTCAATTGGGTCATTGAATTGTTTCCTTGGATTCCTTTTGCACGATAGATTCTACTCAGTGGGCCCAACTCCTTCTAAGGGAAAGAGGAGCACCCAATTGGGATCAAGCCGGCCCATGAAAAGGTCACAAGTAGGGGAAACAGTGAAGATAGTTAATGGTCTTTGATAGCATTATAGGCCAAGTTGATTATAAGAAAGGAAAAATGTCCCTTTTTTTATTTTACCAAAAGCTTAACACTATAATATATATGCGACAGTGATTATTTTATAAGTTAGAACACACATTATATGATAAATTTTACATGCCAACTCCAGGAGTAAGGATAGAGAATCAAATGGGATTTTGGAGAGAGAGAGAGAGAGAGAGAGAGAGAGAGAGAGAGAGAGAGAGAGAGAGAGAGAGAATAATGCCAAGAGTATCGATACACATGCACTAACACACGGTATATGTGCTAGTAGGAAATGGGGAATATGATTAATTTAGATTATGAAATTTGACATGGGACTAATCTAAATCATGTCTTCATCTTTAACCAATAATTGAAATGGATATATTATAATAACAAACAGTTGTGACAATAATAAAATAATTCTTACTATTAACAATATTAATTATTTTTATTATTGATATCCTAATAATATTATTATTGAGGCTAATAATATTCACCATGGTGAAGAACTTTGCAAATCACAATTTTCCACTTGGCAAGCAATTGATTGACATTTGCGTGGATCCATATTATGAAGGGCATTTTACTCATCCGATCGATCAACTTTTAATAGAAAATTAGCCTGCCATGCAAATTTAAAATTTAAAAGTTTTTCCAAAGTTGTAGAAAATTACAAATTGCTACTAATCTCCATTATTACATATTAGAGGTTTATGATATTCTTGTAATTTTTTTATAATAATAAATCTTGATTTAACCCACATTATATAATTGTATTGGACTGAAAAATTACAAGTGAGATGAATGTAGGATCCTCTATAACATGAACCCATGATCATAATAAATAAATGATGGCATTATAATTATAGGATAGAAAAGGAAATGGCATTTTGATAATGAAATGGATATTGGTCAATGGGAAGATTTGATAAACTTATTTGTAAGCATAACTTGATATTTTAATTAATTTATAAATTTGATGTCAATTTGTCTTTCTTATCTCCCAAAGCTAACAACAACAAATATAACTTTATCCCAACTAAATGAGATTGTCTACATGAATTCGAAATAGAAAAAGAAAAATAAAGAAGCAACAAAAGAAGTAAAAGGGAGATAAAAGATGAAGATAAAGCAGTAGTCAAAGACGCATCATAGGAACATACCTTACACGGGGTCGGCTACCGGAGTCCCTGTCCTCCACAAAACTCTGTCCATGGTCATTTTAGAATCGAGCCCCACCATGTGCATATCTTTTCTCACCACTTTGTTAATAGTCATTTTAGGTGTATCTCTACCTCTTCTGATTCCTTCCAAATGAATTTGATCACTCTTCCGCACTAGGGCATCTATAGATCTCCTTTGCACATGCATAGCCATCTTAACCTGTTCACGCGGAGCTTGTCACTAATTGGTGTAGCCCCCAACTCCCTTCTAATACAATCAGCCCTTACTCTATCTCTCTTGGTCTTGCCGCACAACCCTCTCATCATCCTCATCTCCGCTACACTTGGTTTGTTCAAACCACTCTTCTTGACAGCTCAACGCTCCACTCCATGTTATAATTGGTCATATAACTGTCCTGCAGAATTTTCACTTGAGTTTAACAAGCATTATTTTGTCACATAGCACTTTTGACGCACCTCTCCATTTCTCCCAAAGCTAAATCTGAATAAAAGACCAACACTAGCATTACCCCATCCGTAATAACAAGACACCTAATAATATGCCAAGTAGTCATAGTAAGAGTATTATTAAATTAAAGACAAGGGATTGTTACCTGGTTGCGTGGTCTCTACACCATTTCGGGGACCAATGAGAGGCCGTGCAGGGCATCAACATAAATGAGATCTTTTATTTTGCAGACGGTGAGATGATAATTTTGTGTGCCCTTCTGTCTTGAAGCAAGGACCACACGACTATACATCCTTTTTTTTCCCTTTAATTATCAGTTGTCTAATTGTTGAGAGAATGAAACTGTGTTTAGTATCATATCAAATCCAATCTTAGTCTTCCACCCATGATTATAAATATCTAAACCTACTACTTATTTAATGTATATTTTTCATCTCATCTCAACCTCCACATTTTTGGGGTGCCAAGCATCACACAACCTAGCGATCTCAACTCTAAATAGTGGTTATAGAGAATGAACCATACAATTATAATTTTTAAGCATTTGGATTCATAAAGTGTACTAGTTGAAATTAAAACTGTATTTGATATGATTTCTTGGAATACATTATCAACGTACACTGCATCTAAGAATGAATGCATATCAAACATAACCTTAGTATTCTACCACCCCCCACCCAAAAAAAAAAAAACCATAGTATATTATTTTTAATTAAATCGCATCAATAGTAAATTAATAATAAGACTACCATTTTTAGATGCACTTCCTTAGTGCACTAAATGTAATTGCTCTCTTTATCTCTCTTTCTCACACATTCGTGCGTTCATGTATATAGGTAGTTTGATAGATTTGATACAAAGTTTCCTAAAATAGTTTTTCTTAGCAAGTAGTGCATTAATGTGAAAACATTCTTTGCAGTGAGTGCGGTGGTGTAGTAAGCAATGGATGGCCGAGAGGACCTCTTGACACATGCTTGGACGCTTTTAGCCTTCTGATGCTCATTGTACCACCGCACACACTGCAGAGAATGAGAGAATAATCACTCTAGTTTAATGTAAGCTGTTGACAATCCACTTGGTCAATTGATTGTCTTTGTTTGTCGAAGCTTTGACCGAGGTTTGTACTCAGGTATGGGGACCTTGAGTAACCCTACCACTACGGTCCCATTGTTGGCCCGATCCCTCTCTTGGCCACCAGAGGGGTGGCCCCAATTTTTTTTTGTTTGTTTGTGTAGAGGTCGCATGACTACTAGCATCAGAATTAGATACTAAAATTAAAGATGATTGGAAGAGAAGAAGTAGTGCTTGGCAACACTCACAAAATCAGATTTCAGAACCATCTCGTGTGGTCATTAACTGCCAACGTCCAACCCTTGAATATGATTTTTTCTCACCTCAGTCTCCATTCCCTTCCTCAATTTTCATTTCTTACCACCACCACCCATGCCCACTTTTGCTTATCCATCTCTCTCTCTGTGCTCACACCATTACAGCCCATGCACCATTATTCTTTCACCTCCTCCTCCACCACCAACACCACCACCACCACCACCACCACCAGCAGAGCTCCCCTTTCTCTCATGTTCCACTTGTTCTCCTATTGGCCCAGTTCACATAAATTTCTTTACTAGCAGAGCACCTGCTGCTGCTGCTTTGGCTGCCTCTGTGCAATACTAGACAGAGTGACACAGTCATGCTTGTAATGTTGCAGCAACCTTCGAGACACCACAAGAAGTTACAACTCAATCCAGCAAAGACAACCCTTCTCGTTTTGCTTTGTTTTCTGTTCTTCTCTTCCTTTCCCAAGCCCCACCATGCCTGCCAGGATCTTGATCGAATGTCTCTGTTGTCCTTCTCCCACAACCTCTCAACTCCTCTGAATTGGTATTCTTCTTCTTCTTCTTTCTTGGATTGCTGTCATTGGGAAGGTGTTAATTGCGATGGCACCGGTTGGGTCACCACTCTATCACTTCCCTACAAAGGACTCAGAGGACCCTTCTCTCTATCTCTTGCTAACCTCACTCACCTCTCTTTCCTCAATCTCTCTCATAATTTCCTATCCGGACCCCTTCCACCTTCCTTCCTTTCCTCTTTTGATCAGTTACAGACCCTTGATTTGAGCTTCAACAGATTCTCCGGTGAATTACCAGCTTCAGCTGTATTACCCAACCTTCCTTTGTCTCCTCTGTCTCTGCAATTTCTTGATTTATCATCAAATCTCTTTCATGGAGACTTTCAGTTATCATTCCTTGGAAAGGCTTCGAATCTTTCTATGCTCAACATCAGCAACAATAGCTTCATTGGTATCATTCCTTCTTCAATATGCCAGAATTACACTTCCCTTAAGCACTTGGATGTCTCCTTGAATGGCTTCAGCCACGAGATTCCTTCAGGGCTTGGTAATTGTTCGCAGCTGGAGGTGTTCAAAGCAGGTTGGAACCAACTTACAGGACCCTTACCCAATGACATCTATCATATACTTTCTCTGCAGCAGCTTTCCGTTCCCTGCAACAACATATCAGGAACCATAGATGGAACTAATCAGATGGTTCGCCTCATCAATCTCTCTGTTCTTGACCTTTCCTTCAATCAATTTACTGGGCAACTCCCTCAGGATATTGGGAATCTGACGAAATTGGAACAGTTAGCCCTTCACATGAACCACCTCAGTGGTCCTCTGCCTCCATCCTTGACGAATTGTATCAATCTCAGGGTCCTGAGTTTTAGTATGAATGAGTTCCAAGGGGAATTATCCGCCATTGATTTCTCCAAACTCATCCATTTGAACACTCTGGACTTGGCAGTAAACAACTTTTCTGGTAATCTACCAATGAGCCTATACTCCTGTACATCCTTAACTGCAATCCGACTCAGTAAGAACAAGCTCCAGGGACAAATCCAGCCTGAAATACTTGCATTGAGAAACCTATCTTACCTCGCAATTTCGGTCAATCGGTTCACCAACATTACTGGTGCTTTACACATTTTGATGCAGAGCAGGAACCTCACCACCCTTCTACTCACAGAGAATTTCAATGGAGAAGCAATTCCAGTCGACATAGATGGATTCGAAAAGATCCGGGTTCTGGGTATTGGTGGTTGTCAGCTCACAGGCCAAGTGCCCAACTGGTTAATTAATCTAAGGATGCTGGAAGTTTTGGATTTGTCTATAAATCAGTTGACAGGTTCAATCCCTGGGTGGTTGGGAACACTTCCAAGACTCTTCTATGTAGACTTGTCTAATAACTTTCTTACAGGAGAATTGCCCAAGGAGTTTACTGCGCTGCCTACTCTGGCCCCATCAGATCAGTCTGCTCAGGCTTATCTTGAGCTACCCATCCTTGTCATTACCCAAAGTTCAAGGGCACAAGTTTACAATCAGCTCTCCAGGTTACCCCCCGCGATATACCTGAGAAACAACAGCCTTAATGGCAGCATTCCTCCAGAGATTGGTCTGCTGCAGAACCTTCATATACTAGACCTCAGCTCCAACAAGTTCTCTGGTGAGATTCCTGATGGGCTATCTAATCTCACCAACTTGGAAACTTTGGATCTTTCAGGGAACAACCTTACCGGGACGATTCCAGTGTCACTGACTGAGCTACATTTCTTGTCTTGGTTTAGTGTTGCATATAACAATCTTGAAGGACCTATACCATTGGGAGGTCAGTTTGATACCTTCTCTCCCTCTAGTTTTGTTGGGAATCCAGGGTTGTGTGGTCCTCCGGTGAACCGGTTTTGCCATGATCAAGATGGGGAAACCACCACTTATACTCCTGCAACCAGCAATGGCACCAACTTGAAACACCTTTTGTTAGTTATTGGAATATGCATTGGGTGTGTTTCTTTGTTCTGTGTGCTTACTCTCTTGATTATATTAAGGATCAAACTCAGAGGAGAGGAGAGTAACAAGATTCATTTGGAACTCAGTTCATGCAGCTCAGATGGTGGCGTAGCTCCTCATAAAGTGGGGAATTCCAGTCTAGTGGCTTTCTCTAAGAACTGTAAATGATTCAAGGATTTGAATGGATGTTCGACTGTCCTAAGGTTATTATGCTTTAAATTGTTTAGCAGCTAAGGATAAAACTTGACACTCTGTTCATATGGTTCTTGGTTTATGTTTTGTTGAGATGATGATTCCAAACACAAATCGTGAATGGATATCGAACAAGATCCTCATTAATGAATTACAATTTGTCCCTAGACTTGAAAAATCCTTATCATTATGTTAAATATTATGTGTTTTGATCTACCAATTGTTGACGTCTTCTTGTCTATATACTAATGCATTAGACTCTTGATGTTTGTCTGTAAATAAAAGATATGCTTAATAAGGAATCTACCTCTTGCATATGGTGAATATCTTGAGAGAGAGAGAAAGATGTCTGAAAGCGAATGGATGAAAATTCCCAGCTCGATGATATGTTTATTAATAGTTTACCAAAGAACTTAAAATATTATTAGGGCAAGAGAACTCAATTCACTTGTGTGGCCATTGTGCCAACACACAAGCCATTGGGAGGTTGCATGAAGGCATCTGGGCTAAGAGGTAGTGTGGTCTTTTCATGCCCGCTTATGTTTGGGCGTAGAACCAAGCAAGTGAGCATTTCTCCTGCACAATCTAAGGGGGACAATGAGAGTGCGCACAAGGGCATAAACAAAGGTGGATTTTTTCATTTTAGAGGGGTTGGGGCGGTTATCATTCCCACATGAAATCGTCCCTCAACATCAGATTATTTTTCACCTTATATCTAATGTTTGTGTCCTTATGTTTCCTAATGTCATCTGAACCGACTCCCTCCCCCTCTCAAGCCTCACAAGCTCGTCCCATCTAAACGCCTCCACTCTCTCTTCAACCCAACCTATCTCTCCTCATTTGAGCTCCTCTCATCTATCTATTTCTCATCCCACCAGTTCCATTTCCAGTTTTAAGGATGCTCCTTCTCCTATTCCTCCTTTTGCCTTGGAAACCCTTCCTCCTACTCCTCATCGGTTGGTAAGGTTTGTAACTGATATACCATGAAATAACCTTACCAATAAGTGTAGGACATGTAGCACTTAACCACAGATCAAGGGACTCCTCACAACTCAATGTACCTATCTATAAGGGTAAACAAGGTATTTCACCCCTCATAGAGACTAGGGTTTCACTACATCTACCTTATAAAGGGAAAGAGAGTCAATCTCTCACTCTCTCTCCATTGCTCCAATACATTATTTGTTTTCTAAAACTGACTAATGCATCAGAGTCTCTTGGCTGGAGCTCCCCTCCAACTAGGGGTGTCAATCGGTCGGCCTGGCTCGATTCGGTCCGGGTTGAGTCGGTTTCGGTGTGGGAAAGCTGAAACTGAAACCGAACCAATAAGGAAATTCCAGTTTCGGTTTGGTTTTGGTTTCGGTGCGGTTTGGTTTCGGTTTGTCTTCGGTTTCTTAAATCGATTTGTAACCGGGTTGGTTTTGGTTTTTGGTCCAGTTTGGATTCGACTTTCCATACAAATGTATACAAAACTAGGCAAATTTTAATTTTTTTAATGAATTTTGGAGTGTTTCGGTTTCTTACCGGTTTGGTTTCAGTTTCGGTCCGGGTTTTGAGCCGGTTTCGGTTTGGTTTCGGGTTCATCCGATTTCCGGTGCGGTTCGGTTTGGTTTTGGGGTTGCAATACTCCAAACCGAACTGAACCAATAAGGCTTTGGTTCGGTTTGATCCGTGTTGTTATCGGTTTGGTCCGACCGGTTTTACCGATTCGGTTTAGGAATTGACACCCCTACCTCCAACCCCCTTTTTTGTAAGTTTTTCTCTTGAAGCCGACAGTCAGATTTCTGTATCAACAATAACCCCTCTTCAAATGGGGACTCTAGTGAGCTATCTTTCCCTTCCCTTACTGGAAAATCCCGTGCCCCCACTTATATAAATAAAACAACAGAGAGGAGAGAGAGATGACTACTTATGTATAACCCTAGTCGATGGGTTAGACCTAACTCCGTTTGGTTATTCTTAGTAGTCTCATGGTGTCACTCGACCCAGGCTACCCACACTGAGGCCTAGGCACCCCACGTCACCTTAGACGAGCCCAAAGGGTCAATTGAGCAGTCCACTAATCCAAACATAGCCCAAAAGCATGTTTTAAAGCCTAAAGGGCCTAGATAGAGGCCCAATTGCCCTATGTTGAGCCTAAATTCCTTTGGACTAAATTCAGAAGGCCCAAAGAGTTTGGACAGGGACATATCCAAACATGGGCCCAACACTTTGTTATTTCTTCAGGGCTACAATATGTTTTTATTGCTTTATAATGGGCCATAACTTGTTTTTATTGCATAAGATACCCATAAATCACCTGGAATAATTGGTTCCCAAGAGTTTTAAAATCAAATTGATTCGAAATTAAGTGTCAATTTCATGTTATTGGATTATGAGAATTTACCCATCCATGGGTTGTCCAAATGGTTAGGGCGAATTGAGGATTGTGTGGATAGACATATGGTCCCAGGTTCGATTTCTCATTTATGCATCAATGATTTAAGTGGAGACCATGGTGGTGGGTTGCTGCGCTAGTCTCCCCAAGGATTAGTTGAGGCATGTGTAAGCTGGCCTGGACACCTTGGTTAACAAAAAAAGATTATGGGAATGAGCAGCCCAATTGGTAGGTTTGTTTCTCAAGCTTTCATTAAATAAGTAAGTATGTATTTTAACTAGATTAAAGAATTTTTTTGTTGTGTGAAGTGAAAGTGTGATTGAGTAGGAATCATTCTATCACAACTCACTTCGGATGATATACAATGTATTTTAAATAAGGGCATGTGTTTTTTGTCTGAGAGCTCCTCTCTGCGCCTAGACATAGGCGTGTGCCCCCATGAGGGGTAGGATGGTCATTTTACACACCTTGTGTGATTGTGTTTGTGGTGGAGGGGGAGCTCTCGAAAATAAATCTGTCCCTTTAAATAATTCTTGTTGATTGAGTTATGAGGCTAAATTTCTTCCACCCATTTAACATCGGATTGATATTTGTTAGACAAACCATGGGTTACCCATCCATGGGTTACTTAAATGGTTAGGGCGAATTGGGGATTGTGTGGATAGGCGCACGGTCTCAGGTTCGATTCTCCATCTGTGTATCTGCGATTTAAGTGGAGACCGTAGAGATGGAAAAAAGATGATCATTGCATCTTCTTAAATTAGTTTGTTTCTTATGAAAGATGATTATTGTTTATTTTATACATGTGATGCACGCAACATAAGTTGTTTAATGCATGGATTGTGTTATTATTTCAATACGTAAGTTTTAAATCCATCTTTTCCAAACAAGTAATGATATGGATTTTTTTTCTTTTGTTATATGGTCTATTATTATAAGTAAGTGTGAAGATCTTGGAGGTTAATACTAGTAGAATAAATGATAGGATAAATATTTGAGTTCATTAACAAGATAAACTGACATTCATCACCCATGAGATAAATAGTGGACACAGCTAGTGGGAGTGACCTGCGACTATGAAGCATCATCTCACAACATATGGGTAATTATTAAAAAAAATTAATTTTTTTTAAGGTTTAAAATTTTACCTCCCTTAGAACCAAACGAAGCATATTAAATTACTACTAGTTAGTTCTGTTCTATTAGTCTATGTTGCTTACACGACTGAAAGTTTTAGAATTTTGGTTTCAAAATCCTGCGCGTAGATTTGGATTCAATTTAGGTATTGCAATAATGTATACATCATTGTCATTAGAAATTTTTAAACAATTAATTTGTAATTTTTTTTTTTGGTAAACAGTAATATTGCATACAAATAGTATCCAATATGACTCTTCCGTGTTTCAACCTAAAATCAAATCTAATCTAATCTTCTTGGGCACCAATAACACCATGGTTCTTCCAATTCAAGTAAGCACTTTATTAACCTTTTTTATTAGAATGAATTAAAGATTATGACACAATGCTTAATATAGAGTCATAATTCACATCTCTTTCGATCAACACAAGGGTCTAGAGCATGCCACATGTTCCATATGCGAGTTGTCTCTCCGTATTGCTTACATTTGTTACCAGCGTAAGAATCTTCCAAATCTCTCTCAACCATCCAAGGGTCATGACCATTGATAAGATATTTTTCTTCCCCGCTAGGGATCAGCAATATAATATATTAAAAGATAAATACTATACAAAGAATGAAACTAGGCATACCCGGTTCCAACAACACAAAAATGACTTATTCTCCACCTACGGTATAGCCATCAGTAGAAAACAAGAATCCTAAACTTGACTTAGGTCCACCTTCAATTCACCAAAAAAAAAAAAAATCCACCTTCTATAATGCCATCAGCAGAAAACCCAAGCCAACTCAATCAAAAGCTAAAATTGATGAGCTCATCAATATACAAATCTGTAATGAGGCTTTCCTAATTGATTCACTTGTTACTTCAAATTCACATTAACCTAATATTTGTAAATAATAGTATTTTTTTGTTGCCGTTAAACTAAAATAGGTTTTGACTTTGCCAACCCTTCAAGATGAAAAAACCAAATCGTGCATTAAGTCTTCTGATTGGTTGGGAAATTGTTATGGATTGGTCAAAGCAATTTGTGATCCACTTGTAAATTATTGGGGACATTTTTCATGGAATTATTTTAGAATTTATTTGTAGTCATCATCGGCATCATCATTATTATATATATATATATATATATATCCTGTAAAAAAAGAAAAAGAAAAATAGTTTCATTATCAGATAAAATATAGCTTTATTGAAATTATAAAACCTAGTGGGCTATATTCATTAATTAAGAACTATGAACAATGAAATAATGAATAATGAATAATGAATAATGGAAGGTTAGTAAGATTAGTGTATAGTAAATAAATTATTTAATTAAGATTCAAAGTAATATAAAAGAACATGTAATTGGGTTGTTGAACTGTTTCCTCAAGACTCCTTTGCACGTCAGATGCTACTGATCAGTAAGCTCAACTTCTTGTAGGGGAAAGAGGAGGACCCAGTGGTGGTCAAGCCGGCCCAAAGAAAATGCCACAAGTTGGGGAATCACTGAAAATGGTTGATGTTCTTTGATAACAATAGACCAAGTTGATGATTATAAGAAAGGAATATGTCTTTTTTTTTGGGGTACAAAAAGCTTGAAACTTGTAATATATGTGCAATAATGGATCCTTTATAAGGTAGATCATGACCTATAGGGATAAGCTTTACATGTGGGTTCTTTATCATTTCACCTTTACATAGTGTCTAGTGTGATAAGTTTGTACCTCGAATACTTGGTTTACTATGTTCTTCGAGAGCGAGGAAAAAGAATCAAATGGTGTTCCGATGAATGACTTTTAAAACTTGAAATCAACCAAAACACTTGTATAATGCTTTTTCCCTCTTTTGAATGTGGCATGCATGGTATGGAGAGAGAGAGAGAGAGAGAGAGAGAGAGAGAGAGAGAGAGAGATGTTTTATCATTATAATTATTACTATTCGCGACTAATATCGATGAAATTTGTAAATTCTTACCAGTGAGATGAGTATATAATCCTCTATCTATAACGTGAACCCATGTCTACCATCATAATCATCATCATCATCATTATTATTATTATTATTATTATTATTATTATGACAACTTTTTCAGATGGCATGCTTTCATATTCTTATAAAGGTGCCAAATATTTGCCATTTGCAATTTGGATAGGATAAATTTTGATGATGGTAGAACTCAAGGTCCGATCTAATTGTCTCTTACTCACGTGTAAACTTTCAACCCAAACAGAGCTTGCCAAGTGGAAAAATAAGGTTTCAAATATTTATGATTTAGTGTGAAGAGCACAATAGTGTTAGTGAAGGACCAGGCATGCATGGAATTCATGAGATGCATGCCAATACACAAAGAAGTGTTTGATTGAAATATGTTTGGAAATGTGACACATGGCTAGCCCAGATCATGTACTTGCTCACCTATGGTCAAGACTCAAAATTGTGACTTTATCATTTCTTGATGCACAATGGGGATGTGCCACTTTAATTCTTTGATTTCTAACATTAAAAAAGGCTTTCGCCAGCGCGAAATGACCATTGCACCCTCGATGAAATTCTCACCTATGTTGGATGATTTTGTGTGCTCTCTTATTGACTCTCACATTGGTGCAGGGGCCACACAACCTGACAATGGTCCCCCTCCTAACCTTTATTATAACTTATAAGCATAGCTTGAAACACTAATTAATCCATAAATTTGATGCCCATCTATCTTTCTTATCTCCCAAAACTAAATCTAAAAAAAACACACTACTAGCACTTCCCCATCCACAACAACAACAAAGGACCCATCTTATAATATTCCAACTTTTTTTTTGGGTAACATATAATATTCCAATTAACTACTAATTAAACCTCATTGTAATGATTTTATTAAATTAAGAAAAAAAATCATGCTAATCTAGTGTAGATACAAAAAGACCATTCCACCCTTCTTTGTTGTGAGTTGAAGATGTTTCCACCACTCGTCCTATTGACATGCATATCTAGTATTTCCTACACCAAATCAGTAGAATTCTCTTGCCCTTAAATTAATCATCAATTTTCTAATTATTCGGATAAAGAAAGACTCTTGAGTGTATAATTTTTAATTAAGTGGCATCAGTTGCTCAGTATTGAATAATTAAAAGTAGGATTATCATTTTTGGAGGCACCAACTCCTCTTATCATATTTTTTTACTTAGTGCTCTCTCTTACTCACATATATGTCCATTCATGTATATTTTTATAGGTTTTGACAGATCTGGTACGAAGGGTCCTAAGTTAGTCTAACTTGGGTCTACCAAAAAAAAAAATTAAAGGTTAGTCTGACTTGGTTTAGTAGACTTCGGACCAATTAGAGTATATATATATATATATATATATATATATATATAAGTGCAAATATAGTGGAATATAAGCTAGAAGCAACGGTTGAGAGGTCGCATGACTACTTAGCATCAGAATTAGATACTAAACGTACAGCTCTAGATTCTTTTATTTTTTATTTATTTTTTTTATTTCCCTCATTAGACTTTTGAAAAGTTAAACCTATGGTTTGGAAAGATGCTTCTCTATTATTTTTTCTTGGGTGGCCATGATTTCATGAGAAAGTTGATACTCACCTTTCCAATTCCAATGGCCACTCTGAATTTGACCTCAATGGACACTCATGCTTGAGCTTCAAGTCTTGATGATAGGGTCCAATAATAATGACTATTATCGAGTTCACAGCCTTTGTAGTGAGCGGTGAAGTACGATAGGTACTAGATAATTGAACATCCGAATACGTGTTTTAAGGAACCTCCAACCATCTGATGCTTATTGCACCGGTGTAATGGCTACAGACGATTTTCACACGTATAATCCTTGCCCTTTATTTGTACTTCTACCTCCTCTCTAGGGGTAGGTTTTCGTATTTTCGTATTTTTGTATTTTCAAACTTACCCTTGAAGATACTTTTTCACTCTTATGTACCAGTAAAATTTTTTTTTTTTTTAATTACAATAAGGTGTATTTGACCATCTCTACTGGGGCAAATAGGAACAAAGAAGATAAAATTACACTTACTCCCCTATGGTGGGTCTTTTTTTTTTTCTCTTTCTGAAAATCAATTATTCCTCCAAAGTTTAGGTTAATGAATAATAAACATGACCTAGCTAGCCCATCCAAGGACACCCAAAAATTTATGGTACACCCATAAAAAAGACCATGTTTTCCTTTGTACCTTCACTTTTCTTTGGTTAGGAAGAGGGGGAGGGGCTTATGATCATCTAGGAGCTGCAATTCTTGAGTAAACAAAAAGAGATAGAAATACTAATTTTCAGTTTGCAATGGTGGTTGTTCTATCCATTGATACAACTTAGTGGTTATGAGTTTGAGTTAAAAAACAACCTCTGGCAAAGCCGAAGTAAGACTCTGTGCCTCATGCATTGGATACGTTCTTTTATGACCAAGATCTCCAGTGGGTTCTTACAAAATTGGCTCCTTCTATCTTTGGATGATGCTTGATGAATCTTCTTTTTTGTAAACAGTGGAAGACACTGAATTATCTAGTGCGGGAATCAGCACATTAAAATATATTTCATCTTTTTTAAAACTTGGAATCGGATGTCTCCATCTATTCTAGTCCAAATCGATTTGGAATCATTTGTATTCGACCTGAATCATATAAATTAGAATAAGGAAGAAGCAAATATTTCCCGCAGGCTACGTTTGGTAGCCAAGAGAAGAAAAGAAAAGAAAAGAAAAGAAAATGGTGAGAAAATAAAAAGAGTATGTATGTTTGGTAATCAAGAGAAGAAAAGAAAAGAAAAAAATTCAAAAAATTTTGAATTTTAGGAGAAAAATAGACACATAGGAAATCATTGTGTAATCATTCATTTTTTGTCTTATTATGTTTTTATATTTTCTCTTGTTTTCTTGTATTTTTTGCAAGATTTTTTTTTTAGAGTAAAAGAAAATTTCACAATTTCCAACAGGAGTTTTGAATTTTAAAAGCTGAATCTTCTCTTAGATAAATACACACCAAGTGCAAAAGAGAAATTCTTAATAAAAAAAAAAAAAATACAAAAAGTGTACATTTTTTTTTTTATTTTCTTTTCTTCTCTTGGCTACCAAACACAGCCAAATCTCTAATTTTTTAGAATTTTTTTATTCAAAATACTTACATAATTATAAGAGATAAGTTTAATTGATTTTTTGCTATTTTACTGTGACTAATAGGAGAAAAAAAAAATCAAAATAAGAGATCCAACTATGGCATTCATGGGTGATTCAAAAGAGAGTTACTAGTCAGCCAGAATCAAAATCAGACCATAAGGCTCAGAGTTTTGAAACCATGATCCATATACATCTCTTTTCCATCTTTTTCATTTTTAAAACCCCAATCCTGAACTGTTTTCCCAAAACCTGCAACCTTTTCTGGATCAGAAAGATAAAAGGGGCAAATGATAAGACAGTAGATTTGGCTTTTGGCTCCTAACTTATCCATCAATAATAGACTAAGAAACCAAGTAAATCAAAGTCAACCAGTAAGTGTTGCCAAAATGATGAATCGACCAAAGGAATGTTTAATGCTGCAACTGCCTCACCATTACATCTGTGTTTGCTAAATGCCAATGTGAAAATCAGTTGATGGGACCATAGGAGTCATCAAAGAGGGGAAGAAGAAGAGCGTTGTTGGGTTTAGGGGCTTTTGACTCCACATGATAATCCTAAGAAAGTACAGCTAGAGTGAGACTGGTCAACATAAAGACGAAGAGGGAGGCGTTAACTGTTTAAGGTGGTCTCTGACTTTTTTGTCTCTTTGTCCGCTTTCTCTTTCTCTGTCTATCTCTGGTTTTTACCAATCCATTAATTAATGAAATTTGGGAGAGAAAAAGTTGTGCTTGGCAACATTTACAAAATGAATCAGAGAAACCCTCCTCCGTCTAGCCAACCCCATCCCTTGAAAATGGTTATAGAAGATGGTTCGCCATGAGAGGAGGGAGAAGGAGAAATACCCATTAATTAATGTTGATTGGGAGAGAAAACTTTGTGGTCGGCAGCAACATTCAGAAAAAGTAAACGCTTTAGATGAGGATCAGAGAAATCAAAGAGTTTCGGAACCCTCCTCTCTTTCTCTCTTTCTCTCTCTCTTTCTCTCTCACTCTGTGTGGCCAACACTATCCCTTGAATTTGAATATGTTTTTCTCATGTCAACGTCTCCATTCCCGTTCTCCATTCTCACCACCACCAGCACCTCTTCCACTCATGCCCACTTTTGTTTCTCCATCTTTCTCTCTCTCTGTTTACACCATTACATCCCACCATTATTCTTTCACCACCACCACCACGAATAGAAGATGCTCTCCCTTCTTTCTCTGTTTCTCTCTCATGTTTTGCTTATTCCCCTATTGTCCCAATTCAAGTAAACGTCTTTACTAGCAGAAGACTTGCTTTTGCTTCGGCTGCCTGTGTGCAATACAAGACAGAGACAAGAGTCATGCTTCTACGGCTGCAACCTTCGAGATACGACAATCCAGAGACGACCCTTTTGGTTTTGCTCTGTTTTCTGATCCTCTTTTGCTTTCCCACGCCCCACCATGCCTGCCAGGAACTCGATCGAGTGTCTCTGTTGTCCTTCTCCTACAACCTCTCAACTCCTCTGAATTGGTCTTCTTCTTCTTCCTCGGATTGCTGTTCTTGGGAAGGAGTTTCTTGCGATGGTGGTTGGGTCACCACTCTATGGCTTCCGTACAGAGGACTCAGAGGGCTCCTCTCTGTCTCTCTTGCTAACCTCACCCACCTCTCTTACCTCAATCTCTCACATAATTTTCTATCTGGGCCCCTTCCATTTTCCTTCGTTTCGTCTTTTGATAACCTAACGGCCCTCGATTTGAGCTTCAATCGTCTTTCCGATGAATTACCAACCTCTGCGTTACCCAATCGTTCCTTGTCTCTGCAGATTCTTGATTTGTCGTCCAATCTCTTCCATGGAGATTTTCGGTTTTCATTCATCGGAAAAGCTGAGAATCTGTCGACATTGATCATCAGCAACAATAGCTTCACCGGTCAAATTCCTTCTTCAATATGCCAGAATTACAAATTGCTTAAGCACTTGGATTTCTCCTCCAATGACTTCAGCCAAGAGATTGCTTCAGTTCTTGGTAATTGTTCGAAGCTGGAGGTGTTCAAAGCAGGTTGGAACCAACTTGTTGGATCCTTACCCGATGACATCTATGGCATAGTTTCACTGCAGCAGCTCTCCCTTCCCGGCAACAACATATCAGGAACTATAGATGGAGCTGATAAGATCGTTCGCCTTGTCAACCTCACTGTTCTTGACCTTTCCTTGAATAGATTGACAGGGCAACTACCTCAGGATATTGGGAAGCTGACGAAATTGGAACAGCTGATCCTCCACAAGAACAAGCTCTATGGTCCTCTGCCTCCATCCTTGATGAATTGCGCAAATCTCCGGGTCCTGAGTCTAAGTGTGAACGACTTCCATGGGGAATTATCCGCCATTGATTTCTCCAAACTCAACCAATTGAACACTCTGGACTTGGGAGTAAACAACTTTTCTGGTAATTTTCCAGTGAGCCTATACTCCTGTACATCCTTAACAGCAATTCGACTCACCAGGAACAAGCTCGAGGGACAAATCCAGCCTGAAATACTTGCATTGAGGAACCTATCTTACCTTGCAATTTCGATCAATCAGCTGACCAACATCACTGGAGCATTTCGGATTCTGATGCATAGCAGGAACCTCACCACACTTCTCCTCTCAAAGAACTTCAAGGGAGAAGCGAATACCATTGACATAGATCCTGACGGATTCCAAAATATCCGGGCTCTGGCTATTGGTGGTTGTCAGCTCACCGGCCCAGTGCCCAACTGGTTAGCTAATCTCGGGAGTCTGGAGGTCTTGGATTTGTCTGAAAATCAGTTCACAGGCTCAATCCCTGGGTGGTTGGGAATACTACCAAGACTCTTCTATATAGACTTGTCTGGGAACTCTCTTACAGGAGAATTGCCTCTGGAGTTCACAAGACTGCCCAGGCTGGTCTCATCAGCTCCACTGGATCAGGTTTTTCTGGAGTTACCTTTCTATGTCATTACCCAAAATTCTGCTGGGAAAGTGTATACTCAGCTCTCCGGCCTACCCCCTACGATAAACCTGAGTAACAACAGCATTAATGGCAGCATTCCTCCAGAGATTGGCCAGTTGAAGAGCCTTCTTGTGCTAGACCTCAGCATCAACAAGTTCTCCGGTGAGATTCCTGACCAGATGTCCAATCTCTCCAACTTGGAAATACTGAATCTTTCAGGGAACAACCTCACGGGTGACATCCCGTCTTCCATTTCTCAGCTCCATTTCTTGTCTTGGTTCAGTGTTGCAAATAACAATCTGGAAGGGCCTATACCAGTTGATGGTCAGTTTGATACTTTCTCCAACTCCAGTTTTGTCGGTAATCCGAGGTTGTGTGGTCCGCTTGTGCAACGGCCTTGCCACCCTCAAGATGAGGGAACCACCACTAGTCCTGCAGCACCCAGAAAGAGAATGAATCTTGAACACCTTTTGGTAGTTCTCGGAATATGCTTAGGGTGTGGTTGTGTGTTCACTGTGTTAATTCTTTGGATAATATCCAAGAGGATCAAACTCAGAAGAAAGGACAGTAACAAGATTCATCTGGAACTCAGTTCATGCAGCTCCAATTTTGGAATATCTCCCCTTGTGGTGGAGGATTCCAGTCTGGTGATGTTGTTCTCCGGCAACTCTAATGAATGCAAAGATATCACTGTATCAGACATCTTGAAAGCAACTAACAATTTTGATCAGGCAAACATCATCGGTTGTGGGGGATTTGGTTTGGTATATAAGGCAACATTACCAAATGGAACCAAGCTGGCTGTTAAGAGACTGTCTGGAGACTTGGGTATGGTGGAAAGGGAATTCAAGGCTGAGGTTGAATGCCTTTCCAATGCTCAGCATGAGAATTTGGTCTCTCTGCGTGGTTACTGTGTGCATGAGGGATGTAGGATGTTGATTTATTCCTACATGGAAAATGGGAGTCTGGACTACTGGCTGCATGAGAAGACCGATGGTCCATCTATACTTGACTGGCGTACTAGGCTGAAAATTGTGCAGGGAGCATGCTGCGGGCTTTCTTACATGCACCAGATCTGTGAGCCGCACATTATTCATCGGGACATCAAATCTAGCAACATCTTGCTTGATGAGAATTTTAAGGCTCATGTTGCAGATTTCGGGCTTTCACGATTGATCTTTCCATATGACACCCATGTCTCAACTGAGCTGGTAGGGACCTTAGGCTACATTCCTCCCGAGTATGGGCAGGCCTGGGTTGCCACCTTGAGAGGAGATGTGTACAGTTTTGGGGTTGTCATGCTTGAGCTGCTCGCAAGGAAGAGGCCTCTTGAGGTCTTCAATCCAAAAATGTCAAGGGAGTTGGTTGGATGGGTGCAGCAAATGAAGTCTCAGGGCAAGCAATATGAAGTTTTTGACCCTCTTCTGAGGGGCAAGGGGCATGAGAAAGAGATGCTGAAGGTGCTTGAGGTGGCTTGCTTGTGTGTCAATCAGAATCCATTTAAGAGACCAACTATCAAGGAAGTTGAGGGTTGGCTTGAGAATGTAGGGGCAGCCCCAGAGATCCAAATATAATGTTACAGGTTTCTAAGATTTGGTCATTCTTCAGATAGTCTCAACTGTAGTTACATTGATCACAAACAAAAATTTGCACCTTGTATCATAGCCACAGAGTTTCACCCTTCTATAACTACACAATAAAGGAAAAATTGTTTTCAACTTCTGCATTTTGAAGCTGCTTCTTAGCAGGATCCATACAAGTGATAGTGCAGATGA
This sequence comes from Macadamia integrifolia, assembly GCF_013358625.1. NCBI lineage: Eukaryota > Viridiplantae > Streptophyta > Magnoliopsida > Proteales > Proteaceae > Macadamia > Macadamia integrifolia. The sequence continues at coordinate 22,133,600 of NC_056565.1, forward strand.
TGGATTTATCCTCCATACTTGGCTTACCTGTTTTCGGTATCATGCTTGTGATGTTTCACTAACATTAATCAAGAACCTCTCATGTAGGCCCTTCCGTAGATGATAAATGGCCATTAATATCTCCAGGCATAATCTCTGCTGTTTAAGAGACATAGGAACACTCCCCCCCCCCCCCCCCCCCCCTTTTTTTTTTGTAAAGGGCATTGGCTATTTTCTGATAGATTTCTTACTGCAAATCATGCAGTGACCAGATTCTTCAATGAAATTACACAGCCTAGACGCATTCGTTTCCCATAAACTTTTCTGAAGCAAGTAGATGGTCACTGCTCCAATTACCTACAGTTTTTCTTAAAAACACAGGAAGGCCCAGACCAAGGATAAATGGATAACTGAAAAGAAATGCAGTTCGATTTGATGTAGAAGCTTAGTTTTATATGCTAATCCACAGGGTAAACTTGTTGAAGCTAATCCAGCCAAGTTTTATCTTTTATGGTGGATTACCAAATGTGAACTAGAAGATAACCAACTTAGCATCTTAACTAGAGTTGCATCTCAACTATTAAATTAAAGCCTTGACACCAATGCCTTTTATTGCTGCAAATGATAGTATCATTCAATCCCATTGATAACAACAGAAGTCAAGTAATTAACCCATTTGAGTATACATTGACGATGAATCCTTTGCTTCTTCTTTAGCTATAGAAAGCAGATGGACTATTTCTTTTGAAATGAGTGTGAGAAGTCATAAATTCTACACCCTTATTGCATCAAGGTGCTTCTGCAGCATACAAGCAGGAAAATCTCCAAGAGTATATCAGTTTTACAATGGCTTCATAGCTGTCACAGAATGAATCTGATATTGCTTTCACAGTATCAATATTAGCATCTGGTTCTCTAACCACTCTTCTCCACAACTGGGCATATGAAATATGAAGCACTTGTCTTCCCTAAAGATATAATAAGAAGAAATTGAAGTGAGAAATTAGAAGAAAAAATCGCTAAAATATCGTATTTTTTATAAGGGGATTCAAAGAATTCCATAATAAAGACCAAATGAGCACAATTTGAAGCAAATGACTTAGTAACCAAAATGATTTTCATCAGAAATACCATGGAGGTGATAACAGAGACATACCAATCTAATAAAACATCAAAGAGAAGAAATATAGTAGAGTTATAATGAAAGTGACTAAAGAGGAGTGCTACATTGATTTCTATGACTGCTTCAAATGCACAATTCTGTATTCCAAAATTGAATTTTAATAAGCATTCCCTTTATTTTATGATGAAATATGTCATGTGATAGCCATGTTCTTGTTAGGTGGTGAAGTTAATAAAGCAAATCAGAAAATTTCCCAAGTTTGGTAAAAAGTGGACTTTGTCTAATATAGCTCAAGGTTCATTAAACCAAGACAGTTTCATCACAACAATTATCTATTCTTTCAAGGAACTGTGGTCAATGATCTGGGAATGAGTTGGGATGGTTTATGGTGAGCAGTGCTTCTTTGAAGTGTATAGCTGCATAATCCTAATTCACTTCATCTCCACCTGTTTAGAAGGGATTTCAGTTCATTTACATGCATGACAAGGCCTTGGGTATAGAATCTGGAATCTGGATGGCCACTTCTCAAAAACAAAAATTTGGTAGATATATAATGATCCTTCTTGGAGTTTGCAACAGAGAATTCGATGAAACAGCTTAGAATCGTAACCCGTCTGTAAAGAATTTAGGAATCACAAAGTTCTGAAGCAGAAGCATCCAGTTATATAGAAAATTCATACAAATCTAATGTGTAAAGAAAGGTTCTATCATGCATGTGGACAGGTATAGTACATAAAACCTCTAGACTCTTGTATGATGAATACTGAAGGTAAGATCATGTAGGAATCTTTTGATACAGTAGGAAGTCAAGAATATCTTGCACTTTCATATTAAACCACCTCCAAACAGGTTATTTTGAAAATTTCTTCTGTTGGCAAGAACTTGTAGGAGCATTTATAGGCATTCGCTAGCTCATCCACAGCAAGCAAATCCACTATAGAACCTCTGGGAGCATTTATAGGCATTCATGATCTAGTCCATCCACAACAAGCAAATCCACTATATATCACAGACATCATCTTTGCACTCAATGAGAAACCCTTGTCAATGATTTTCACTCAGAAATTGTAGTGCTCTGTGGATCTCATTCTTTTAAAGAAAGCACTGGTCTGTTCCATTGGAAATTGATTTCATTTGGCTGGAACCCTTCTTTCTTTTTCATCTGTGAACAACTCATTAGCTTCTTCTAATGGTCCTGCATCACATTAGTCCTTTAATCATAAGGCTATGTTTGGAAGCCAAGAAAAGAAAAGAAAATAGTACAAAAGACAATAAGGCAAATTAATTTTTTTCTCTCAAATTTGAACTTTTTTGAATTTTTTTTCTTTGCTTTTCTAAAAGCCTAAGTAGAAGTCTTCTCAAAAGGTTTTCTAGCAAATCTTCAAGGCAAAAACATCCTCTGCAGTGAGTGCGGTGGTGCAGTGAGCATCGGATGTCCGAGAGGACCTCGGGCATGCCCGCATCTTCAGGTCTACCAGCTTTAAACATGCCATCAATGAGAACGCTGTAAGCTCTTATATCAGGTATAACTGTGCAGTCCTAACTCTGCCAACCACGTAGTATCCACCTACCCCTTGCCATGAATTTACCACAAGAGCTTCAGGGCCTCATCTATCCTTTTAAACTTACACTACCCATCAATCAACACCATATAGGTAACCACATCAGGTTTCTGGCCCCTAACCCCCATGGAATGAAAATTTTTAAGGGCATCTTCCATTTTCTCTTGCAAACAGTATCCATCCATTAATGTACTACTAATGTGATGGTATTAGGCTCTACACCTCTTTGAATCATTATCTCAAATAGGGAATGTGCTTCACAACCTCTCTCCTTTGCAAAGAGCATCTACAAGAAGAATGCTATAGGTTACAAATTTACAATATCTATTGAGATTCTCTTATTCACCATTGTGGTTGGATAAAAATCCTAGCTTCTCTCAATCGGTCTAAATTGCATTGGCATTGAATCTATCCCAATCTTCCATTTTCACACATAATTCAAACGGCTAAACATAGGGGCACGTAAAATTACCATCCCAAATCTTCTAAAATAAAAAATCACATGTATATCGATACCCCTTTGAGCATTCTCATTGGCCCCCACGATGATGATGTAGGCCATAAGCACAGGTAACAGTCTCTCACCAAAAAAAAAAAAAAAAACCCAAAAATTTACAAAATTAGGCAAGGATTAAGTTTTCTTCACCTGTGGAGAAGAGAGAATCTTCTCACCACCGGTAATGTGGCCATGTGATTATTTGACTATATATAGATAAAAAATAGGACCAAGTTTTCCTAAAGCCAAAACACGGGAAGGATCAAGGTTGATACCAGATCAGATCAGTGGGTATTAGTTGGTTTTCCCCCGCTTTTTTTTAAAAAACACTAATGTTTTACTATTTTACCCCTAAAACAATAGGGATAACCAATCCGGAGGTCAAGGATCAGAGATTGGTCTCAACCGAAACCAATCCGATATGACCGATACAAGACCGATACTTGAAACCATGATTGGAATACTAATCCAAATCATATAAGACAGATGCGACCTTTTTTTCTCCAAAAAATAGATTTATTACAATTTTACCCTAGTATCATACATGTGTATCAAATCGGTATCAAATCAAAAATCGATCATAGCGAATACCATTCCAATCCAAACCGATACTTACCAATCCAATCCCGCACGGGGATATATCATGAGGTTTTTTCAGAAGTCACTTAATCCATTTACGGTTTTGTGAACCCTAGAATGGAGTGATGAACACCACCAAGCCTTGAAACTTGTACCTCTAGGTTGCACACATGATAAACAAACCATTGAGGACACCAAGAGATTGGTTGGAGTGATAAACAGGTGGTGAAGAAAAACTGCTAATTTTTTTTTTTACTTTTTGTATGCTAAATAAATGGTTCAGATGTCTACGTTGAGGTGAAACCAATGTTAGGGTTTTAGCCGATTTTAATAGATTCTGATAAATGAGATTGGGAATTTGGGATCCATGAAAGGCAAAATTCCATGTCTGATTCTAGTTGTTCGTAAACCACCCTATAGTTTCTGCTATCTCCTTATCAGCGCAGAGTCCTTCAACCAGGCGAAAATCGAAGCTTCAGATTTTTCCTAAAAATGGAAAATCCGAAATCCACTTATGGGCATAAGAAAGCTTTGGAACTACATTTTACTATATCCAATCAACAAACCAAAAGAACTCTGATTAGACTGTGGAAGCCAAGCCTATTGACGTACGGACTAAATCCAAATAGGGTTCATTCATTCAAGGATAAAAAAAAAAAGTTACAGGATCCATCTTATCAAATGATCCAATCTTCCGTAGATAACATAGCTGCCTCACCTGCAGCTCAGGAATTAAGAATGGCAGAAACCGAATGATCGCAACCGCAATTCAAAACTAAGAAAATATAAAAACCGCTTCAAGTGATTGATTGGACTACTGGTGCCTGACTGGGAACAGATATTGAGGATCAAACCTGTACGTTTAACGGTGTGAAACGATACTCAAAGCATCATTTTGTTCAGAGAAACATAGTGATGGGTGACTGATGATTGATTGATAGAGAGAGAGAGAGAATCTAGTGTGAGAAATGCTTTACCACCACTGGGATTTCTCCGTACAAAAAAATGCGATGGGAGTATTAGGTAGGCTGCTCCGTAGTTAGTACCTATGGGTTCATCAGAAGTTACCCTATTTATATATATATATATATATATATATAGAAGAAGAAGGATCTAGGTCTAGGGTTTCTATGTACAGAACCGTCATTATACTAAAGCATTCCACATCTAAAAGATGAAGGGAAAAAGGGCAGCGAGTAAAAAATGATCAGCTGGTCGTACGAGTCAGTATTCAACATCTATCAGGTAATTGTACTGAGTAGTGGAAATTCTATTTCCTACCAATTTGATGTCCGATACATTCAAATATAGGCAAGTGTAAAAAGACTACGTTGTCCCTCTCTTTCTCTCATTGATTCAAAAACTACATAGTACCTTTTCCCTTGAATGAATTTAAAGTATGGATTTTAAATGCTGTCATCCCAATATAGACCATTTTCTATATATCTAAGGGTTAGAATGGCTAAATCACATCTACTCGTGGTCGAAAAATATGGTGCATGTACACATACTTCATGTACACATGCGTTAGTAGAAAACATTTTCCAAATGATAAACAATTTTTGACACATAATAATTACTTAATGGGAAAGGGATCACTGTCAGCCGCCACTAGCATGTGGATCAATGAGAGAGTGCGAAGAGGCATCAACCATGAGTGGCTTCTTCTCACATAGTCTTGACCCAGGGCCAGGGCACGCAACCAAGTACCATTCTTTTTCTCTTAATTAATTGGGTAGTTATCCTTGTAACAATGAAGGAGAATTATCATGTATCTAGATCCTCTCCAACCCCATCAACGTGCATCCAAGATTGGGAGGGCCTTAGGTGCATGCAGATCCCCCAATTGTCTAAAACACAGCTAAGGGGTTGGAGAAGGTCTGGATCCAATTATCAATTCCCTTGGGTAGAGAGGACATTGTCTAGGTTAGCCAATTGTCAAATTTAAAGAAGGCATAGTAAAGATAATGAGGGGAACTTTTCCCTTAGAATATGGAAGTAAAAGTTTCCCAATGTACTATTCTACATTCCCAAATCTTAATATCCGACCCACCAATCCTAAGACTTGGAAGCAGCTAACCATCCAATCACCAGGAAGTGGAAGAAGTTTCCCACAATATCAGAGTACTCTTTAGGGCAAACCAGGAACCATTGTATGCATAAATTACATGAACCTAAACTCTTGAGATCTGGGTGGGAAAGGGAGGGAGGGGGGGTGGGGAGAAATTCCAATCAGCTACCTCAAACAAGAAAGAAACTAATGCCCTGGAAATGAAAAAAAAAAAATAATAGAAGGTTTGTAAGTACCATAATGGGTAGATGAAGAAAGGAATTCAATGGGTTACCTGTACAGTTTGATGCCATGTTAGTAGAAGAGAAACCAATAACCATCATGCACATTCACAAAACCATCCATCTCTTGCAATTTACATTAAAGCAGTTACTGGAGAGAACACCACCACCTGAGTCCCATCCAAGAAATGAATTTCTTTTTGACCCTAGGAAAGAGGGAACAGATGACAAACTGCCTAGGTTCGTCTGAGGAGCGTACTGCTCAAGAAAATAATTAAATCAAGTAAAGTCCAGAAACAGGCAACACTGGCACCAACAATAATGGTAATGCAAATCTCGTTTCTGAATATCTGTTCAGAATGATTGGCAAAAATTAGTAAGGGATTCTTGAAATCGAAGCAGCCATCCAATGAACCCCATCAAGTTATGTGCAGATCCATTTGTAGTTTGGATACTAGGGTTCTTAACTAGAAGGTGCAAATGCATCCAGATTCGGAAAGGTTCACTTCTCACTTTAAATGGGTGGAAGCACCCCAAAAACATGGGTTTACCTTTTAGGGTTCATAACCAACCACCACCATGTTGGCTGTCCTCCTTTAGAAAAACAATTAAAAAGCACCCTTTAAGATAGTATCACTTAAACAAAGCCAGAAGAGTTTCATATCAGAAAAGAAATGCAGAGCATTATGCAGCAATGATAGAAGAAACAAGAGGACAGATCTATCTATATATTCGTGGTAAAAAGCAAGCATGAACCTAGATGAAGTAACATACATCACCTTTCAACTGCACAGAGATACAGATTGTTGTATATTTGGATTTCACAACGTGCCACAAGGAATATAAGAAAGGATTCTTACAGCATTAATCCACTTGAAAGCATTCAGATTTAATTTGGTAATGTCAAAAACAACCCCATGATGACAATCCCAACCACTGGATACTGTACACCAGAAATGCAAAACTGAAAGAATAAATTGAATTCTAAATATCCTTGTATTATTAGGGTTGAAATTTATTGAAGAAAGACAGCTTAAAACCCAAATAGTGTCAGGAGAAGATCCAATTAACTGATAGAAGCTCCAAATACATAAAACAAATTTAGACCTTCCTTTTCTCTGCATAGGCGAAACAGAATACCCACCTGTGAACGCTCATATAGGAGCTGCACAAGTTGTCCTGAAATGCCCCGTCTGATTGCAACGACTACAATGTACAACTCGCTTGACACGCCCACGGTCTTCAGCACGAACACGCTTCTTCCTGGGTCGACCCGGTGGCCGAAGTGACTTGGGGGGATTTATTATAATTTCTGGAGCTTTATTGCCTCCCTCCTGAGTTCCCTCCGATAACTCTTTCCAAAGGCTTTTATCCGGAACAGGATGAATAGTCTGTGAATATGTTTTTCTGTAAGTTGCAACAGTGAAACAGCTCTCTGTAAAACGATGGACATTCTGCCGACAAGAGAGCAGTGCTGCCACTGCATGTGCACAAGGCAATCCATAGAGCTGCCAGCCACGGCATAGACAGCAACGATTGCGAATATCAACAATATTTGTTCCTTCATGAGAAATAACTTCAAACTCGGCCTCATTTGCACGAAGCACTTGATAAGTGCGTGCATGCTCAAGAGCTTCTGTCACACGCCTCTCAGCAGTAGGCACGAGTATTGTCGTCCACTGCATACTTATCTCACGTCTTTCATTAAACCAAGTCATTAGTTGCCGACGGATACACTCCATCATCTGAATTATAGGAAGTCCGGAGGCTTCAAGTATCCAAGAATTTAATGATTCAACTATGTTCGCTGTCAAATGTCCAAAACGAGTCCCCTCAAAATAAGCTGTAGCCCAGAGACGAGGTGGGATGCGACGAATCCAATAAGCAGCATCTTGTGAGATCTCTTCAATCTCCAGTATTTTTGCTTCAAATTCAATAACAGTAAGAGAATGAGAAGCATCCCAGAGAAGGTTGACAAGCATTGTGTTATTGAACTCCTTTCGGAAACTCTCACTCAGATGACGCATGCAGAATCCATGGAAGGCTGTTGGGAAGTTTGCTTCCACTCCATCCACGATACCCTTCTGTCTATCTGACAAAATGGTAAGTCTCGGCATGTTCTCTGTGTTAGTCTCAAGCAGGTTATGGAGCTCAGACAGGAACCACATCCAATTGTCATCATTTTCTTCATCGACCACCCCAAATGCTAAAGGAAACAGAGCACCATCTCCATCAAATCCAGTAGCAAAAAGCAAGGTCCCTAGGTACTTGCTCTTTAAAAGTGTTCTATCAAGCCCGAGAAGTGGTCGGCATGCATTGACAAAGCCATAGATTGATGCTTGGAACGAGACAAAGAGACGTTGGAAGCAGTTATCTGTTGGATTCCCAAAAACTGCAGCAATACTCCCAGGGTTGGTCCGTTTAATTTGTTCACAGTATTGTGGAAGAAGGCGATACCCTTCTTCAAATGACCCACGGACAGCAGCCATGATTCGCTCCTTCCCACGCCAGGCTTGCTTGTATGATAAGGTGATTCCATGAACCCGATGAATTTCTTCCAATATTTCCTTCGGCTTGCATTGTGGATTTTCCCTCAGGCAATGCTCCACAGAGTTTGCAACCCACTGGACTGATGCTTGTTGATGGCCCAGGTGGGTGATTCCTCCGCAGGTGTGCTGTTCATTTATGGTTCTAATTGTAAAGGTTGGGACACCTGGAAGCTTCGCAGCATGGATTCGCCATGGGCATCCCTCAGCTGCACACCTAGCAGTAAAACGTGTCTTGTCTGACTTCACCGTTTTTACTTCAAAATGCATAGCTATAGCTGTGTCCCTCAATGCCCTACGGCAGCTCTTCACATCCGGAAATTCTTGGCCCACTGCCAACTCATGGTTGGGGTGCACAACAATAGAACGGGTCTGGAGAACAGGAGTCACTACTAGCGTAGGCTGTTGCATAACCATTTCTTGAGAAGCAGATTCTACTGCCATTTCTTGGTTCTGGTCCACAGTAATCTGCAAACTCTGATCAAGGTCATGGCTCTCTGGAACAGGCAACTCATGGCTCTCTGACAAGACTAACTCCTGGTTTTGTGCAGCAAGAGATAATTCATGATCATGGTCTTCAACATGGTCGTGATTGTTATCACCATCCTCAACAAATTCAGAGTCTTTGATTTGACCCAAAGCTAATTCATTCTCATGTTGCGGATCTTGGCCATGCGTCTGCTGTACAGCCAGTGTATGATCATGCGTCTGCCCCAGGGCCAGTTCATGGTCATGGGCATGTCCTAAACCAAGCTCATGATCATGTGTATGCCCCAAACCTAAGTCATGGTCATGAGTCTGCCCCAGATCCAATTCATGGTTCTGACCAAGACCAATATCATGATTATGACCTAGAGCCAACTGCTGGTTCTGTCCGAGCGCCAAATCATGGCTTTGCCCAAGAATTAACTCGTGATTAGCCATTGATTAAAGAAACAAACCACGGTCCTGATATTTAACACAACCACCCCTTCAATCCCTTAAAAAGAAATGCTCAATTTATTGTCGAGAAATTATTTCCTTCTATCTGCACCCAAGCAATCCAGTATTGAAAAAACAGTTCATACAAATAAAGTATCTTTCTTTTCTTCTTCTTATTTTAAACACCATCAAATAAGTACAGAACAAGTGAAAATAACAATTGGATGAACACTAGTACCTGGATAACCAATTTCTGGTTTCCCCTCTCGAATTCGTGAATCCGCAAGAATAATGAACCCAAAACCCTCCTGATGCTTCCACTGACACATGGATTTTCAAACTGCCACTTGATCAACCAAAGGAAGAAGGAAAAAAACACAACCCATAAGCAAAATCCATGAAACATATATTGAAACTGTAAAAAGGGAAGGGGGCGGGGTAGATAGTAAAGAGGAGAACAAAAATCCTTCACGTCAAACCTTCAAATCACAGTACGGCTAGGAGAACAACCACAAACAATAAATTTAAAAAGAAAAAAAAAAAATTGAATTGGTACCTCAGGGAACAAATAGAAGAGCCCCAGATCTCTAAATCACCAACCAGCTAAGGAAATTCAGAAAATCACCAACCAACTGCGAAGCACAAGCACGATGACAACGTCTCAACTGAAAACCAGACGGTATCTGACATCTGGTGAAGAGAAGAAAAATCGACAAAACCTCAATTAGGGTTTCGAATCGAAAAATGCAAGAAGTCAATAGCAGTGGAAGAGAAGTGCTTCCTCCAACGACCAAAACGGTATTTGAAAAAAGAAGAGAGAGATTTTGGCGGGTAAAATTCTGGAAGAGGAAAAGCTCAAAGAGGGAAGGGCATGGATTGGGAGACTGAGAATTGCAGGGGCAAAGGGTAGAAGATGGGTATCGAAGGCATTTGGGGGAGAAAAAGTTAGGGCACCGGAAAAAAAGAGGGTATTTAAGTCAAAATATAAAACGCTTCCTCCCTTATTTATGCAATTTCCCAACCCACCCGTTTTACTCCCTCAGCCGGTCCGGACAAGTCCCTTTTTTTTTTTTTTTTTTTTTCATATTTTAGCGTTTCCCTCACTTATTTTAAATGAAGAAACCTACTTGACAACAAATTTTATATGCGATGGGATGACTTATTTTTAATTGGCTACGTTGCTCCAGTACGAATGTGGGGTCAATGATAGCACACAATGACTTCAACATAGATGAGAAATTTTATTTTATAAGGATATGATGAAGGTCATAGAGCACACATCACCACCCTTAATAAGGAGATTATCCTAAGAAAAAAAAAATTATTTCTATAAGCCACCTGCTTCTCACATGTATCGTAATTGATATATTATCAATCATTTTTCGAGTGATCAATTGAAGTAGATTGTGAAGACATTTATTTATGCAAGAGGTTTTTGTTGAGAGAGAGTGAAAATTTAAAGTAATAATGATAGTATGAGAATCTAGATCCTCTCCAACAGTTGGATTGCCTAGAGAGACTTCCGACGATTGGGAAGACCTAAACACGCACCCCAACACAGTTGAGTCCTCTCAACCGTCAGATGCCTCTTTGAGCACAACCCAATAGTTAAAGAGGATCTTGACGCACAGTAAGATGCGACTTGATAGTATTTCAAAAACTTCATATCATTGGGAAGTAATAAATACCATTTGGAAAAGATTTTCCTTTTAGTTTGCCAATCAAAAATTTTTTTTTTTCCTTTACTTATTTATATATTTCTTTAGGGTGAGGGAGAACTTCCCAAACCAATTTTAAACCTCAAAAAGAAAAATAAATATTTAAAAAATTAATGATTTAGTATTTAAGTTTATTGGCAATGTCTTATGGACCAATGCTAAGTGGAAAGTTGCATACTCAAGATGGGGTAAAGGAAGAAGAGTGGGGGAAGTTATTCATGCCAATGATTTTTATTAATTTATTAATTTATTAATTTATTAATTGAGGAGCTGGGATTCCTAATTGGGAAGTGAGTGAAGAGGGGCATTAAGGGACAACCAAGTGTAGTTAAGTTATTGTTTTAGACTTTTAGTGGAAGACGATGGTATAAGACCATTAAGGGCAATCCTATTTGGTGAGAGACGGAAGGGTACTTTTGTACCACCAAACCATATTCTAACAGCTCATTGTGGGCAACTTCGGATATACTCGTTTTTTATGCAAAAGCGACGGAGGGCTTTACGGACCTTCCTCGCCCCTAACAAATCGTTGGAACTTGGAAACCCCGCGGCCCGTCGTGGCGTCGTCGGTGATGCCCTTAAAAAGGAAACTGGTTCCATGACTCATTGAGTCGACTTAGAAGATTAGCTGAAATCTGAATATCTGATACCCTGTAACATCAATACCAAGTTCAGGATATCAAAAACAAGGGATTTTCATATTTTGATTTTAATCTGCATTCAAGCAAAGCCTGTGTTCTACAATGGCACAATGAAGGAGAAGAGCTCACATCAAACCAGAAATTCAGAGCTTCTTCTAGCAGAGAAATAACACCTGCTGCTACAACAATTTGCAATGGATCATACCAGTTCAAAAAAAAAAAAAAAAAAAAAAAAAAAAAAAAAAAAAAAAAAAAAAACAAAAACAAAAACAAAAAACAAAAACAAAAAACAAAAACAAAAACAAAAACATGGAATTCAGGTCTCAAATCAAGCAATCTTCTCCCTTTGGCATCCCGAAGTCTCCCTTGACCATCTCATCTTGAGTACAACCACATGATCCACTTTGGCTTACGTCTGAAAGTCTTAAATCATAGAACCTCCTGACTATGATAAAACCAATCAAGCTCATTAAAAAGATTTTAGTCACTACCGATTCAATGTTGTTGTAGAATGCTTTCTCTGTCCAATCCTTCATCAGGATGTCACCCTCTTCCTGTCCAGCACAGCCTTAAGTTTTGACAGTAGCCCATTGACCACCTTTTGCAGGGACACATGTTTCAGTTGATTATTGCATTCATTTATGATTGTTTTTGAAAGTACCACTACTTCTGCTACATCCAAATTTTGAAGTAACTCATTATACAAGTCCTCGTCATTGAGATTTTAAACCCTCAAGAGTTCTATGACATTCTCCAAGGTTGCAACATTCCTACCAGCCCCACAACCCATGGCAGTTGCAGCACCCACAGCATTTGCAAGTGCTAAGGTACAAACTGTGGGCATATCATTTAGAAACCCAAAGACAATAGCAGCTACAAAACTATCTCCACATCCAACAGTATCAATAACCTTCACCTGACAACAATTTCCAAATATCAACCGAAATTTCAAATCAAAAGTAGAGTTTTATGTACAAGAAAACTACTTAGGATGAACATAAATCCTGCGCAGATCAATATGACATATCTTAATTATCACTGAATTGGTGAATAAAATAATGTTCCTGCATGGTCAGCAGCATGCAATGAAATATAATAGAATGACTTACTTTATTATCATATAGATTGCTATAGAGTTGATACCTTAAATGAAGGTGCACATGAAATACTTGACATTGCTATTAAAATTGAACCTTTAACACCCATTTTAACAATCACCCATTTTGTGTGTTCCCCCTTCCTAAGCAACTCCTGTCCAGCCAATATGGGGTTTCCAATTCCAGTCAATGATTCAGCCCGACACAGATTTGTATCAGCAGATGGGATTAGAAATAGAGTGATTTAATATTTTTTTTACCAATTTAAAAATCAAAGATATTTCTCTAGCACGACAGTGGAGAACCTAGAATTGGGGATGAAGCTGAAATGAATGATTCTACCATCTGCATTCCTATGTTAAAAAATAAATAAAAATAAAAGAGTTATAAAAGATTTCAGGGAACTTCCTTTCATCTGATTCCACAAGAGTTATAGCCCTATAAGAAGTGGGATACCTGGACCTATTTCCTTGTGTCCAGATCCTCTGTGACAACCTCCCTTCAGCCAAAAGTCTGAAAAAGGGCGTACCCAGAGCATGAGGCTCCCGCCACTACTGCTGGGTCTGGAAAGGTTCAAAAGTTTATAACCAATAAATAGGTGGTGAAAACCATCTCAAGAAGTACTTGGTTACAGTAGCACGCTGCAGTGTGTTTATGAAACTTTCACAAAGATACTTCTTCACAGGCCTATACTAATTGTCACAAGGGAGTGCTCATCAAGCATGGTACAAGATCTAGGTAAATAACTTGGTTTTTCCAGGTCTTGAGACAAAGCCAATATCGGCCGAAATTTCACCGAGTCTTGATTATCTCGACTAGTTTCACCTATTTGTGAAGAAAACCACCCCCATGATCCCATCTCCTATTTGCTCCATTTTCTGGCCAAATCTTACCCAAAGAAGATTGGAACAAGAAGATTTGTTTCTCAACAACAACAACAAAATCTTATCCAACTTCTGTGATTCGGACAACTTGATTTGCCATCAGCAACAACATAGTGGTTATGATCTATCCCGGCACTCGTTTCAATACTAGGAGTCTAGGATTCTAGGATGGGCATAAGGTGAGTCATCCGCTTGTATTTTACTATTGTTTACTCTAAAATATGTCTCTTCTAGGATCAGATTATGCTAGATCCGGAGGGGAATATCAGACATCAGGTGAGGTGCTTATTTTTTTCTCCTGATCTAAATCCTGTGATGACTAGAAACTCAGGCCACCAGCCAAAATTCTGACTTCGATGAAAATATGAATTACCAATGGAAGGAATCCAATCTGAAAACCGATGTTAAAAACCTTCAACTGTTCTCAACAGCATCTTCTCAGAAATTAACAATCATAATAATACAGATGAAAATAAAGAGAATTATAAAATGAGAATTGAGAATACCCCTATACTTCATAGAAGAACATTGAATCCTAGTTCATTGAAATCTCAAACCACCCACCCACCCACCTACCTCCCCCCCCACACCCCCCCCCCAAAAAAAAAAAAAAAAAAAAAAAGAATCCAAGCAGCCACCCACCATCTAGTTTTTACATTGTTAAAATTTATGAACCAAGCAACCAGAAGAGGGATTTCCCCAGATTAATATTGTACAATAAACAGCAATAGTTAGTAGTGTATGCGCAGTGATACAATTGGCAAACACTAAATGCAAGATCCCAAGCATACAAATGCATAAAGGAAATATCAACACAATTATTAACAAGATGTAAGCAAACCTCGTCAGAAGTTAGAAGAAGAAGATCAGTCATCATCAGTATCCAGTCAAATGCTCTCTGCTGTTCAGATGTTCCATTATAAAGAGTCTTCCCCCGAGGTCCAGGATCAAAAAAATTGAAGTCCCTACTTCCATGGCGTAATCAAGAGCTGAGACAATTAAACCAGGGGAGAACCCATCAAATCCATACCCATCACAGAATAGAATCTTTGAATTTTTAATTGCCATCTTCATTTCTTCAGAGAGTTTGCTCAACCAAACGAATGCAGGCTCCTTAAAAAACTCAGCTCGACTGATAAAGGGAAACAAGTGTAATCAGATGTGTCAGATATAGTTGTGTAAATTTGCATCATAATGATCATTGTGCAAAGCTTGAAAGAAGAAATAAGAGGAGAATGAGTTTCACAGAAAGCAATGGAAAATGTGAAACATAACTAGAAGTTATTTTACCTGCAAAATCCATGCCTCTGCAAGGGGTCCACCAAAACCCAGCATAAACGTGTTTCATAAGAAGCACTTGGGCTGGTAACAGCATCAGCATCTTCATTTATTCCAACCGTACAGATTCCCTCATCATGGAGCACATCTAGGAGGAAGTGACCATAGATTTCATTACCAACAAGACCTAGTGTGAGACAATGAAGGCCCAGCCTTGCTGCAGCAATAGCCACATTGCAGTTACCACCAGCTTCCCAATAATTCTAATGCACAGAGCCACATTGCCACCACCGCAAGATTCCATGTGAGTATATGTCACAAAATGAAAAAAGTTACACTAGCAGCCCCTCCACACCCCCCCCCCCAAAAAAAAAAAAAAAATCCCATCTCCACCGAACAGATAAGGAAAAAATTCAAAACTGCTGGATCAGATTATTGTGCCTTATTGACATGATCCAATTTTTCTGGGGATGTAAATGTATAAGAAAAAAAAATTAGTTTCTCAAGACAAGCACAACAAGGGTGGCATATTGTTATGGGCTATAAGAAAGAAGTTAATGGGATACGAAGCATAACAATTAGGCGTAAGTACATGACAAACAAATAATGATAAAAATTCAACTACCTACATGAGTAAAACAGGACCATTGAATCATTATGCATTTAGGAATCCAGGGACAACTACTTTACTTCTATTGGCACTAAGCCTTGTTCTTCCAAGCAAGAAAAGAAGTCACAAAGGGAAACTTTAAGGAACAACTACTTGATACGGTGTTGCTAAGAGACAACACAAAGTATAACAGCAGCTATTCCAGTAACACACCTGCTAAGCATTGCCAGTGGAAGAATGAGTTTACATTACCACTGTTCTCTTGTCCGAAAGCCAGGATCTGAAAGCTGCAAAGATACGGCTGACAAAAAATCCATATCGCATTCTCAACAATCAAACTACTGCACTGAACTCGCTAGGGGATGGAATTCATTCACTTGCATTCCTGCTAGCACTACAAAAAGCTCACGGTCTTAATGCCCTTACTATTGCTGTGCAGCCTTTCCTCAGGTTCGTAGAGTTGGGTTTCCTGTTTACCCACAATGGCCCCCACCAGGCAGGCAGGCAGGCAGGCAGGCAGCCACGGGTCATAATGCACTTTTCACACAGAAAGACAATAATGGAAAGAAAAGTGATCTTCTCTCTTTATGTTCATTAACAGATAGTTAATTTTACAAGTTATGAGCATGATTTTTAGTGCCATACATGAAAATTCTACAAATTCAACATGCCCATAAAACTTATATGCGTTGGTGTACAAAAGGAAAACAAATGCATCCAATCATAATCCCTTAGAAAGGTCAGCAGAAAACCCTAACACTAACGCTCGAGAAAGGAGTATCGTGATGCCGCCTGGAGCAGCCTAGCCTCATGCCGGGCTGCTCCCCCCTCCCCCTCCGCTTCCTTTCTTCTCTTTCTTCTCTTTCTTCTCTCATTCTCCCTCTCCCTCTCCCTCTCATCCTCTGATCTCCTTCTCTTCTTCTCCCTCTTCCTCTAATCCTTTTCTTCTTCTTCTTCTTCTCACACTTCCGGTAGATTGTGCTCCACCATTGTCATCTCCCCATCCATTCCACTCTCGTCTCGACCCAGATCGAGTGTTGGTCTTGCCGGAATCCCCCTGGTCCACCCTGTAGGACTCGCTGACTCCTTCTTCTACTGGCGGTTTCAGGGACTGCCGCTGCTCTTCTTCTTCTTCTTCTTCTTCTTCTCCTTCTCCCTAGAGTTGCTGCTTCAATCGGTTTCACTTTGTCGCCGTCCTCCGCCGCTCTGACCCGCTCTCTGTCCGCTTCGTTGGCTCCTACCCCCCTTTGCAGATGCTCGCCTGGCCTGCTGCCGCTCATCCTTGAGTCGCTACATTGTTTGAGTAAGCCATTGCGCCACTGACCTCGACATGCTCTCCTTTGGATCCTTGGTTGACCAACTCCCTGATCGAATCGCTCATCTTGGTGGTTTCTTCGCAAGCTCGCTCGGTTGACAGCCGTGTCACTGTCGCCCACCGAAAGGCCAGCGCCCCCCTTTGCCGCTGTCTCCTCCACGAGGCCAACTTCTCTCTTGGCCGTGGCCCTCCGCAATGCCTACGCCCTGCCACCATGCCTGCCGTTTCCTCCGGAACGCCAATTCATATCTTGGCGGCTAGAAGTGATAGTGTTGAGATACACTGGTAGGGTTTGGTGGAACCCTACCTCTTTTTTCCCTTTTTGCCCCTCCTCCTCCTTTGGGCTTCTGGGTTCTTGTCAGCCCATGTTGGGATTTTGTTTTTTATGTTGTTGGGCCTCTAGCTCCTTTTATTTTACCCATGTGGACTTTGAGTTATTTTAGACATGTCTCAAATGACATATCTTCCATTCCTCAAGCCCACTGGGCCTTGGATGATGTCCTTTTGGACTTTGGTCACCCTTATAGGGTTTGTAATCTCCCTTAGGGGATATATTCTCCCTCCCCCTTCTTTTAATGCATTTATTAATTCACCCAAAAAAAAAAAAAAGGAAAACAAATGCAACTAGATAAATAGAATTAGAGCAAAACTCTACCATTGAGATACAATTTAAGGAAACAAAAACTAAATTAAAAGGGCCACTTCTATGAGGGATTGTGCCAATGGGTATCAATGAAAAAATATATACTTTAACCATGTTGGCTGCTAGCAACTTCCATAAAAGTGAGAAGCATAACCTGCTTTCTCTTATGTGCCAGAGTACAACATATGGCTTAGAGAATGGAGTGGTTTTTATTGAAAATAAATAAACAAATATTACGCATGAAAATTAAACAAGTCAAATTAGCATACAACTAATATTAAAAGGTGTAGAAAAGGACACCACGAACGTATTTTAGATATTAGACCTAGGGCAATACTACACTATTGAAAATGAAAATGCTAGGAAAAAGAAATTAAATTAAAAGGACCACTTCTATTAGTGATTGTGCCAATGGTTATCCACTAACGCACTTAAAGTTTTAAACTCAATCCATGATGATGGAGGTTGCTAGCAACTTCCATTATTACAAAGCATACCTGCATATTTCTTATTGTGATGCCTTTTCAATGAAATGATAGGAAAAAGTGCAAAGTGTTATTTCGGTGTGGGAACTCTCCAGGATATACCGTAATGAAGTTCATTGGGTAGTCACCTGCTTTCACATAAGATTTGGTAAATCTGTTTTGCCATCACTAAGAGATTCCACAGTATATAAGAACATAAGATAATAGAAAAGAAGGCAAACCCCCCTCCTCCCCCCACCCCCCCCCCCAAAAAAAAAAAAGGAAAAGGTTTGCTACAAAAAGTAATTAGACAAAAAAGAATGAAATATGACGAATACAAAAGAAGGAAAAACTCTAATTATTGACTTGACCAGTAATGTCTATTCCTTTTTTTCTCTTATTGACAAGTCCAATCCTTTTCATAGAACTAAAGAAGTTGTAGCAGCTCTTCACCACACCCACTCCTACATCGTTTCCACACATTCAAATGAGCTAACTCCCAGTTTAAAATAATTTTTCGGGTTTTGCAGACATCCCTATCATTCTGAATCAACGCAGCCAGTAGGATGTTCTAGATATTTTTTAAAGAAAACATGAGAAAACTATCAGAAAACCACTCCCAAGGCAATATAATTTAAACACACTTCGTAATAGGAGCCTGATGCATCCTCTTCTCCACAATAAAACACTCTGCCTTTATAATCATTGTAAGATTTTTTTTTTTTTAATGCGACAGGAAACCAGAACAAAATTAGGTTACTGAGAATTAAATTAGGAAATGTACTTGGTGCCTTAGGTAGAATAACTTTAAGACCACAGTCATCAAATACTCTCACAAGAGGAAAACAGAAACTCGCAACTTAAGCACTATTTGAACCCAAAAGTCCAATTCCAACCATCCTTGAACCAATTGTTTGAAACCCCAACTCCTCAAAGCAAACACTCAATTCTAAAATAAAATAGAACTCTTAATAAAATTAAAAAAAATAATAGATAAAAGGATACTCTCTGATGTAACCACTCAAACAGAAAAATGATGCACTTCCAGGTTCTTAGTACAAAAGAAAAAGCAAAGAAGTGGAAAAGATCTCTAAACGTTTCCTAAAGGCTAATGCCATAGGAAAATGAATCTAAAAAATACTAAATGATTCAAAGGATAATAGTAACTCTGGACTTAGAGAGAAAACTTCAGTACTACTAAAAATTGTAAAAACACGACTGAGTTTAATAAATAAATAAAATTCCGGACTTATGGATAGCATAAATCATATTTACCAAAAATAGTTTCATCCGTTTGTAACCAAGCAGGTTACAAACAGAATAACTGTAATTTATCTGCCCATGAGTACAACTGGTTTAAAGTAGGGTTGAGTGCCTAAATGACTAAGATCCGTCGGGATGGGGACGATTATCCTCTGCAGTCAGTGCGGCGGTGCAGTAAACATCGGATGGCTGAGATCATCCGGGAGCACCCTGAGGTCGTCTCGGCCATCCGATGTTCACCGCACGGCCGTTCTCACTGCAGAGGATAATTTTGCTCGGGATGGAGGGTAGAAAGGGAATTATGCTTCAGACCCAACCATAACAAAGGCCTATCTGATCATGTTGTCCTCATTGCCTTGGGAAGGTATTGGCATCCAATGCTGTAATGGGTTTTGTTGTATGTGGCCATCCCAGCACTTACATAGCCACAGGACTGATACAAACAGTAAGTTATAGCACCTACCCCAGCACCAGAACAGTAGATAACACTCCAGACTCCAGACAACAAGTTAATATGTTAGTATTGTCGACACTTATATAGCCACAGGACTGATACAAATTAGAGTCTTGAAATACACAATCACAGTGAACGACAGCAAGGCAACATACTACTGTCAGCAGAACACAGAAAGCTCAAAACCAGGAAATAGAAAGTACTCCAAAATAGCACGTAGACACCTCAGATGGGAAAGATTTGGTAGGACCCCTTGAGGAACTGAAAACTTCAAAATTGTAGCCTCATTTAATGGCTAGTTCATGATATGATATTGGCTCAAAATTAGAAACTATGGAATCAGAATTAGAAGGTTACCTCAGGAACTTACAGCCATTGGATGGTTATGAAATTACAGTTGAAGGAACCCTTTGAAAGGAGGATTAACATACTACAAGGAGGGCTGGATTTGTTGGCTGGATGTGGAGTTAAACAACCTTAAAAGCTGCTGGCAGAAAACACAGATTCACATTGCTGCAGGGGATGTCCTGCCTCCCAGTCTTCAGTACACCACAGATAACTAAAGGAGCATGCAACAGTAAGAAAAATCTCTACAGCAGGTCTCAGGATCACTCTGTAATCCTCAGTTGCAGAGGTAATTAAGGAAATGAAACTAAGAGAAGATGGGAGAGAAAAGAGGAAGAAAGGGGGAATATGACTAAAGCCTCTCACCTATGGCCTTGGTCAGTCTCTCACTGGCATTGGTTTTTCACACTGGCATTGGTTTTTCACCATAGCTGAATCACTCAACAAAGCAAAAGCTTTCTTTTTTCCAAATCTCAAATCTTACCCACTGTATTGGCCTCTTATGTTATTTATAATGAGCAAAGCCATTACAAACAAATAGTAACCCTCTATAACTATTGGAGAGTTACCAAAATAAAGATGTATTATAAAATAGAAACTCTATTAAAGACAACTAGCTGGTGAAGGAAATAGGAATAGAAACTGGTACCAAAATAGAAACACATTAAAATAGCAATCTTTCCAGAATATTCACCATGCAAGGCTGATCCTGATGACAGATTGATAATTTCTAGAAGATTCGCCACACAAGAGCTATTAAGTGATACTAATGGGCTGGAAATTAAGTCCAATCCAAGGACTGGGCTTGAATAATTCTGCCGACCTATCTTCTCTTCCCTCCTTCAATCTACATCAACTACCTTTTGTTTCAATCCATAGATGGATTAACTCTCGACAGATGATTCAATCATGTTCGTTCTGCAACCCCATAGATGGACTCACTCAGTTCAGACTCTTCTTGGGTTTTCAAAAATAAGTATCTTGCTCCCTCTTTTAGTCATGTATATGGGGGAAAAGTTCAAGACTATACTCACATCATTATTATTTGCCACTGTTAACCCATCAATTGTATGAACAGTGGCTATGAATCTCAGACAAATGAACTGCTGAAAAGTGTGATCTTCAGGATTCAGTAAAACTCCAAAAAGTAGCATGGTCTTGTACCTCTCAAGGACTTGAATGATTACCAAGGTCATGAGCTCCTCCAGTTGTGGGAGAAGGGATTTGGAGACAAACTAAATGAGTCTTGCATGCCCTCCTCCAACACCCGCACCCCCAGCTTTTCTATGTGGGATAAAATTACCTAAACTGCCATAGCCATCTTAAAGTATGGGAATTGGAATTTTGGGTGGGCAACGAAAACATAATGAGACATTACAAAATAAGTTGTAATCATCTTGGTCATACAAACAGATTTAGAGAAATAGTAAAAACACAGACAAGTATATAAAATTGAGAAAATATAAATATTACAAATCGTGTTCCCTGCTAGACCAATGTTCTCTAGTGGAAAACCCATCTCTTGAGTGAAAGAGCCAATAAGAAGGTACTTGTGCACAGTCCATTATGTTATTCTTTCGGACTGCCTTGTCTTCTTTGTTCAGAAAGATGATTTCTGTAAGACATTCACAGATTTTGAGTAAATAAATACATTGAAAGCAAACTTTCATGGTCTGCCATGAATCAGTTTGCTTGAAAGTTTGCTCACCGTTAAACGTCAAAGTATTCCTTGATGCTTGACGCTTGTATAGACCATCGCTTTAACATTGGAAAAACACTTAACTAAGGAGTTCGTGATGATTCTGACCTTCGTATTTCCCATCGATAAAAAACTTGGCTACTTCCCCTAACCCTCCTTAGCAATACTTCTGCTAATATTTTATCACATTCTTTATTGCTACTGTTGGTTCTTGAAGCACAAGGGGATTTTACTCGTTGGTGTCAATTAGGCGATCTGTGGACTTTTGTTGCTCTCCATGGTGCTTTCGGACTAATAGGTTTCTTGTATGTCAATTCGAATTTGCTCAATCTGTTCAATTGTGACCTTATAATATAATTGCAAGCTTTAGCATATAGCCAAGAGAGTTGATTCCATTATTTGACCACATGCAATCCAAAAGGACCTGAAAAATGACTAACCTTAATGCTACCTAACATTTTTCTATTATGTAGACAAAATGTAAGGAACATCATAATTTAGTTGCAGATAATAAATTCTTAGCCCAAAAAATAATAATAATAATAATAAATAAGTCCTCTTCTTAATACCTTGAAATGTTTTCTCCAACTAGTTGCTCACTTAACCCCATGAGGCATCCCTTCCCATCCGACATTGAAATGCTCAAACATCTTTTTGTGAGGGTGTTGTTTCACCAACATTTGTACCGGATTCTCACAATATTAAGCCTCCAAGGCAGGCATAGCGTCTCCATTCTTAGATTCCCAGTACATTGTGACATTGTGCATCTATCTTAAGTTCACTCCTTCCAGAGAGGTAAAATCAACCGTTTATCTGACACTTATAGCTAGGGAAACATGGTATGCTTAAACCCAAAACCCTCATTAGCAACCGGAACTCTAAAACTGTGTCTCTATCTATAATCAAACATAACTGGGATACAAGTATCATTTGTACCTCACTTACTTAAATTTAACAACAAAAAAAAGGAAACAAACAGATAGACAAACATAAAACAGCAACTAAGAACCACCAAACAAGTATCATTTTGTATATTATATGGATCAATTTGTCCCAATTTTAAAAACCAAAAATCCCAAGTTAAAACCAAGAGTAAATAATTTTCAAAATAAGGCGAAGAAAAAAAGGAAGAAGAAACCAACTTTGTCAGGCTGAGAAGCGGATAATTCTTTCATGTAAGCCATTCTTTCCTCAAGCGACGGCGGGGGCAAGCTGGGGTCCTTGAGCACAATATCGAGACAGAGGTTACCGAGAGTAACGATGTCGGCTTCTTTAGCGATAACAACTCTGGACATCTCACCTTCTTCACGATTATCTGTGACGCTCATGGAATTAGATTGAAAGGACCTGAAGCTCCTTGGAGTTAAAAGATCGAGACCGCTACTCAGTTGGCCGAAATTGGCGGGAAGAGGCCATTGATAACTCGAGGGTTATGAATATTGTGACAAAACCCGACTGTGGCGATGATTAGTTGCAGGGACTGAGGGATTGAAGATGCATACCAACTTAGAGAGAGAGAGAGAGAGAGAGAGAGAGAGATTCTGCTGGAAAGGCATTTCCAAGAACTGGGGAGTGAGGCTGAGGAAAGAGCTGACCAAGTGGACGTTCAAACTTTAACATATGCCGTATCGGTATCGACGTACCTGTCCCATACATGGTTTCAAGTATCGGTCTTGTATCGTATAGGTTATAACGGATCAATATCGGCTGAAACTGATCCTCTATCCTTGGTAAATCCAGGTCGGTGTTCTGTATCGGGGTAAAATGGTAAAAAAAATAGCACTTTTTAGAAAAAGCACAGGTAAAGTAAACAGATCCGATCCGATCCAGCAGATGCCGATATCGTCACCTCAATCCTAGATCCCATATCATGTGAGTGGCAGGGTTTCAAAAATCGCTCAATCGGATCTATGTCGGTTGAATCAGAATATTCCGGCCATGATTCATCCGAGTCAATATCTCTATTATCATTAACTACAGAGTAGAGTTTTCCCTTACCAGTGGCTGAACGGTAAGATGAGATGGTCTTGATGTGGCTCTATTTCTCTCACCTTTCTCTCTCCAATTATACATGATTGGGTCACAGTGAATGGATTCTTACGAAAACTGATCCTTAATTCACAAAGAGACGTCGCAAATGTAGTTATAGAATTACACAAAAATAAGTTATGTTTCGTCAAATTACACGTTCAATCTTTAATTTAACTAAAGAAGAGGGATAGGAAAACCGCGTGAGAGTGGTAAGCCAGTGGGAGGCACCGATCGGGGCACATATGATGATAGGGTAAGGGGTCAATTCAAAATAGGGAAAAGAGATATATAGATTGCACTAACTTATTATACACTTAGCGGTGTGTCCAAATTTTTATCTTGACATATTCAAAACAAAGATGATTATTACAAAACTACTTTGCATTGCTGGAGATGAATGCGTGAGAAAGGAAAATCTGAAAGGAGAGTGATTGAATAGAGAGAAAAGATGACATTCCATTGGAGAAGAAAGAGAAATCATGTAGAGAGAGAAAGAAAACATGAAGAGAAGATGAGATGGTGTAGTTATAGATGCAGCGAAAATGGCTAAGGGTGGTTCCCTATTGTTGCAGATTCATTTTTATAGCAGATATAATTCATTCTCCCTCCTTCCAAGGTATCACATATGGTTTGAGTTTTCACCGCGGCCACATCTTCCACTGCCGGTGAAGCTAAATGAAAGTATGAGAGAGAAATTAGGTGTAAAAATGTCAAAATATCTGTGTAATTGGCATTCTTTTGAGTATTTTTGCAGGGGAAGTGTTTCCCATGTGTGCAAGGAGCATGCGAGAGGAAACAAGAGGTCATTTTCTCTTTCATGTGACGCTGGCTGGCTGTTCATTTCACTCCATGTTGATTATTTTCTTTCAAACTTGTCAGGATATGATTAAATTAGATGTAATTAGATATGTTTTTTTTTTTGGTAGGCTTGTGATTAGATATGTTCACAAGTTTGTACTATTGCATACAAGATTGCTGTGAAATAGATTTATTTCGTTATTCCAAGATGTCTTTGTTCTGGGTAGGTAGATGTTGATAAAGTAATTGTAACTCATGAGATTTTCCATGTACTTAAGTCATTACAAAGGTCAACAGAGTTGGGTAGCTCTTTAACTTAATATGTCCAAGGCATACATATGATAGATTACAATGGGGCTACCTTCATGCTATCTTTGAATTTTTAAGTTTCAGTAAAAAAAAAAAACATATGATTTGATGTGTTAACTTACATCTTTATGTACTTATTCTATTAAGTTTGAAGAAAGTTTTTCTACCTATTTTAGTCTTTTGGGAGAGCCTGATTGGATTGTTTTCTTAGCTCTTACCTTTTATTATTCCCATGGATCAATTGTCCCGATTACCAAATGTTTTATAGGTGATATACTTAAAATCAACCCATCATTGGATGACTAACATGTGGCAAGCAAGGCACCGAGTTTAAGCTATGACTGATCAAAAGCCACGCTGATTCCTTAAGGACTAAGACTCTCCACTCTCTATCGCCTAATTGAGTTCTACTTAAAGGTTACTTCTAACAGGGACACGTTGGTTTTTTGAACTTCCTTTGGGGATTAGGGCTTCATCATCTTCTTCATATAAGAAGAAAGTAAAACCCAAAACACAGTAACTCAACTCCAACCTAAGTAAACATTTGCTGAGAATTTATTATCCTAAAACCCGTCGCTTTTCATATTCGGGTATGGATCTCTAACTTAAACATCGAAGAATCCCCCTCGGAGTCAACTCTGGGTTCCTCTCTCTTGCATAATTCTTAACTCGTATTGTGCATATCCTCACGCAAATCTCTACAATGTGAAGCTACATATATCCTCAGCAACAATAGGGATTTGAACGTCTCAAGGGATTAATGAGTTGGAAAGGCATGCTCCTGAAATTTAACAAAAAATTACAGTTCATTTACATATATATTACAAATATTTACTGTTCATTTACATACATATTACAATCCAAAACTCAAGGCATATTGTATCTAAATACAACCCAAGACATATCAACCCTCTGAACATGATCCAGATTAAACAAAAGAAATGTAGAAAGACAAGTCGTCCATCACATGATACAGTAGTAACTTGTGTTTGGGTCATAACCCATGTCATAAATTACAATTGGTGGTTGAAAATTTAGTTCTGGATCAGGTTAGTCCTGTTTGGGTTTAACTTCATCAATGGTTAAGATGTGGGCATGCGGCCAAACTTTCTTCCGGAGAGACTTGACCAAACAGATGACATCCACATCTTCCCCAATCACCACTACCTGGTCTTTCTCCTTTCCTTCTATCTTCACCTCTGCCACCCCTTGATAACACCCATTCATGATTCAACACCACATTTTATCAAAAAAAAGGAAGGAGATTACTTTTACACAAAAAAAAAAAAAAAAAAAAAAAAAAAAAAAAAAAAAAAAAAAAAATTATAATAAAAAGTTCTCTCCAATGCCTATGCAGGATTGAGTTCGCAATAGTATAAATTCAATGGCTGAGAGCCCTCAAACACGAAGCCTAACGCATGGATGCACAACCCAAGGTGGTTCTAGCCCTTGGATATGCACTACATGTTATGTCAAGGAACTGAGGATCCCAGTCCACTTATGTACTATCATAATTTTTTTTTTCCTTCTTCTGTCCATTTGGGTCTTATATAGATGATACTGTTTTCTGCACTACAATTGATGTGGGATGGGAAATTCATCCCAAAACATGGGATCACGGGGAACCCTCTCTCATAAAAAATTAAAAATATGAAAGAGGGTTCCATAAAAGGTAGTGTATGTGGAAGCATCAGCATGAGCACGATTTCTGCCTTTCATGAGAGGTGGGGCAATCATTTTACCCATCTTTGTGTCTAGATGCAGGGTCATGTTGCCTTTCAAGCTTCTTCTTTTTTCCCAAAAAGTATGGGAGAGATAAGAGAATGGTCCTCTGTATGCATGTTCACCTGCATATATGTGTCAGAGGCTAACGCTTGTCCCACTTTCTTCCATTTATGTGGTGAAGAGGGGTGCGTATTAATGGAACTAAAAAGGATAGGTGTTGGCCTCAAACATGTATGGGCAGGTGAACGTACATGCAGAGGATTCAATCTCGAGAGAAAATACTACCTGGTTGAGTGACCCCTATGCTAATATGAGGGAGGGAGGGAGGGTGGGGGGGGGGGGGGGGGGGGGGGCTTCCAACAAGAGGGGGCACGATCGACTGGTTGACATTCGTTTCTCCAAAAAGTATATATAGTAGCACATAATACTACTACTAGCTACTTCTACTAATCCAACTTACCATCAAAGGAAGTGGCAATCTTAAGGGCCTGGGTCCTGCACTTCTGGCAGTTCATCTGCACCTTCACCACTATCTTTTGCTGCTTGTCACATTAATATTCATTAAAACTTCTTCTTTAACTCTATGTAGTGTAAGAATGAAACAACAGTACTGGAAGAAGGCACTTAATTGACATACCTTGATCATCATATCTTCAAGTCTTTTGATATGGAAATGAATGATGATAATGAGTTTTGATTCTCTTTCCAGATGCCAATTCAATAAAACCTTTAATCTCCTATAGACTTAGCAGTTGTAATGAGGAGGCATTCCCTCCTTAAATACTAAAGTAAGGAAAAAAAACTGATAAAAGGGGGCTCAGATCCTCTTCAGTCTCTTTAGCGCATATTCGATGGTTGGGAAGACTTTCGGGTTCATGCATGTCTCTTTCAGTTGTCGGATGCGTATTGATAAGCATTGAGGGGGTGGAGAAGATCTAGACCAAAGGAGAGAGGGAGGGAAAGAAATATTAAGAAAATAGGAGTAGCTAGCGTATCCTCCAAGGTTATGGAGTATGGAAAGCACAGACAGAAAATTGAAAGGAATCGCGACTGGTCTTTGACGGCCGCTAAGAGTCAAGGAAGTAAAGACAGACCGGCCGGCTTAGATTAAAGAAGATTAAAAGGTGTTTGTTAAGTACTTGTGTTAGCCAACTTGTACTTAAGATCAGATTGTTTAATTATGGGTTCGTTGGGACTTTGGGAGCAGTGTCTATAATGTTTTGAGTGCGTTGTCTTCCCTAGTTAATTTATCTTTGCAAGTCAATGTCAATCTCTCCTCATTCCGTTAGAGAGAGAGAGATGAACATTACTAGAAAAGAATTGTTAGGCACAGTAATATTTGTTTCTGAAATTTTTATAAATTTTCAAAAATATCATTAAATATTCAAAAATTTAGTGATGGTGGTGGTGGTGCCACTGCAGTGGAGGTAATTGTGGTGGTGGTGGTGTTGGTGGTGAAGGTTGTAATGTTAGTGGCGCTGACGGAGGTCATGTTGGTGGCACTAGAGGTAGTGGTGTTTTATTTTGAACATGAAATTACTATTTTGCTCATCAAATTAACAATGTGCTCAATATAGAGTTACTCCTCCCAATGCTATTTCTCTTTTTCGTTTCTAAACAAAGAGATTCCAAATTAAAGCTTCTCTTTCTCTATTTCCCTGTAATTTTTTGTAACTGGATCATTTTTAAGAAAAAAAAAAAAAAAAAAAGAATCCAGGATAACAATCGTGTTTCTATTCTTTTTTGATTCTTAAGAACAGATAAACAGAGAAATAAAGAAACATAAGTGTTATGATGTAGAGCCTTACTAATCTTTAGCCTAGGATTCTATCAATAAATCAACAACACCGCTTGGTTATGGCCTGCTTTTTTCTTTAGCCATGTTTGTTTGATGGAGAAAAATAGGATGCGAAAAAATGATAAAAAATTATACTAGTTTTTTTACAAACTACTAAAAATAAGAGCATTTGGTTAGATAAAATGGAAAAGCTAGTAAGCAACCTCATTAATTGCATTTATTCCTGTTGATCTAGCACCCCACTTACTCTCAAACAATTCATGGAAAAACTCATTTCCTCCCTCTCTCTCTCTCTCTCTCTCTCTCTCTCTCTGTAGAAACGCAACCCTAAAACGATGCAGAAGATAATGGAAAAACAAAACAAACAATGCACACAGATTTTACGAGGTTCGACAAGGTTGCCTACGTCCCCGGTGAGATGAGATCCTACTTCACTATTAATGAAAATAGGGTTACAACGCTCTTCCTCACACCTCTCCGTATTGCTTGCATTACAGAGAAAGAAACCCTCGCTACAAATATATAGCGGAAAAACACTAATCCGGATCAAATTACAATTGCCACCCTAATCCGGATTAAACTACAATTGCCCTCAAATAAAAAATTCGAGCGGGGGGCTGCGCCCCCCTACACCCCCTGCTGTGCAGGGGGGCCTTCTACCCCCCTTGCAACCCCCACGGCCCGCTAACCGGCTAGCGGGACCGCCGTCCTGGCTGTCTAGGTGCTGCACCAGTACTCCCTGGATTAAACTGCGACGGAATACAAGACATCATACACCAACATCTCTCTCCCCATAGATCCCAACCCCACAACTTTCACCCCAAACGCCCAGAGTGAAAACACCAATCCGCGCCCATCGTCATTGGTCTTGGCCCTTTTCTCATCTCCTCTTCTTCGGAAGTTTTGTTCTTTTTATTGTTTGTGTTGGTCCCCCTTGTCAATGGTTATGTCCCTTTCATTTGCTCTTCCAAAGTACTCCTTTGTTATTTGTTTGTCCTCTTCTTCTTCGTCTTCGCTTCCTCCTACTCCTTGTACTATGGATGATGTATATACATATCCTTTCACAGGCCCTACAATCACATAGGTTTGGACTTTGGAGAGCTAGGATATGTAAGGGTTTCCCTCCATGGAGTGCGGCATGTCAGCAACCATAGAAATGATAAAATATGAGAGAGAGAGAGAGAGAGAGAGAGAGAGAGAGAGTATTTTACGTTGGTAACACAAGTTTTGTTAATTATAATTTAGTCCAACCAAAACTATAACATAATTAAACAGTAACGTTAATTTTGGGAGGTGGGTTTTGTCTTACCCTTACCTGGAACCCATTCCATACATGAGGAACTTAATAAAAATGGCAACTAGGTTAGGCCCAACCTTAATAAAGGGCAACTACTGGGCTCGCTGCTTTTGAGCAGTAGCTCTTGTGGGTTTTGTTAGGCTCCTTGGCCTTTGTGGAGGGTCTACCCTTAATTAGTATTTAACTGTCTGGTAATCATCAAGGTTGCATTTCTTTCCAAGATCCCTTTTGGACAAAGCTTTGGAGCTAAGACATCCGAAACTAAAACTATTTTTGTGGCGTTGTAGCTCTGACCTTTTGTAGATTCAGAAGTTGATTGTGATTTTTGATTGCCAATCTTCACCTGCCACCGTTGTCTAATCCACACTTGGGAATCTACTCAACTGTAAGAAAGGAAAAATTGAATGGATTCCATGTGTGAATCATGCACCATACGAGAATTATTTTGATTCTTGTACGAGGGCTTGATTTGGACTCTCAATCATTGATTTATCTCTCCTTTTGTTATGTACCTTCTTGTTATAAATTTGAAGCTCATAGGCTGGTTGTGACTTGTGAGAGCTTCATCACTATTTTTGTACATGGTGGATCATTTCCCCTCTCCCAAATTTCTTTCATCTTACGCCTCTTTATTTTTCTCTCTAATAAATCATGGATTTTTTTTTTTTTAAATAAAAAAGTTAGCACCTCAAATCTAACACCCGACCAATACATAATGCTCTTTCAATGTAATAGGTTTTTTTTTTTTTATTGACACCCATCTAGATGTTAAATATTTGTAACTTTACTTTTTTTACCCTCTTGGTATGATACTATTTTTTTCCCCCAATGAAGGTAATAGTGTCATTTGGTATGTGTTTTTTGAAAATTATGAATAACAAAAACATATTGATATATCACTTTCAACTTATTTTTGAAAAATTTCTTATTCCCTTATCTTAAAAACCTTTTTGAGAATAACATTAGGGCAATTAAAAGCAGGTGCAAAGTTTTTAATACACCTAGAAAAATATCATTCAGACACTTCACAATTAATGGTTCAAATTTATCCAATTGGGGGTAGTGCAAACATTTCTCCTGCCATCTACATTGGTGAACTTGCTTCCATTTTGCTTGAAATCATTAGAGTTGGTTCTTTTATAGTAACCTGATGTTCCTTATGTTACCTCTTGGACTCTTTTGAAACTTTCTTGAGGCTATGTTTGGTATACATTCTGGATCTATTGCAATCTAAAAAAATCATACAAAAAAAAAAAAAAACACCTCTAATTTCAAAAGTTTATACCATTCCAAACACTTTCAAAATACAATTGTTGTAGAACTCATTCCCTTTAACAACAATTTAGAGTTGAGATCTTCAGTGGGATGGGATGCCCAAAACCCAACAAATATTAAGGTTGAGAAGATAAGATGAAAGATATATTTAATGAAAATAAATAATGAGTTCAAATGTTTAAGATCATGGAGTGGAATATTAAGGCTGCTTTTTATATATTTTCTCGGGGAGGATTATTGACTTAGAAGAATCCATATCAAACACAGCCTGAGATTCTTTTCAGATACTCTTCCAACCCTTGAGTGATAATTATGATGAATTGTTCAAAGAGTCCTTTGGAGATCTAATGGAGGAAGTCCTATATTTCATTTCTAGACAAATCTAATCCTTTCAATGCATTACTGGGAAAGGGATGCACCTAGTAATTATCTCTCTTCATCAAATGAGGAGGAGATACTTGCAGGTTTGATCAATCAAAGACCCATTCTTTTCAAGCTCTATTTCTCAATCTTAGGAGATCCATATTAATAATAGTTAGATGAACATATACCTATGATACAATTTCTCAGGCCTAGAATTTGAAAATATAATTCTGAATCAGTTTTAGAGTGGAGGAACCCTTTCCAAGGTCATAATCCCAGTAACCACATACTAGCCGGGCTTGAAATCCCTAGCAAAGCTGAACCTTCTCGAACCTAAAGCAATGGCTTTTGAATCACAGGTTGATTTTTCCAAAGCCTTCTACTTAAGTGAATGTATGTGAACGTCCCTGATTCGTGGATATGGCATCTATTAAATGAGGAGAGAGAATAAAAATGCCATATCCACGCATTCATGTATGTAAAGATTCACCGGACTCATTTCTTTTCATGGAATTGCAATATAACTCTCTTAGCTTTGCACCATTGGCCCCACATGACTCATACACATGCAATCCTCTCTGATATCTTTGAGAACGTTTAATTCAAAATTTTGAGCTTCAAGGTGGAGAGGCCCTTCCTAAGATTATAAGTCCCGCACACAACCTGACCAATGTGGGACTAAAACTCCCCCATTTCTTGCTAGTCATGGAGCTGCACTCATTATGTCAAGAAGAAGTGGGCAAGGAGGCAATCAAGTTATTAGAAGTCTCGTACCATGAAGTATTTTGATAATCAATCAAGCTGTTTCCTCCAATCAATAATGGGACCCCACTCTAGTTTAAAGCTTGCAACTGCTTCTAATAACTTTCAGGCCCTGATTGCTTAATTTTAATCATCGATCACTTTAGCTAACCACTTGTTAAATCTGAACCACATAATCCCTTCTCGCTTGTTTTAATAAGCTTCATTGCATTATCACAAATCTCATAAATTAATAAACTAGTACATGAAGACAAATTCAAAGAAAAATAATATATACAAAAAATTAAAGACAAAAGAAGGTTTTATTTAATAATTTCAAGAAATGCAAGGTGATCTGAGACTCCTCTGAATTGCAGAAGAGTCAAAGTTACACTTTGTCCAAGAACATGCTGCTCCATAGGAGAAGTTAAAGTTTAGGTTGCATGCATCAGGTGAAGTTGTAGTAACAATCGTAAGTATATAAGTATATTTTGACACTTCCATGAGAAGATAATTTCCACATTTAGCACCTAATCTCCTATTCTCCTCCTCCTTTGTTTTTTTGGTGAAATGTCTTAATCTCACTTTAAGCTACTATAGAAGTATGGTTTAATATCATTCTCATAAACACAATACTCATAAACCTTATCATGAGAATTTTCAATAGTTGATGCCAAACACTCAAGAGAAAGATTATAAGTGAAGTCTGATATGTGAGAGAATTTGAAACTACTCGACAAAGCCTAAACCATGTTCTTGGAGCCTCGTTTATCATCGCTATATATATTTTTAGAAACCTTTGCCTTTTATTTTGTTTATTGTTTTAATATATTTACTATCATGATCAGGTATAACATATGGGAAAGGTTTTTCTGAACATGAGGTGTAAGAAACACCTGCACACATGGGTTTTTTTTAGGAGAGAAAATATAATAATAATAATAATAATAATAATAATAATAATAATAAGAATAATAATAATAATAATAATAATAATAATAATAATAATAATAA
Organism: Macadamia integrifolia; assembly: GCF_013358625.1. Lineage (NCBI taxonomy): Eukaryota > Viridiplantae > Streptophyta > Magnoliopsida > Proteales > Proteaceae > Macadamia > Macadamia integrifolia. The sequence continues at coordinate 22,166,860 of NC_056565.1, forward strand.
AGTAATAATAATAATAAACTAAATGTGAGGAGATGTACCCTACTCCTCATGTGCAAAGAGACTTTTCCCATAAAAGAAATGTTTATATGTATGCATTTGTCTCTACTAGTAATTTTTTTATGGCACTCTACTTCTGTACTTGCTGTGAATGTCAATCCTTAATATCAATCTAAACTAAATGTCTATTTTTTGAGGGATTACATTTTTCTTTTGGTAAATCTAAGGCTCCATTTGCTTGCAAGGGGACTTTAAAGGGAAGGAAAGTGAAATTTTCGTACTTAAAAAAAGAATGTTTATAATCATTACCCCATGTGATTCAATGTGATTATATAAACTATTTGATTTTTTTAACCATATTTGGTAATTATACATTTTACATGTAATTCTTATTTTACATATTATAGCAAAGGGTTTTAGATGTAAAGTAAAGTGAAATTTTATAATCGAATATGGAATGATTTGAAGTAATGATATAGTCACATGGGGTAATGATTACATATATTTATTTTTTAAGTATAAACAATTCACTTCCCTTCCCTTTAATTCCCCTTGCAACCAAACATAGCCTAAGGAATTTTATTTGGTTGTTGAAAAAATATAATTTTTTTTCTTCTTTCCCTCATTAAGAAGTGTTAAAATTTTGATTATTTTTCTACTAGAATTTCAAATTTTGATTATCTAGTAAAGGGAAAAAGTTCTTTAAGCTACCCATGGAAGGTATATTAGCACCCTTTCTCTCTATCTCTCCTCCTCATATGAAATGATTTCTTTGCACTTATGTACGAAATTATTTCGTCGCTCGTCATTGGTGTGCTCTCTATGCCACTTGTTGAGAGAACCCTCTCTCCCTTTAGTAAATCGCATATTATATCTATACATTAATTTGTTCATCAAAGCATGATAAAAGATTATATATGTGGTTCATTTTTGATTAACTTGTCTGTGTTACAATGATTTTTCAAAACTAAGATGATCATAACTTTGAACCTTTATTTTCAGTTAAGAACTTGAATTTTCCAAATCTACTTTGTTTGCAAAGAAGAAAAAGTTTTTAGTGTCTTTCACATTTATTTCTTGAATCTCCAAAAGTAAAATAAAGTTACTTTTCATCACTCCTTCCTTAGCTTTCTAAGCCAACCAAATAAAGGAAAAAAATTCCCCAATCCAATAATTTGGGATGACCATGTTGGTCCCTACTTGATGAAACAGTTTCATATTTGTGATTGATGTAGGGTAGGAGATTTCCCCCACATTGATACGTGGTAAACCCTCTCCACCAAATAGATTTTAATATGTGAGCAATGTTATTATTATTATTTTTTTAATCCAAACGTTTAGAGAAGATTATCTTTAGGGAAAAAGGTCCCACACACCCTCTCATATTTGACTATGTGGGTCCTTTATTGGGATACTCTCTCCTCCCACACAATACGATGACCCTGCCCATGAAGCCGTCTCTTGTGCCTCTATTGGTGTGCCATGGAGATTCCCCCACAACAGCACCTTGGGAAACCCATGTCCATATCTTCAATATTCAACCCTAAATGAGACTAGTTTTTTGGGTTCCCCTACATTTTTGGACTCTATCTCTCTCTCTCTCTGCCCTAACCATGTGGGTTCCCCTATATAAAAGTTTATGCACTCCTTGTAATATGTCCATTGGCTTAATATGTGAGACTCAATATAAAAGGGCAGCATGTCATTCCCACTCCTAGTTTTGATGGAGAAAAATGAAATACATAAAAAGGGATGGGGAACTTGTTCTTATTTCTCACAAACTACCACAAACAGTGTTTGGATAAGTAGAGTTCACTTCCAAACTTCAGCATTATTCATGGAAAAGATGTTTTTGTGTGTCACTCTCTCCTCTTATTTCATCTTTTCCATAGAATCTCACACCATTAAAATTACATATTCTATTTATTTATTTTTCCTCCCTTCCTTTGCCAACCCAATTCGCAACATATTTCAAACATTAATATATATATATATATATATTTATTGTAAGATCTGCCCTTACAAGTTTTTCAACCCTTCTTATTTAAGCAAGAGGGGGAGGGTGGTAGAGGGCACAAGATCACCTTCTCTCTAGCTATCTATCTCCACACAATGATCTCTCTGCCACCAATTTTTTAAACCGCTCTATCACTCATCATTGATGCCCTTCCATTTTTTTTCAATGAAAGCCTTTCCCTATTTGACTTACCAATGGATCAATTCTTTTATTTATTTATTTATTTATTTATTTATTTATTAATTATATCTTTCATGATCGTGCTACCATGTGTTGGCATGTTTTCTCACAGACATGCTAGTTTGCGTATTCTACAATAATTTGGTACAACAAAAGTTCATGCATACTTACATTTTCTTTTATATATATGGCAACATATATTTTTCAATAGGCAAAAGTATATGATTTCTACACCTGAAGTATAAAAAAATTACCATAACATACTTGCAAGAAATATAATACAAGGGTAAAAACTTCCTACACTGTTCCATCTGTCCTCGGAATATGAGAAAGACATCTTTGATCGATTTGACTATTAAATGGAAATATCAGGTATCAAAATTGGAAAAAAATCGTCTGCAATTCCGATCTCGTACAATTCCATGAAATACCACATTCAGGGGGTGACACGTGTATTGATACCAATGCAATGGTCTAGATCTGATTTAAATGCCTCTTCACTGATTTAATGTTTTATTAGTTGTACCAGATCTGGACCATTGTATTGGTATCAATACACGTGTCACCCCCTGAATGTGGTATTGCACGGAATTGTACAAGATCGGAATTGTAGACGATTTCAACCCATCAAAATTTATTTTTATCTTTCTGCATGACTTCTATGTTAGGAATTCTATCCTTGTATTTTTAATAGTTTCAACTAATCTTTAAATTTTCATATTTTCATACAAAAGAATTTGTTGATTTTTCCAAACTAATCATGGTTTTAAAACTCGGATTTGAATTGGTGGAATAGACAACTTCGACTTGGAATTAACTTGGGCCATTTTTGATTAACTCCACTTCTACATATATAGAATTCGACTGAGTTAGATCGAGACTTGCCAATTCCTATCGGATTCAAAATAAAATTGATGGAGACCAATCCTGTATCCGTTTTTAAGTTTTTTAAACATTTAAACTAATAGATGGTGGCAACTTTTTTAATATTAATATTAATGTAGCTATCTCAATTTGAATATTTGCGTCTTTCAATGTAAGAGTGGGTGAGCAAGTTTTTCACATTACAGGGAAAAAAAGAAACACAACATAAGTTTTAATTTGTATAATAACGCATACATATTCCCACGCGTTTAAAAAAAATTAATTATGCATCTTGTAGGCTTTGTTTGGTTGACAGGGGAATGCAAATTTTTTATGTAAAGTGAAAAAAAAATTTTCAGAAAAAATAAATTGAGATGTTTGGTTGGAAGGGAAATATATTTTACATGTAAAAAAAATTTCACATATACACTAAAATTTCCCATTTTGTTTTCCGACCAAATTAGGAAGAAAAAACAAAACCCTGTTCTCATCGTCTCTCAATCACTCTCGCGACTCTCAAGTCTCACCCGCTCATGACTCAATCTCTCTCTCACGCAACTCTCAGTGCTCTCATGACTCTCACCTAGCTCACAGGGTGAGGCAATCTCTCTCTCACGTGATTCTCAGCGATCTCTCTCTCAGGCGACTCTCATTCTGCTCAAGCAGGGTGAGACGATCTCTCTCACGCGACTTTCATTCTGTTTGTGGTTTTCCTTCGCAACAAGTTGTTGGTTCTCTTCCTCAAGAGAAGAATTTGGAATCTCTAATTCTCAGGTTTGATTTCTTCTTCACTTATGTTCATTCTCTTCTTCATTTTGTATCTCTTCTCCATTTTGTAACTAAGCTGTGTATTTTTGCAATACATTGGTATGTGAGTATTGATCCTGCTCATCAAGTGTTTGATGAAATGTTTCATAGAGATTTGGTTTCTATTAGTTTAAACATCCAACCCACCTTCACTGCTTTGTGAAAAAACTAATTTCATCTCAGGTTATAAATATCAAAATGCATTTTATATAGGTAATGAGGCCAAGGTCATTGAAGCCATGCCTTACAGCTCTGCTTGAACTAATATTGGTGTTGAGTGACTAGGAGCATAAATAGCTGCGTGACTCCAGACGCTGACAACCCATTGCAACCTCTCTAACTAGAGAGAGAGAGAGAGAGAGAGTTATGATGGAAGAAGAAAGATCCTCTGGTGTACGCAACCTGCAAGAGACACCGACTTGGGCGGTGGCTAGCATTTGCTTTTTCCTCATACTCCTCTCCATAATCTTTGAATGCTGCATGCGCCACATTGTCAAAGTAAGTAATCATGCACATATGATAATGATGATGATGATTTAGATTTGAGAACTGATGCTAACAAATTTAACCACAGTGGCTCAGGAAGCATAAGAAGAAGGCATTGGAAGAGGCTGTGGAGAAGCTTAAATCAGGTCTCATTAATTTTAGAGAAAATTAAACCTCTTAATTAATTCCCATTTTAAGTTATGATTTGTTGATTAAACTGGTTTGGATATATCTATGGTTGTTGTTGCATAGCTGATGTTGTCTGGTTTCATTTCGCTTATATTAGCAGCACTGTAAGGACCCATCTCCAATATCTATGTACCCATCAAATATGCAAAATTCATGCTTCCTTGTCCCAATAATGCAACTACCACAGTAGACAAATTCAGGGAGACTCATAGAACTGGTGGCACTTCCAACTATGATAAACATAGTCCACATAGTGCAACACCTTAGTAGGGTGGTAGAAGCAAGAGAAGGAGCTAGAATCAGGACTGCAATTATGAGGCAAATGTGGGTTGATTATCGGCGAAGGTGGCGTAATCTCCATTAGAGTATTGGTTGTACTTTTTTTTTTTGTGTGCTATGATTGTAATAGCTATAAAGTTGGATTATACTAGAGACTGTGATTTGGAATGGAATTATAAAATCTTTATGACAAAGCACCAGAGTGGTAAGATTTAGCGAAGATACAATTGACATCGTCTTTGATTTCCTCATGGTAAATGAACCTCAAGCAAAGGCATTTTTAGTTAGGGATGTGGAGCAACGGAGGAGGTGGATCTTGAGGTTTCTTGATCAAGGCCATTGATGTGGTAAGATAAATACAATCATAGCATCAGAGTTGTTATAGTTTGCACCGAAATGAACACATATCCATTTATCAATTATGTTTGGATGAGTAATAGAATTTGTTTCATTCCTTAAAAATGTAGAATGAACTACTTCTTACTAATCAGAAAGAGTTCTCACAGTACATACAAATTTTTCTTTGTAATTTAATAGCTAAATTCTTGCATCTCTTAAGTGCCTTCCTCTTCTTCTTCTTGTGTTTGTTTGTTTTATGCAGAGGTCATTTAGGAGGGATACTAACTGAAGGAAATGACAAGGGATTCATAGAAATGCAACCAAGTTTATATAATGTTGTGCTTGAAGATGATACTTATAAGGGAGAGATCAAAATTGGCTTTAAATTCATAGCAAATGTATGAATTTCTGTTTTTTAAATCTGTTTATGCTTGGATTTATGTTAGCCCTTTGAATCTAGAATTAAACAGAAATCAACACTGATAATCTCTTAATCTGCAGGTAGAAGTGCAAAAGGATTGCGTGTCACTACTTCCATGGTCCAAACCCACCTTCCAACTCAAAATGTTTAAAGTAATGCAATTGGGCTTGGGATCTTTTTGAACATTAGATATTTTTCATAAACAATAATGTCATAGATGAAGTTGATTAGTTTTGTATCAGATGAACTTAATATGATTTATCTATTCATTTATGTGAAATGAGAAGTCACAAAGTGTTTTAGTTGAAAACAAACTTCTAATATGATCACTGAACATTTTCCAAGTATCGTCACTGTACTTGTTGTGAAAGCTTTACTTCTTTTTATAAGTTCTAGTATTTGGGTTCACAGTTCATTATATCACCACATGCCTTCACAAGTAGCAATCCAAACAGACAGAGGTTTACACTTTTCTAATTGTTGTTTATATTTTAAAGAAGAGTAGTTGAATGTACTATGTGTGTTTGTGGATATGTGTGTGTGTATGTGTGTGTGTGTGTGTGTGTGAGAGAGAGAGAGAGAGAGAGATTCTTTTTATCTATTAATTGCTATTGTGTGCACTACATTATTGGAGAGCTTCTAAAACAACTAACAATGGCTCTAAAAATTTTGAATTTGCTTAAAGGGAGTGAGAGAGTCACTATTGAAAAAGAATTGAATACAAGCTGTTTGTAATGATAATTAACAGGAGAATAAAACTTGTATATCATATGAAGTCATGCATCCAATGTATTGTATTCATTGAAATTTCATTTTTCAAATTCATAAATTAGGGTGGCTTTGAGGCTATTAAGCCTTTTAAATTTTTTTTTGCCTCTTCTAGTAAATATATTTAGCATTTTCAATTTTTTAAAATTTTACATTTATTTTACATCCAACCAAACAACTTTGGGAAATGAATTTCACTTTACTTCTATTCCAATCAAACGACTCAAAAGGGAAAAAAAAATTCCTTCACTTCCCTTCCCTTCCCTTTCCTTTCCATTTTCTTTGCAACCAAATGCAGCTGTAATATTCAAGTTAAGCAACAATTTAAACTCTATTATCAAAGAAGTCGTTTGCTGATAGGCACATGAAATGAGTGGACTGAATTGAATCAATTCCATTTAAATTCATAAGTTTTTTTTTTTTTTTTTTTTTCCTGAAGATCCCGAAGAATAGATAGTATGGTGGAAAGAACTAGATGTACCTTTTTACCACCCTATATACTGTATGAAGATATGTGATTAGTATAGATCAATCTATAATTATTTTCTACAAATATTTAAAAGTAAATCCTTGCCAATTTAGCTTAGAAAGAAAGAAAAAATTGATATCTTACCCAAAATAGATTTTTAGTTTACCAATTACCATCCAATGTTTAGTTTAATCAAATTACTTAAATAAAGATGGGCATTACAAAACTACTCAAAACACCTCCCTTCTTATGCCTATGAATTGGACATATTGTTCTCACGGCCAACAAGTTCCGCCACTGTCCCTTTCAACCTCCACCATCTGACCCTCTTCTCATTGTGTTCGAGTGTTGGGCACTATTACTTTTGTATTTGTTTCCGTAGTTGTACCCATTTCACTGCAAAGACGACAATTAGTGTCGGGCACCTTTATTTTCTCTTTGCCTACGGTTTAGATATCAAGGGTCCATTGAATTTGTTTCTAAAAATGGTTTTTTTTTTTTTCATTTTTTTGTGCTTAGAAACAGAAAAACACCTAAAAAATCGTTTGATATTTTTGTTTCGTTTCACTTGTTTTTGGAAACAGAAATAGAAATTTATGTCTATTTCTGTGTCTGAAAATAGGAATGGAGAAACAAGTTAGACTTGTTTTTCTGTTTCTATAAACAATTGGGAGCGACAAAAATTATGAAAAACCCGATACTTCACTCGACCTACCCAAACTCTTAACCCATTGTTGAAACTTCTCGCTATCCAAATGCGGTGATTTCAACCTAGTTGTGCGAAGCTCACAATTTCGAATTGCCTTTATCCTTCTGAAGTATACATGCTCTCCATGAAACTCCAACGTCATGCCTTTACTCGTGAGTTGCATTCCTACAACGTCGTGCCTTCACTCATGTTTTGAACTCGACTACACTATTGAAAACGTTTTAAGAAACAGAAAAATCAAACAATTTTTTACATTTTCACAAATCATTTCTTAGCACAGAAACTAAAAAAAACCGTTTCTGCTATTTCTAGATACAAAAACAGGAGAAATAAAATCAAACGGGCCCCAAGAAAATATATCTTATTCAGTACATTATGATTTAGTTCCTAAGGCAAAATCATTCATTAGGATTCAAACAATAACGAATTACTTATTCCCAAATTAAATCAAGTATACATATGTATATAACGATTATATATCATAAATTTACGTATATATTATATATCATTACAAAAAAAAAAAAAAAAAAAAAAAATCAATATAGCTGGCCCCATTAAGTTGAGATAAGGTTATGATTGTTGTTTTTTGTACCAAATTGAATAAGAAATCGAATACGAATTGTATCAATACCGAACCAAATTAGTATAATTTTAATATTGAAAATACATTCAAGTTCTTGAAATGGTATAATTTTGGTTTTTCTTTTTTTCTCCTACGCCAAAACGAACCATACCAAATTACTAATTGACACCCTTAGCTGGAGATGGCATTGATGGGAGAGGTGGAAGGTAGAGGGAAGGTGGAGACACAATTTTTCAAGAGGAAGAGTGTCCAATGTTTTGGATGATTTTCTAATCGATAAAAGTTTCCCACAACATAATATACCATTACTGCCCACTCATATGAGTATTTTTTATCAATGTTTTTTTCTCACCCATCATTACATGTGGGTTATACTATTTTCTATGACTCTATTGGTGTAGCATGGAAGATTCATGTTTAAAGTAATTTTATATTTTTCAAAGAAAAAACTCTTAAAAGCAAGGTTTCAAATACAGGTATCGTATATTAACCATATCTGTCATATTTTATTGATATTGACTGAGATACGTAATACTCGATCAATCTGGATCAATTTCATTTTAGGAGTAAAATAATATAAAAATTATTTTTTTTGCAGAAAGCAAAAGTAAAAGTGATCGATAGGTAACAATTTGATCCGATCTTATCGATGTCATCAGCCACCGATACCGATACTGATCCCGAGAACTAAATACATGCTTAAAAGTCTTAACAGAATTTTGTCTACGTAAATAGATTTCCGTTTGCTTCAACGGTCAATCTTGTTTTTCCCTTTTTTTTAATTTTTTTTTTTATCAGTCCATTCCTATCTAGGGACCATAGGAGTCTTGAACACGATACATCTTGTAATTTTTGTTTTAAAATATATTTTTTTGGTCATATTTTTCATTCATTTAATTGCGATCCTCTGTTCCTCCCTACTATTCTTTTACATCTTTCGATCATGTTACAGAAAAGATACAGATTCCTCTTATACAATGGAATAGCTTTCCTTTGAAATTCAAAATATAAATAATTTCTTTCACTTCTCCATCTTTTTTTCCCATTTCCTTCATAACAATTGGGTTTTACTTTTAATGGAATCTCTTTTTCTAATGACGAAAGACTTACAGCTTTTTGCCTTTCGGTCTTCGTCGGTATTTGTAGTTGTAGCCGACTTTTAGATCTGTCGGCGTTTTCTTCCACTTTTCTTTTAGGAAATTAGGTACGTTTCTGTCAGAAATGCCAATCTTTCGGTTGGGTTTTTATGTTTTTCCACTATCGTCATTTGAATCACACGAAGAATATATGCTGTCACGAACAGGAGAAAAGGGTCCCTTTTGATTTGATGATCAGCTTCTGAAATCAATCTTCATTTGGTGTGTTGTTTTTCGGAAGAACAGGTTAGGGTTTATAACAATTCTGATTTACCCAACTTGTTTTATTCTTTCCGTTTAAATCCTGAATTATATTGTTTATGCTGTAAGTTTCGATTCCATGCTTATCATTTCTGGGTTTTTTTAGCAATCTGTTTAGTGGATTAATCTTCTGTTACAGTTTGTGGTCTTTTTGATGGGTTTTTGATAATTTCCCACAACTGGGTTCTTTCATAATTTTTCTCTTGTAATTACTTAATTGACTTTTTTTGTTCCAATTCTGCTCCAGGATTGTTGGCCTTCTGCTATTGTTTGTATTGCTTTGTTTTATACATCCCTTCACCCTGCTTCTTATCTGTTTTATTGTTACTGCTTTTGATTGTTGATTTTGAATTATTGATGGTCACAGTTTTGAGCTTTTTGCTGTATCTTGGACATCGTTGCCAGAGGATTGGTATTTCTTCTTGACAATTGGCGTTCTCTTGGTTTTGTCCTTTGGGGGGCCTTGCTTGATTGCCCCATAGATTGTGCTGGGCATGGCTGCAAGTGGGGCTTCATCTGTTAAAGTACAGAGGTGTTCTAGAGGGTTCAGAACTGTTTTGGCTTCTGCTGTTCTTGAATGGCTGCTGATTTTTCTCTTATTCATTGATGCAATTTTCTCCTATTTGGTGACCAAATTTTCTCGGTATTGTAAATTGCAAATCCCATGTCTGTTATGCTCGAGGCTTGATCATGTCATAGGTGACGAGAAGCCAGGATTCTATAGAAATTTAATATGTGGTGCCCATAAGTTGGAGATCTCATCATTGGTTCTTTGTCATAGTCATGATAAGCTAGCTGATGTTCATGGAATGTGTGAAATTTGCCTCTTCTCCTTTGCTACACAGAACAAATCCAATGCTGAAACATACAGGTTGCTGGTGGGTAAATTGGGAATGGGTCCTGAACACAGTGTCGATGAGGATCCCCTTCTCAATGATCCTACTCCTGATTCTTTTAGGACAAGGCCCTGTTCATGTTGCAACAACCCATGGACGATGCGATCAGCAGCCAGTAGGTTTCTCCATACCAAATTGATTGCACCTGAGCTTGGAGAACTCAATGTTCCTTCCTTGGGTCCTCAAGAAAATGGCAAGTTTCCATACCAGGGTGGTATGCAGAAGAGAAGGGATAAACCATCTGGGTTGCTGAGAGCTTCGCATCAGGCTAGTCGCAGTATTGATCCTTTATCTTATATTGGGTACACTGAGCTGAAGATCACATCTGATACTGAGTCGGAAGTCCCATTATCTGATGAAGATGATGCAAGTGCTCTGGATTGTGAACCAGATGATCTCAACGAAGATTTAATATCTCAATATGTGCAACTGGAGACTCATCCAAGTAGTCCAGAGATTTTACCTAAGAATATGACAGATGATTTGACCCTGGAGAAGATGATCCATGAAACTTCTACATCCGAGCATTCAGTTTTAATTCCACACATTCAACTTGAAGTAGACAAGCCCCATGGTGTGACATCTTCTGCAACTGACGTTGCTATTGGGCATGGATTGGAGGAGCTTAACTGGCACCAAGTTGAACAGAGAGTCAACCCTTCTGTACCATGTGAACTTATCTCACTAGATGACATTCCTGCATCAACCTGTGTCAAAGAAGCTCCTGTTGAAGTACTGGGAGACAACTGTAAATTCTCTCTCTCTCTCTCTCAAACACCCAAACACACACACGCACACACACTCCACAAGTGCTTGCATGCACATTTATGTTTGGCTTTTGAATTTTCTCTCACATGAAATGGTTCTTACAGTAGAAGATATGGGAACTTCTGATACTGGGCACACTATCACAGAATGTGGGGAAGTCTGTAAACCAGAAAGTGTGTCAACCATGACATTTGGATTGGAGTTGAAAACAGGCGAGGTTTCAAAAGCCATGGGAGCTCCTGTTGAAGTACTTGTGGACAACTGTAAATGCTCTCTCCCTCTCTTAATCTTTCTCAAATACACAAAAACAAGGCACGCACACACACACACACACACACACACACACTCTCATGCACAAATGCTTGCATGCACATTTATGTTTAACTTTTGACTTCTCTTCCACATGAAATGGTTCTTACAGTGGAAGCTATGGGAACTTCTGATACTGGGCACACTTCTTTCACAGAAAGTGGGGAAGTCTGTAAACCAGGAAATGGGTCAACCATGACATCTGGATTGGAGTTGACAACGGGCGAGGTCTCAAGTGCCACAGGAGCTCCTGTTGAAATACTAGTCGACAACTGTAAATTCTCTCTCTCTCAAATAAACACACACACACACACACACACTCATGCACAAATGCTTGCATGCACATTTATGTTTAACTTTTGACTTCTCTTCCACATGAAATGGTTCTTACAGTGGAAGCTATGGGAACTTCTGACACTGGGCACACTTCTTTCACAGAAAGTGGGGAAGTCTGTAACCCTGGTGGTGGATCAACCATGACATTTGGATTGGAGTTGAAAACAGGCCAGGTTTCAAGTGATTACGGTCCATTATTGCCCAATTCTCTTTCTGATGCATACAAGTTAGCTGTGGGTAACAAGGGAAGTCAAGCATCTGCTCAGCTTGCAGAACAACTTAGCGGGATGGATAGTGCAAGAGTTAGTGAGGATCTCAAGCTGTTTTTGTCACAACTATCTTCTGCCCGAGGGCTTGAGTTGTCAGTGAATGATATGAGTCCCAAGGTGCATGGAAATGGTGATGAATTAAAGATTTCTGATTCTTCCAGCTCTGGAGTGCAGAAACTTCAAAGGAAGATCTCACTTGAGAGGAATGAATCTGGGATGGATAGTGCAAGAGTTAGTGAAGATCTCAAGCTGTTGTTATCACAACAATCTTCTGCCCGAGGGCTTGAGTTGTCAGTGAATGATATGAGTCCCAAGGTGCATGGAAATGGTGATGAATTAAAGATTTCTGATTCTTCCAGCTCTGGAGTGCAGATACTTCAAAGGAAGATCTCACTTGAGAGGAATGAATCTGGGTTTGAGTCTTTGGATGGAAGCATTGTCAGCGAAATTGAAGGTGAAAGTGTGGTTGACCGGTTGAAACGACAAGTTGAGTATGACCGTAAATCAATGAGTGCTTTGTACAAGGAATTGGAGGAAGAAAGAAATGCTGCTTCTATTGCTGCAAATCAGGCACTTGCTATGATTACTAGGTTGCAAGAGGAGAAGGCAGCACTCCATATGGAAGCCTTGCAATACCTACGAATGATGGAAGAACAAGCAGAGTATGATGTAGAAGCATTACAAAAGGCAAACGATCTGCTTGCTGAAAGGGAAAAAGAGATACAAGATCTGGAAGCAGAGCTTGAATTTTACAGGGAAAAATTCTCGGATGAATCAATGTTGGAGAAAGTACAGGAGGCAACATCTGATATGAGGGGCGTGGACATGAGAGTGGAGCATTCAGAGCCGAGTGGCATTGAAACTGATGCCAATATTCCTTGTTACTCTCCAACTACTAAAGAGTCAGAAAGCAATGATAAACCTGAAGGAACTAATGATTTGAACATTTCAAAGAAATCAGTATTAGACTTGGAAGATGAAAGGTTATATATATCACAATGTTTGAAGAAGTTGGAAAAGAGGCTGCATCTATTTTCTGATAATTGGGTTTATGTGGACTTGTCTAATGGTGTGTATTCTGGGAGGGACACACAGGAAGTTCATGATTTGGAAGAGACTCGTCAAAATGAATTAGGTCAAGAAACTAATGATTTGGTGGACGGAAAATTTTCGGTTCAAAAGAGTGCGTTGCTACCTAAAGGAAACTCTCCTGCAGAAGAAACCGTTGGGAACTCTCTTTCTGATGATAAAGAAAATGATCATGTTACTTGTGATAGGGCGGGCTCCACCATGGATGGTGGAGTGTATGGTTTGGAATCTGTAGGGAGTGAAGTTTCAGACCTGAATGAGAGGTTAGCGGCACTGGAGGCTGACAAGAATTTTCTTGAGCATGCTATTAATTATCTTGGGAATGGGGATGAAGGATTAAAATTTATTCGAGAGATAGCTCAGCACCTATGTGAACTACGGAAGATAGGAATAAGGAGAAGAGAGCAAGTTATTGCTTGAGGTTTTGTCATGGTGACCAAAAGGTAAACTTTTATACTTTCTTGCATTCTGTGTTATTTTCTTATTCATATAGTTCTCTCTGAGTGAATTATTTTGTTCTCACATTTACTAATATGATCACCTGGAATCTTATGACTGTCTACTTTATAAATGCTTGTTTGGATTGGGATACTTCTTTTCAGTGCATAATCAGTGCAGTTCTAACTATTTCTTCAGCAGTTTACTGAAAAAAGGCTCATAACTCTTTCATAATGTTAGTGTTATATGCATTTGTGATTTGTTAGTTCCTTCTGAACCACCATAAAAGCTTATCTGATAGTGATGTTCCTATCTATCCTAAGAAGAGGGGTAAAAGGAAGACATCTGGCCGGACTTCTTTTTTGCATATCCTGTAAATAGAATATTTGTTGTCTTTTGTACTGCTCTCTCTCTCTCTCTCTCTCTCTCTCTCTCTCTATGCTAATGAATTTTATACTCTTGCCTTTTAAGTGAATGATGAAGGGCCCAAAGGATGGCTAGTGAACAGAAGAACAGTTGCATGCAGGGAAAGCATATTATAAGAAATGGATGTTGTAAAAAACAATTTCACTTTGTGTTCCTTTAAATTTTTTAGCATGAAAGATAGAAGATGACCACTCATGTAGTGAGTACTGGTTATCATCTTTGATTTGGATACCCCTGAACTGCTTAAGATGCACGGGGAGAATAGGCTGTTCCAATCCTGACACAATGTCCAACGCTGCATAAACAACTTTTACATGGACAAAACCAGTTTGCAAGCATGGCAAATGTGCTTGGTCTTATTTCATTGTGGTTCAGAAAATTTTGGGTTGTATTGGGGCTATATTGGGTTGAATGGATTTTGGATGACCGCTTTGTTCATGCCCCCCATGTTTTCCAATCCTTTTAGTTAAACTTCAATCCTGTATTAATAAGTTGCTTGGGAGGTCGGGCATGCATTTGAGGCAGTAAGGTATGGCATGGACAATGTGATGTCTCACGTATCTTTTGGGATCCCATGATATTTCCCTCAGGCATTTTTTTCTGTTTGTTGCAGTGTTTTCGTGTTTTATTTTATCATCAAACATTATTCTTGGAATCATTTTTTTCTATGCACTTATTCTGCTGATGTGTCATTGCTTGGAGAACATGCATTGAGTTATCAGTAGGATGGGATGTGGTAGGAAGTGGTCAGATTTTGGTTAAACTTAAAGAAGGAAATTTTAGATCAAAACTGAAAGGGCTACACTGTGACCAGATTTAGGATGGTAAGGAAGATTGACTGGAGGATTTAATAAAAAAAAGTGTATGCAGCTGTAAGTGAAAAAATATGGTTGATCATGTGGCTAGGCTGGATAGAGTTGTACGCCCACTATTCAACATACTGAGCCTCCATCTATTTTGTCAATTACATGGATATAAGATTGCAATCCATTGGCTTTTGCAGTGCAACAACAAAGATTAACCATAGTAGAAGTAATAAATGTGCCTATGGGATCTTTGTCATCAAGGTCTTGGCGCCTTCCCCTTAAGTTTAGGCGACTCTTAATAGTGACGAAAATAGTGACTACACCCTTGAAATCTTTGTCCTTTTTTGAATTCACCGAGTTGCTGCATCTTCTTTGCCGTAGATGGCTATCATTGATGTTGTAGCTTCCCATGTTTCTGCTAATGAATGTTCTTCTCATTGCCTGATGCAAATCCAAGGAATCGGATCGCTTATGGACCCACAAAATAATAGATAACTCAAGTTGAAATTTAAATGGCAATTCTGAAAATAAGTAGAAGTCTAGGAAGGAATGGCAAACTTTGTAAATAATTGGAAGTTTCTAATGAAGAGGGGCAGGTTTGTAAATAATAGAATATGCAAGGGTCTGGGATAACTAAATGAGGGTTGGACACAAAGGTAATTGGTATTTATTTGGGAGGGGTAGACTAGGAATGGCAAACAATTGAAGGGCAGGGTGTAAATAAGGGGTTAAAAGAAGGGTATTAATCAGGAAAGAAGAAATAAGAAAACTCACAATTTGGAGTCTTCTTCAACCTTGGAATAGGCTGCAGTGGTGGAGTCAACAGTACTTTGAGAGGGAGAACTCACTGTTTAGGCATCGGCTGGGTATGAAATTTCAAAGGAGAAGTCGCAACTCACAGCCCTACTAAAACCATCAAAAGTCTCCTTGGACAACAAGCAATCCAGGGGTTCCAGGCGACTGAAACTGAGCTCTACGGTGACGTTTGGTCCAGATCTCCAAGTGAAACTCTACCCTGTGATGAGAGGGATTTCCGGAACCAGAGTTTGGGGGGTTTTGATCTCTAATGGAAGAGCAATCTTCACACAAAATTTCAGCTCCAACAGATCAAAGGTGAGAGAGATCGATCCCTTGTTTGGTGCTGAAACTGTTGCCCAGAAACAGGGGCTTGGCCAGCATTAGAGAGAATGAAAAGAAGGAGAACAAGAATAGAGGGAAAGAAGAAGAGAAAAAAAATTAGAAAAGAGAGTCACAACAGCCAAAGCTTCAGCCAAGCAAACATCCAATTTCAAATCAAAACTTCAAATCTAATTCTCAGTTGAGTTCAATAAATCTATTTAAAGACTGAAAACATACCTATTTTCCTATTTGAAACAAATATTGCATCGAATTGAAATAGAAATAAAATCTCACTCAATTGAAAATCTACCATACTAATACTAACTCTAAAAAAGGAAAGTAAATAAAAGATATTTCTAAATCAAAGAGATCCCTTCCATTGCCCAACTGCATCATTGCCGTTCTAAGCGTGTACCTTTACATAAGAGAGTTAGAAAAGAAAATTTCTGGTTCATTGGCATATCAGCCTGAAGGAAGTTTTGTCCACATTTGGAAATGTGGAGAGGCATAATTGAAGTTTCTATCAGCAGGGTTTTAAGGTAAAGATTGATTACTTTTTTTTTTTTTTTTGGAGGGGGGGTCATAATTGTAAATAAAAACTATACAAGTCCAGCAACAGGTAAATTTCTTGGTTTTTTACCCCTTAAAATTTATTTAGGAGTTTAGTAATTGAAGTTACTGGTAAAAGAAGTAGATAATAGGTTCAACAATTAGAAAGTAGTTAGAACTTTTTTGTAGTGCCATTAGTAGTTTATGATATTTCTGAATTTTGTTTTTAAGTCATGGTAGAAGTTAAAAGGTTATAAGGAATTAATAGTTGGAGGGTTTACTAAATTCCAAAGCTTTGTCACCCAATTGAAGAAAAAGAGGGTTGGGTTTATGTACATCATGTTTATGATTTTACTGAATTGATGTGGAATTCTTGCTCTACTTTTCTGCTATTCTGGTTCTTGCCCTTGAGTTTCTAAGGCTAGTTATTTTTTATATTAAAGACTAAGTGAGTTCTGGCTCTCCTATTCATCTACCTTTATTTTCTTCTTCGTCTCGACTTCTATATATATATATATATTTTTTTTTTCTGCTATAGAGATTTCAGCAGCCTTCTAGCTGCTGTATCCCTCTTCCTCCCGTACATTAGATAGTTATTGTTTATGCACTTATGTTTTGTGCGGAACAATCCTTCTTTCTTTCTTTCTCCTTGGTGTATTGAAATTTGTTGGTCAAATTGAAGT
>NC_056565.1:22184088-22207424 GCF_013358625.1 Macadamia integrifolia
GGGGCGGGGGGCGGGGGGAGGGATGCAGATTCATGGCTGAACCGGCCTTACCCTTCTAGCATTTTAGACCCAGATGAACCGGGTCCATTTGGTTCTTGGGTCCAGTAGGATATTTTAACTTATCTAGTTATTTAGATTTTTGGATTTATCTTGTAATTTTCTGTTTTGGTTTTCATAGGCTGATTAGTGGTAGAGTTAATTTAGGATTATATTTCACTTCATGAGTCCATGTTAGAGTCAAAGTTTAATTTCAGTTTCAGATTACAATTAAGAGTCTTTTATTTTCTTCTTTAAATAGTAGCTTGTAACCAATGTAAGATACAGATTTGGAATGATTTTTTTTTAATCGTTTATGTTACCAGAATGTTACAAACCAGTGATCTCTCTCTCTCTCTCTCTCTCCTTTTTTGATACTCTTCCTTGTCTCAGATACTCTCTCTAACCTTCTTCCTCTTTAGTTATTTCATTTTACTTTAATTTATGTTTATTACTCTGTTATTGGGCGGTAGAATCAGCTCCACTTTATTGGGTTGATCTCCTTCGTGCTTTATCTCACCGACCTGAACTTTGGTTCCTTGATACTTTTCCCTGGAGTGATTCTGCAGTTGAGTTTTGGTAGCGGGATATACATGGTCTGTATGTATCAAAACCTGCAAACCAGGTTGTTTCAAAACCACTGCCAGACCTGATTTCAAGATTTTTTTTTTCCATGAAACTTTAGTTAATGATCCTTGCATTTGTTGCTTGCATTTATAAGGGATATGTATTGCTAATATTTTCCCAAGGTTTCAGTTGAATCTATGACCACATGAGAGAGATCTCTCTATTGAAGCATGAACTGGTTGTTGTCTTTGCTAGTTCTGTTGAGTCGTAAGGAAGAAGAAACCCTCTTCTCTACAATTCCTTATCTCTTTGTTTTATTTTTATTTCAATTGTCCAAAATACCAATCCCTCTCTTGTTATTTAGATCTTGCCATCAAATTATTTTTCATTCCTAGTTTGCCCTTGTCAAACAACTTTACTAGTATCCACAAATTGCAACTTTTCCTTGTTAGAGTGCTTTCATTAATTTACAAAATTGCTATCCACTTGACTACTTGAGTTGTGTATTATCTAGGTGGGCCTATAAGTGATCCGAACCAGGTTGTAGGAACTCCGAATCCACATCAATTGGTGTCAGAGCTGAAATGCTCTATTTTCGCTGACGATCGACCTTGATAATTTACTATTCTGGAGAGGTTTACGAAGAAATTTGAAGATGGATTATTGGATCTCTACTTGGATATTTGGGATCTTCTTGGGTTTTCGGGAGCTTACCAATAGTACCAACTTTTGATGTGACAGTGTTAAGCATGATAGAAGCTTTAGATGATGGATCAGTGGTGGGCAACGAAAATGATGATGAAGAGGAACTGAATGGTCTAATCAAGATTGCAGTCTAAGAATGGATCGGCGGTTTGATTTCAGTTATGAAACTCTATGATCATATTCCAATTAGAGGGATGTCGATCGGTAACGACCATTAGGAGATCATGACGGTTAATCATTGGATACGGGTCTGGATCATCGCCATCAAAGTTGTTCATGGATGCGATCAAGTTGTGTTGATTCTATCGTTTTATAAAACAACTTTTTTTCAACATTCAGGGAGTTGATGCAGATTTATGGCTAAACCAGCTTGACCCTTTTGACATTCTAGATCAAGATGAACTGGGTCCAATTAGTTCTTGGGTCTAGTAGGATATTTTAATTTATTTTGTTATTTAGATTTTTGGAATTATCTTGTAATATTTTGTTTTAGTTTTAATAGGCTAATTAGTGGTATAGTTAATTTAGGATTTTATTTCACTTCATGGGTCTAAGCTAGAGTCAAAGTTTAATTTCAGTTTCAGAATACAATTAAGAGTATTTTATTTGAGCTTGTTATGGATGAGTTGACTAAAAACATTAAAGGTGAGGTTCCATGTTTTGCAGATGATATTATTTTATTGGATGACACAAAATTAGGTCTCAATGCTAAACTGGAGCTATGGAGATCTGCCCTAGAATCAAGAGGCTTTAAGATAAGTGGAACAAAAAATGGAGTATTTGAGGTGTAACTTTAGTCACACTGTGATGGGTAATTACGCGTTAGCTATTGAAGCAAGAGAGTGGACGCAAAGTGACTATTTTGGGTATTTGAGATCTATACGCAATAAAGGAGATATAGAGGATGATGTATCATATAGAATTAAAGTGGGATGGACAAAGTGGAGGGGTGCATCTGGAGTTTTGTGTGACCGACGAGTCCTGGTAAAACTTAAAGGAAAATTCTATCGGACAGTCACACGACCAGCTATGATGTACAAGGCAGAACGTTGGGCAGTTAATAAGCGGCATATTGATAAACTGTGTAGTGGAAATGAGAATGTTAAGATGGATGTGTGGGAAAACTAGAAGGGATAAGGTAAAGAAGGAACTTATTAGAGCAAATTTGGGAGTTGCCCCAATTCATAATAAGCTTCGAGAAAGTCATTTAAGATGGTATGGCCATGTTCAAAGGAGGCCATTTGATGCACCAGTAAGGAGTGACATGATCCAGATAAAAGGATCCAAAAGAGCTAGAGGGAGGCAAAAAATGACCATAGGAGAGGTAGTGAGGAAATATATGCGCAAATTGGGCCTTGTCCCAAGTATGGCCGCAAATACAAAGTATTGGAGGGCTTGGATCCAAGTAGCGGACCCCCTTTAGCTGTGCCCAACTTTGTTAATGTTCTTAGTATTTTGTTTCCTTTTATTTTCCTTTTCCTTATCTTTTCTTGGATCCATGTGGCCGACTCCATTAAGTTGGGATAAGGCTTGTTTCTTTTTTAAATAGTAGCTTGTAACCAACATAAGATACAAATTTGGAATGAAAATATTTTTAATGGGTTATGCTACCAGAATGGTACAAACCAGGTTGTGTGACCTCTCCTCTCTCTCTGTCTCTCGTTTCTGATATTCTCTCTCTCCCTTTCTGATGCTGTTCCTTGTCTCAGTACTCAGTCTAACCTTCTTGCTCTTCTGTTATTTTTGAGTTGACTTTAATTTACATTTATTACTCTGCTTCTGGGTGGTAGAATCAGCTCCACAGTATTGGGTTGATTTCCTTTGTGCTTTGTCTCTCCCAGCTGAACTTTGGTTCCTTGATACTTATCCTTGGAGTGATTCTGCAGTTGATTGTTGGTAGTGGAATATTACGGTCTGTATGAATTGAAACCTGCAAACCAGGTTGTTTCAGAACCACCGCCAGACCTGATTTCAGGATTTTTTTCATTAATCTCTTAGTTGCTGATCCTTGCATTTGTTGGTTGCATTCAAGAGGGATTTGGGTTGTTGCTAGTATTTGCCCAAAGTTTCAGTTGAATCAGTGACCAGATGACAGAGATCTCTCTTGAAGCATGAACTGGTTGTTGTCGTTGTTGTTTCTGTTGAGTCATAAGGAAGAAAACAACCTTCCTCTCTACGATTCCTTATCTCTTTGTTTAATTTTGTTTCAACTTTCCAAAATTCCCATCCCTCTCTTGTTATTTGCATCTTGCCATTGAATTATTTCCCATTCCTTGTTTGCCCTTTCCAAAAAAATTTACTGTTACCCTTGAATTGTAACTTTCCCTTGTTAGAGTGCCTTCATTAATTTACAAAATTGCCACACTTATCTACTTGAGTTGTGTATTATCTGGTTGGGCCCATAAGCCATCCAAACTAGGTTATTGAAACCCCGGATCTGCATCAGGCACTAATTTAGAAAACATCTGTTTACTCTGTTTTATGTGTGAAATAACTCAATAATTCTGTGTCATCTTTGTATCTATGAAATATAGTTTTACTCTTACAACCCAAATAATATCCATTATTGTGCCCTAAGATGAATTCTGAAACATATTGGAATTGATATGTGTGGCCATGTGGGGCCCAATATTTTTGGCTGCTACTTGACAACCTTCAAAAGCATTCCCATATCAAGCGAGTGCCATTCAATAATTTCCATTTTACTTGGAACAAGTTGTTCCTCTTTTTACGCTATAGTTGCATGACAATGGGGTGAGTTAAACGGACCTCACTTCTATTTATCTGTGTTGACTTTGTCAACTATCAGGCTGAGTTAGTTTCTAAACAGTAGTGCCCTTTAGGTCTTGTGTTGCAACCACTCATGAATTTTTATGACCTGTAATTTTCATCCCCCATCCTTCTAATTTTCTCTTAAAAAATTTCAGTGATCTACCTTGTCACCTATCATGACCCATAACAGAAGACGGGGATAGCTTGTGGTTACTATCAGTTAATTTTCTTTCAGGTTGACTAATACCAGCATCAAACCTGTTGCAATCTCTAAAGAATATGAGTGATTGGGTCGAAACTCATGTCTATTACTGTGTTATGAACTCATGGCAAAACCATTAGACTGGAAGATTTATGAGGTGTATCTTATGATTTGCTTGTATAAGATGGTTGTGGGATTTTGGAATGCATTATGGATGTCTTTTTCTAATGGTGATGCTAGGTTATTCCAAGGTGGATTTTCTGGTCATAAAAATTTCGGAACGCTTGCCTAAGGAGGCTCCAGTGTCTCTCTAATTAGTTTGGACATTACTTTGAATTTCAACGGCATATTTCAGTTCTGACACTTGTTGAATGAAATGGAATATGAATTGAGGGGTCTTCAAAGTTTCGGTTTTTTCACCAAAATGGGCCATATTTCGGTTTAACTATGTTCGATGTTGAAGTAGTGGTGACATTAGGTAGTGTGGTGATTTTTCAGTGTTAGTGATGACATAATTCGTGGTATTGTTTAGTCTTATATTTATGATTCATTGTGTTTAGAAAGTGTGGTGAAAGTGTGGTGGTGTTGTTAAGTGATAAGAGTATTGGTAATAGATTAAGGTTATTTTAATGCTAGTTACTGCTCATGATTGGTCAGACAAGGCAAACTGTAAGTTCTTTCCCTTCTCATCTCTCACTTTGTTTGCTTCTCTTTGTCTTCTTCATAAATCCTGGTTGTATTTTCTGATTTTGTAAGATGGTATCAGAGCCATGAAGAAGACAAACTTGAAAATCAGGGGTTTTTTTTTTTTTTTTTTTTCTGTAAAGATTTTATTTTTTTAGCTTGGAAATTTCTGCTGCTGCTTTTTATTTTCCCCCCAGCCATTAACAAGTTTTTTTATTGGCCTATTGAACTGCTCCCACGGATACCCTGTTTTCCCTTCAATTTCAGTCCAATAATGATGCAGATAATTCACTTAAATAAGCTTATTTTAATTGAAATAAGCTTGGGGTTGGGTTATTTATGTGTTTTCATTGTAATGGGTTACTTTAAGTGCATATAATATGAGTGAGAAGGTATGCATACTGGATTAGTTAAATAAGTTTATTTTTTTTTTTAATTGTTATTAAGTGTTTTAGTTAGATTAAGATTCTACAAGCCCAATCCTGTTTTGAGTCAGTTCCTTAATTATTTTTAGTTTCCTAGTTAGTTTATGTGACCTTATTAGTTAAGGATTGTTTAGATCATTCCTTTTTAGTGTATTATTCTGTTTTAGTCTCCTATATAAGTTTGTTAGGGGTCCAGCCTTGTATATGAATTTGATTAATGAGATTTTGGCTTGAGCCTTTTCTTTATTCTGTGAGATTTAAATTTGCTGCGAGACTTAGTTAAAAGAGGGGGAAGGATCCTTAGGGTTAGTGTGCTTCTGATTGAAGACTGCTGGTGGGAAGCCAAAACTCACATTCTTCCTTTCTATACTCTGTGTTTCTTCTTCAAGTAAGTGCTGTTCCATCAGTTCTTATTCAAGCTTGTTGACATCTGATATATTTTGAGTTTGGGTAGGATCATCACCTGTTATTATTGCTGGTTACATGCTGTTAATGCTGAGATTTAAAACAAAGCAAGATCCCTCCAAGGTGAAGTTCACGGCAGCCCTGTTTTAGGGCCTATATAGCTGAGATTGATATCATCTACCATTGGGAGGAATCTAGCCAGCAGATTCCTTGCATAATTTGCAGCATTGAAGACCCTCCTGCAAGTGACCTTTGACCAAGGCTTCAGCCAGATTAAATCGGCTGGTCTGCCGATACAAAAAAAATATCTCAATTTTGGATTGCAGGTTCAATATTTTTACTGTTTTGACTGTTGACCTAAGTTCTGTTTTGGGATTTACTCGTGATCTTGTTACCCTCCCCCACCGCTGGGGGGGGGATTCTAAACCCAGGTTCATCCTATCTACCTACTTCTTCATAATTTCATATTTTCAACTATGATTGCTCCTAAACTTGGTCTATCAGTCCCTGCCATCAAAAGCATCAATTCCAACCGATGAACCTCAGTTTGATACCATTTTTTCTCTACCTGACATACCCTTGCCCTGTTCTGTCCAAGATTGTCAGAACCCTAACTGTTCACTTTGAATCTCAAATAATTTCTGAGATAATTTGGGGTTTGATTGAATACATTTGGAGGGCCACTCGACCCTAATTTGGAGGCCAACAGATTAACTTATTGGAGATATTGAAGATTGCATATGGTTGTGGCATTATTTTTTTTCAACTCCAATAATTTCAGACTTAAAAACCACAATTGGTCAAGTGCAGTTGTTCTATTATTCTATCGTCAGATTTGGTGAAGAATGTTGAAAGGATTCTACTGCTGAATATAAGGGATTTTCAGCTTCAGTTTTATCCAAGATTTCCAGCACCTAGTGGATACCCTGTTTAGGTGTTATTGTGCTATGTTTTGGACTCTTCCCTCACAGAGAATCTGGCCTTCAGATCAGGCTATACTTTTGGGCAGTTAATCTGTGTCTTGGGTGTAGCACACGACCAGAATTTGGTCAACTTCTGATTTGCAGATTTGGAGATATCTGGATTCCTAATTTTTTAGAATCTAGAGTCATCATTTTCTGAAACAGGTCCATATTTTGATATTCAACCGTCTTATGATATTTATTGTCTTGTATTCCGGTTCCTTATTTCTGTTCTAGCTTTCGGATTCAGCTGATTTTTTGGGAGCTTGTTCATCATTCTTATGTTTGCACTTGACTAAAGTTTCACTTTGATCGGATGTTCAGATTGGCTGTTCTTACTGTTCCTATTTTTTTTGTAACAAGATCTATTTTTAGTAACAAGTTTTTCTTTTTTAAGGACTTTCTACAGAACCATATCCAACCATTGGATGAGGATCATATTTTGAGGGCATATTCTTTGTATTGAAAGCACATTTGTCCAAGATCTGCTGTTGTTGTGTTTCATCTTGTGGGTGCGTTACATCTACTGTGTTGCAATTATTGGATGATATTTTTATTTGTTCAGATTTAGTTAAATCCAACTGATCGGGATCTTATTATTTGCCCTGGCTACTTTTCGTTATGTGTTTCATGTGCTGTTGATGCTGGTTTCTTCTGCACTATGATGATGAGTTATTCTTTTTTGTTGTCCCCCCTACGTTGTCTGTCCACGTGTAGTGGAGAGATTGGAGATTGTTATGTGTTAGCATTATTTGAAGGTTGTTATCTACTCATGTCATTTTCTTATTTGAAGCTGGTTTGTGCCATTTGCTCGTTCGTATCATTTGCTTGTCATCAGCAATGTGTATTCTTATGAAGACATTTATTGTGGTTCGCAGCAATCTCATGTTGTATTTGTGGTTTGCAATGACCTTATGTTTTTATTTGGTTCGCAGCACCCTTATGTTGTATTTGTGGTTGCAGCAGTCGTTGTTGCACTTTTATACTTGGTTTGCAACAACCTATGCTGCTCTTCTATCTGTCTTCTTTGTGAGGATTACTGCTTGACTTCCTTGAGAAAGAGTTATGATGTTGTTGTTGTTGTTGCTATGATATTCTGGCTTTGTGGTTGGCATTCTCTGTTGCTTATTTTGTTTGCTGCTGTCTGGATTTATTCGACAAAAAGATTTTTCTCTATTGTTGCTGATGATTGGTATCATGGTATGTTTGTGTTGGTGGTGCAATCGGAAGGAAGTTTTCCCTGTGGTCACGGGTGTCTATGTGTGTAATATGTATCCAAAACTGGTTCTACTGTTTATATTGGTTCTTGTTGTTCCAAGCTAGAGCCTTTGATATATATGCTCCAACTTGAGGGGGAGTGTTGGAGTTGTGGTGACATTTAGTATTATAACTGGCATTTCAGGTCTTGTCAAAATGGACAAGGAATTTTTTTGCTTGGGCTAGTGTGAAGATGTGGGCTTGTCCAAGGGTGGCATTGAAGGTTAGGACTGCAGCCCACCCCTCCTGGGATCCTGTAAAGTGGGCCATACTGGGTTGCAACCCATTATATCAGAGCACATCTACAAGAGTACATTGATGAAACAGATGAACTCCATATACAGGTCAATAAAAATGAATGACCAATTCTCCAATGGTTTGTAAATGCTTTTATAGAACCAATAATGCGAGACGAATTTCTTTAGCATGCAATATGAGGCTAATGATCACATAAACTGTCTGATTCCTTCCCCCCCGCGGGGTTATGTATTCAAAGTAGAATTTTGAAAATCTTAGCATATTTGATCCTCATTTCTTTTTTCATTGTTCTATAGTTCATTATCTTGAATATGCCAGAATTTCAGTTGCATGCATCTTCTCTTGATCAAGACATCAGTATGTGGGCGAATTTGTGCTAGCTTTTAATTGATCAATATCTTAATGTTTCAGGTAAACAAGGAATTCAAACTTTGGAAAACAGAGAGTCAACTAAATTATCAGTCAACACTTGGATGAATAGGGAGGGTGCATTCCAAGAGATCCCTTACTACGTTCTGTCAAGAATTGCATGTACAGTATTACCAGCTTGATTGCTACTCCTACGAGCTGACATTTCTCATTTTCTTTTTCTTGGCTTCTTCTTTTTTTTCTTTTTTTTTTGTTTGGGCGGCTGATAGGCTTGTTCTTCTTTTTTATATGTTTTGTATTCTATATTGGCCTTCCATAGGGTTTTTTTTCTGGGTTGGGGGAGTGGGTTGGCCAGAAAAAGGATAAATTGTACGAGGGGTTGATTTTTTGTGTGTAAAGATAATTTATTGTTCTATTTCATAAGGTTGGGTTCAATTAGCCAACCTACTATTTGATGTGAATTTAAACGGATCTAAATTTCAGGTTCTTATGGTGTTTAAAAACAAAAGAAAGTCCCAGCTTTTCTCCACCTGTGGTCAATTAAGGGGATAAAAAAAAACAGAAAGTAAAAAAAGAAGAATTATCACTCCCCTCCCTGTACTTAGTCGAAATATCATGTTTTCCCTAAGTTTTTGGTAAAATATCACTCCCCTCCCCCCGGAAAAATTCTATCAACCAGTCGTTGTCCATGAGAAAGGGCCGATAAATGATGACATCAGCCTTACCTTATTTTTTATAATCCCTAAACTACTCTATGATGTGAGATTTCTGGATTGTCCTTCAGGATAATAGAACTAAATCGAAGCACACTCATCTTCTTAGTTCGAGCACTCTTTGGTGTTGACTTGCAACTCGCTGGCGACGCATCTCTGACCACTCCAAGTTGCATCTCTGACCACTCCAACCCTTTTTCTTATTTCTTCTTCCGTCACCATCAACCACCATAATCCCCCTCATCTTCTTCTTCTCTCTGCTTCCTCCAACCCTTCTTCTCCATTAGAATAAAGCACTTAGGATAGAGAACCCATATCAGCTAAAAACCCCCATTGAAGAAGGGAAAGAGGAGGTAGAAGAATGATTATTGAGCCAATTCCATGAGTTATCATTGCTGCTGCCGCAGAACTGTTGCGAGGTCGTGTTCATAGCTAGAGAAGAAAGAAAAAAGAATAAAAGAGCAGACGAGAAGGGTAGATTGACAGAGGCAGAGGCTGAAGATGAAAAAGGGCTAAAGGGAGAGTTGCAGAGGAATGGAAAAGCTTGAAACAGCAAAAGTGTTTTAACGGAAACCCACATGTCTTCTCCTCTCTTAAGAATGAGAATTTAGTGTACACTTCACCGCCCTGATTGACCCTGACCTTTATCTTAACAAACAGAGATGAGTTCGGTAAGCATAGCTTATATTTTGGTGACGAGAAATTGAAGCAGTCGGAAGAGTCGCTTAGGAAAGTTATGTACCTGAGGTGTTGGGGTCCCAACTTAATTACGATCGAATTAGATTAGGGATTCCTCAAAAGAGTGTTGAGATCATAAACCCATGTAGATCATGTAGGGGCAGGTGGATGGTTGATAGAATCTTTTAGATTAAGGGGAGGAGGGTGATAGTTTTCAAAAAGCCTAGGGGGATCATGATATTTGTACCAGTAGACGGGTGGGGAGTGATAATTCCTTTAAAAAAAGGAAAAAAAAAAAGGTTTTTCCACATCAACCTCTCCTATCGTTTGCTGAAATTGCATAATACCCCCTAAAAATAAAAAAATTATATTTAAACCTACAAAGTTGACACTGTTAGCATCTTATTTGGGTTAAGCCGTTAGTTTCATTGAAACAATTTGAAAAACCCAAAAAGCCCTCATATAACTTTATCCCAACAAACGCATCTTCCATTTTCTATGTTACTTGTTTTTTTTGTCTGCAAGCCGCGAGCAATGAACACCTCTCTGACGAAGGTTCTCCCCTCCGATGGTGCTAGGTTTGATTTCTTCCTCCTTCTCTTCTCTCTCTTCTTCTCTCTTCTTCCTCAGCGAGAGAGACTAGCCGCTAAAGAGAGGACCGTCTTTGAAACCCTCTTTGCCATCTTCTTCTCTCTTCTTCCTCTGCAAATTGAGTGATGAAAGCATCATAACAAATGCCAAAGTAGTAATGCTATCAAGGGCAGGGAGGATTTGGCATAACTAATACCTATTAATGTGAAGATAGCCTCCCCAAGCGGATGGAGAAGGTTCTCTTCTTCCTCTTCCTCATAAGTTCAATAAGACTAATTTTCAGAACAGATGGAGATAAAAATCTAACATAATCCACGAACTTGACCACAAAATTCGGACTTTAAATAATAACAAATCGTCCAATGGTGTGGGGAAAAAAATCACAGGCTTTCACAAATGAGATCATGAAATGCAGCAGAAAAAAGCAAGAAAAATAAAAGGATGAAAGCGGAACAAGAAATTTACCATTTCTCTTGGTCCCATGAAAGACGAAATTGTTGGAAGGAGAGGAAGAAATAGCTTGAATCTGAGCCGATGAACAGAGATGAAGAGACAAGAGAAAGAAGAGAGAGGAGGAAGAAATCAGACCTAGCACCACTTGGTCTCTCTTGTTGAACAGAGACGAAGAATGAAAGGGAGCAGAATGGCGGTTTTGACCCAAAATCCGTAACGATTGAGATCTATATCCTCTTTTCATCGCTCGCCATTGGATCGGATAATTCCACGTGTCGACAATGACCTCTCCGCCGGTCTCCGTCGGATCTCATCGTGGGACTACCGCCTACCTTCGTCGGACAACTCCTCTCCAACGTCGTCCTCCTTGGGCTTGTAAGGGTTGGTGAGAGTTTTGGGTATATAAGAGAAGAGAGTGTCTTTAAAAGGGTTAGGGGTAATTTTTTCAATGAAAATTCAAAACAAACACTTCTTTAACGGTGTCAACTTTGTAGGTTTAAATGTAATTTTTTGATTTTCAGGATTTTCAGGGGGGATTATATAATTTCGGCAAATGACAGGGGAGGTTGATGTAAATCACCAAAAAAAAAAAAAGGCATACACAATGTACGAGGTTTTCATCATTGTGGGGGTTTGGGGGCATAATGTATGCAATAATCCCTCGCTTTGAAGAGAGATTGTTTTCTAACTCAAACTCATGATCATTAGGTTGCAATGTTATCATTAGCACCGAGATAATATTACCCTTTGAAGATTGGTTCACAACTTTCACTAAAATGAAAAACTTCCAACACTTCTTGTTAAGTGGGAACGGGGTGATTATAAAGTAATGTCCACTCCATCATGTACAATAAAATTTAGGGGCGAAACTGGGCCAACCCAATAAAGTTATGTCCACTCTACCATTATGAAGGGGTGAAGTAGGGTCAACCATAGGTCCCCAAAACTCAATTCATATTCAATCATGTGGGGTTCATGCCAATTCAATCCGGCCTGAATTGATCCTAATTGGGTTGGGTTGGACCAGATTGGCCCAGTTTAGCCCTAATTTATGCCAAGGTAGGGTTAACCCTGATTGACTCTTTTTATTTTTGCTACTTGTGCATTTGTGTTTTATGCAGTTGAAAAAAAAAAAAAAAAAATCAAATGATCAATACACAATCAAAATTATGAAATGTACCACAATAATAGATGTTCAGGATGCCCATAATAATCAATGATCTAGATTTTATTATTTTGAATAAAAGGATAGGATGACAACCTGAAATTATATTATAGAAATTAGGGTTAATACTGGGTCGGGTTGGGTTGGGCTATGCTAGGGCCTAGGCCTTAATTCAAGCCCGAACCAACCTTGACCCAGTGTCAGTGTTTTCTAACCCTAACTCGCCCTCAGGGTTAGAAATCTTAGCCCAAATCTAGTTCAGATTCAGAGTGAGCCAGAGCGAGTTGGATGTCATAGTCAAACTTACATCTGATAGATTAACCCTTTTCAATTTGCTAATCAAAGTGCAATAATTTAGTGATAACATGGGCAGGTATGGATAAGGAGTACAAGGGCACTTAAATATATATGTGTGGACTTGAGTTTAGCACCCACCAACGTCCCGTTTCAATTGTTTCCCTCTGTTTGTTTGTATTGAAATGTTGTAAAGTCAATGTAAACTCAAAACAATAATAAAATGATGGTGTAGCACTGTAGCTCGACCTAATCCTGATCATGTAGGGTTGGAGGATTGATGCGCAATTCTCATGACACAGTTCTTTATGATTTGTCTTAATATGTTGGGTTTACTACTAATTTGGCATTTCTTTCGGGAAATAAATAAATAAATAAATAAAATAATAAAAATCTTGCTGAATATTATTAAGAAAATATTTTTTTTTAAATACTCATATTTTAATAGAAAAATCTGAAAATGTAAGTTTTTATTTTTAATTTTCAACTACTTATAAAATGTAGCAATCACCAATTATGGTTTTCTAAAATATTTTAAATTACTTCTCATTATCTTTCATCCTCTTGTTTGTCTAAAAAAATAAAAAAAAACTGATAATGCTCATCACATCCTGAGAAGCCATCAACCTCAGCTTCTTACACCTAGCCCTATTAGACAAATACTTAATAATCCTTACAACAGTATCATCAAACTCTTAAATACAAATTACCAGAGCAAAAAATAAAACAGTTAAATTCAAATAGAATATTAAAGTATTGGAATGAAGGAGTATAACAATGGATACTGTTGTAACCCTAAGGGGTAGCCGTGTTGGCAAGGGACCTTCGCCTCAGGAAGCGTGTGGTCCTGAGTTCGACTCCTCTTATCTCCTTGGAGCCACTCACACGGGGGGTATTTAGTGCTTTTCACTGTTTTCAGTGAAAGTTGAATGATTCTCATTCAACCCCGGTATGACCCTGTCCATGTAATTTTGGGGTCAATATGAACCTACGAGATCAGTCAAGTCAAAGCTTGGATACCCCTCATTAGAAAAAAAAAAAAAAAAGAGATCCTGTTAAAGTTCAATAATGCTACAATACATATATAATGTAGAACCAAGAGAGGGTCAGGTTACTTGGGTTTGAATTTCCTTGGCGCCATTCTTGTTTCTTCTTTGAGACTCTTAAAAGATTTGTAAGAGCCATGGGGACTATCCCCACGCTAAAGGATGCGGAGACACCCTTTGTTTAAAAAATAATTTATAAATTTTGAAAGTAACATCCAATGCTAGTTGTGTACCATTACTTAACAAAACAATAAATAATTCACAAGACCAACCCTCTTGAGAACCCATGGTTAACCATTTCACCAGCTCCTTTCTAGTGATCCGAACCTCTGTTCTTTTACTTACCAAGGACTCCCATATTTTTAGAGTAGCACGCATATAAGAATCAATTTCTTTTTACCACCCCCAACTCCATTCCAAGATTTTGAATTAATAGAATCAAGCTTGCAACAAATTTTCTGAGGAAAAAAAAAAAAATGCTAAGGTAAGAAGGGATAAAAGACAAGACAAACTGAATAAGCACAACATAGCCAACATAGGTTAGCAAATTGGATTTCTAAGTGGCTAATCATTTTCCTACCTTCAATAACATTATTAAGTCCTAAAACTTAATTTAGAACATGGGTAGAACAAATTAATACCTAGAAATATTGCATCCTTGGTTATTTCCTTTATGTCTAAAGTATTGCTTAACTTCCTCTTTTCCTCACAAGGGTTATACCTATTAAAATACAGTCCACTCTTAATACACTGGCCTGATAAATAAAAAAAAATAGATCCAACACCGCCTTGATAGTTGATACGATTTTTGCTGCTTTTCACTAAAAAAAAAAAAGCATTTTCGTAAGTAACAAGACTCGGACTCACAACTTCCACCTTAGGTTGCAAGTTTGCAAGTGGAGACAGATCACGAGTCCCTCCCCCTTCCCCCCCCCCCCCACCCCACCCACCTGTTTTTTTTTTTTTTTTAGAATGCATCTCGTGGGTTTGTGTGCAAGTGGTTGTCTCGTGCTCGGTTTTAACGGCCTTGCTATTGGAGAAGTCCGTTCTTAGTCTTATTCTAAGAAGCCCCAAGAGGGCTTAGTTGTCATGATTATGTTTAAAGCTTTCTTGCTTTTCAATTGCTGGCTAGAAAAAAAATATGGAGTGGCCATCAAATTACTCCGTTGGTTTTCTATTTAATTATAATGGGAAAGAATGTTGCTTTGGCATTTACAAGATTTTATGTTACTCACAGGGTTATACCTATTATTTCCGCATTTACAAGATTTTATGTTACTGCGATTTTTTATTACGATTCGTTTCCTTTAGTTACAAGGTTTCTGTTACTGCGCTTGGCTAACAAGGTTTCGGTTCCGCAGCAACAAATTTTTTTTTTTATTGCGATCTTAACTACTGTAGCAATAAATAGCAACAATATTACTACGTTTTTTTATTGCGGGTGTATTCATAGTTACAGATTTTATGTACTGCGATTTATTAGCGACGTTTCCGTAATTAGAAGGTTTCTGTTAATGCGCTTTTTAACTACAGTTTTGTTTCCGCCGTAACAAAGATTTTTTTTACTGCGGTCTTAACCATAGTTGGCAAATTCGGATTCGGGAATTATTCGGACGGAGAATTATTCGGAATAATTCGGACGATTAATTTAAGGATTCAGTCAAAAAAGCGGTCAAAAAATCTTATTGGGGTTTTTTTTTAAAAAAAAAATTGTTTTTTTATTTTTTTATTTTTTATTTTTGGTTTTTTTTTTAAATAATGTTTAAATGGACCGAATAATTCGGTTTAATTCGGATTCGGTCCGAATTATTCGCGATTTATATTCATTTTTGAAAAAGTCGCGAATTTTAAAGAATTTTATTTTTAATTCGGATTCGGTCCGAATTTTTGATAAAATTCGGAAAAATTCGGTTCGGCCGAATAATTCGCGAATTATTCGGCCGAATTGATAACTATGGTCTTAACTAATGTAGCAATAAGTAGCACATATTACAACGTTTTTTCTAACTGTGGTTTTATTTCCGTAGTTACATGAATTTATGTTACTGTGATTTTTTATTGCGATTCATTTTCGTAGTTAAAAGTTTTCTGTTACTGCGCTTTTTAAATACCGTTTCGTTTCCGCAGTAACAAAGATATTTTTTACTGTGCTTTTAACTACTGTAGCAATAAGTAGCACATATTACTACGTTTTTTCTAACTGCGGTTTTATTTCCGTAGTTACAAGATTTTCTGTTAGTGTGATTTTTTATTGCGATTTGTTTTCGTAGTTACAAGATTTCTGTTACTACGATTTTGAATTTCGCAATAATAAGTATACCATATTACTGTGATTTATAGCTGCGATTTTGTTTTCGCAGTTATAGGGTCCTCTGTTACTGTGGTTTTGAAATATCGCAGCGATAGGTAGCTTCTATTACTACACACGAAAAAACCGCAATTATGGGACATTTATAGCTGCGGATTTTGAAACCATAGTTAAATATCTGTAGCTACAAGTGTATTTTCTTGTAGTGCAACCTTGTATTGAAATAAAAAAAAAATATATATATATATATATATATATAAAACATGCAAGAGTACAAAGTACAAAGAGACACCACTATATGTTTACGGGCATTCATAATACAGTTATCATCTCTTCCCTCACAAGAACTATAGCCACAAAGTTTGCAACCTAGGATTGCCACTTTATGTTAGTGATTCTAAATCCGAGAATCGTTTGAATGACCTATAGTGTATACAATACAAGAATGAATAATAGAGAGAAATCGATCACATACCCGTTGAGCGTGAATGAAATTCCTAAATCAAGGTTGACGCTTGCATCACGAACTATGATGAAGAACCACACAATATCGGTCCTTCTACTGAGATCTTCTGCAGCCTCTTACTCTGAGATCTTCTCTCTGTCTCTACACTAACTCTTATGAGAAAGCAGTGCTCCCAAAATATTATTATGAGAGTAACGACTGCAGGGACCGTCAGTATTCTATATAGAATAGAATCCCTAAACCCTTTTTCATTCTTACAGTAGAATAGGGCTACAAATTTCCTAATTAGAGTGGTCCTTATTCTCTTAGGCTCAATAGGTCAATCAGTATCAGTTAAGCCCACATAAGAGTCCTAACAATCTCCCACTTGGGCGATACTGATACTGATGTCTTTCCATTGACATCTGGCCAAATAATCCCAAGATTGAATACCACTCAAAACAAACTTTGATTCAATCAATAATCTCTATTGTTGAACAATAGTAGAAAATACACCTCAATATACAATATATAACTATCAAATATTACAAACATTAGAAAATTATCAATTCAAATGGCCTAGAAATATAGATATAAGGAATTATATCATAACTGTGATCACATAAGATATATCCTTCCTTCTAGGTCCATTCCTGATCTAAAGATCAGTCTACCTTGAAAACCTCACAGGTAGAGAACTTTGATATTAATCAATACTTAGGAAAACCGCCATTTTCTTGTATTAATATCTCACTTTGGCATACAGCCTATGGTTAACAACCACCTCCATGAATTTAGGTTAAATACTACCATAAATCATGAAACTTGGCCAAACACCACCATTAATTGTGACATGTCAAAGTAAACCATAATAATCATACAATAATATGATAAGAGAGAATATAAATGAACACTATACTGAAAAGTAAACATCCTTAATAGAGATTGTGCTCATAATGTATGATCTAACAAAATAATGTTTATTATCATACCACTAAGGATAAGTAAACTTCTACTAAACAAGCATATAAAAAGATTTCATCACACCCATGTTCGAAACATGAGTTTTAAAAATTTCCACTGGAAGAGCTTTAGTCAGCGGATCAGCAACCATCTCTTTAGTAATAATATTCTCAATAATGATCTCCTCAGTGTTGATCTTCTCACGAACCAAAAGATATTTAATTTCAATGTGTTTGGAGCTGCTTGATCTTTTGTTATTCTTTACAAAGAAAATAGCAAAAATATTGTCAGTATCCAGAGGTAGACTTTCTATCATCAGTACACCCACTGAAGTCCTAGTCAGAATACCTCACAACTTCAAATTTCTCTAATTTACTAAACACTAGCTTGAAGTCCTTTGTCCATTGTAGATAACGCATGACATTCTTAGTTGCAGTCCAATGAGCCAGATCAACATTAGATTAAAACCGGCCAAGTATACTGATTACAAAGACAATGTCAGGGCGAGTACAAACTTATGCATACACCAGACTTCCAACGGCAGAGGCATAAGGCTTTTCATTCATTGAGCTCCTCTCAATATCATTCTTTGGACATTGTTGCTTGTTCAACTTGTCTGCTTTACTGATGGGTGCTTCACCACCAGAACATTTAGACATGTTAAACCTCTTTAAAACTCTATCAAGATATGCCCGTTGTGATAGCCCAAGTAACCCCTGCGGCTTATCAGGACTAATCTCGATTCCAAGGACATAACTAGCTTCACCCATGTCCTTCATTTCAAAGTTTTCTGAAAAAAAAAACCCTTGGTCTCCATCAATAAGGTCTTGTTACTGCTAGCCAACAGAATGTCATCCACATAGAGCATAAGAAAGATGAAACTACTCCCACTGAGCTTCAGATATATGCACTGATCGATTGGATTCTCTACAAAATCAAAAGAAGTCACAACTCGATCAAATTTCAAGTACCATTGTCGAGATGCTTGCTTTAACCCATAAAGAGACTTTTTCAGCATATAAACAAAGTCCTCTTTATCCTTTTCCTCAAAACTTTCTGGTTGTCTCATGTACACCTGCTCTGACAGCTCTCCATTCAGAAAGACTGTTTTCACATCCATCTGATGTAACTCTAGGTCAAAATAGGCAACAATGGCCATGATAATTCTGAATGAGTCCTTTGATGAGACAGGTGAGAAAGTTTCCTTGTAATCTATCCCCTCTCGCTGAGTAAAACCCTTTGTCATGAGTCTAGCTTTGTAGCATTCTACTCTACTTTAAGAATCTGTCTTAGTTTTGAAAACCCACTTGGATGTAATAGCCTTACAATCCTTTGGAATTGTACTAATTTCCATACTCCATTGTTGCTAATGGATGACAGTTCTTCCTCCATTACTTCTATCAATTTGTCTGAATGCTTATAATTAACTGCTTGAAGAAAAGTAACAAGGTCTTCTTCTTATCCTATGTCAAACTCACACTCATTCAAATAAGAAACATAATCAGAGTGCAAAGAAGGCTTGCGCACTCTAGTAGACCTCCTTACAGGTTCAGGTGGAAGACTACCAATATCAACGATATTAGGAGGTGATGGTGAGTTTGCAATAGCAATATCTATCCCAACTTGCAAATCATATTCAATTGGAGTTTGAGTAACTATATCATCAGACAGGATCGGATTGAAATCAAGAAGTGAATTTCTCAACTCAACAGGTGCTATTTCAGGGTTGTCATTCTCCCCTTCTTCAAAAGAGAAATTATGAGGTGTTCTAGATTTTTCATTGCATTCAAAAAATCTAGCATGAGTGGTCTCTATAATTTTGTGTCATGGGCTAGGACAATAGAATCTATACCCTTTAGACCTCTCTGGGTATCCCAAAAAATAGCAACTTGTAGTCCTTGAGTCAAAAACTTTTTCTTAAGGGTTAAAGACTTTGGTTTCTGCCTGACATCCCCACACTCGCAAGTGTCTAAGGCTAGGTATTCTACTACTCCAGAGTTCATAGGCAGTCTTATTCACAGACTTGCTTGGCACTCTATTGAGATGATAAATAATAGTTTTAAATGCCTCTCCCCATAAGGATTCTAGTAAGATGGTATTACTCACCATAGAACGGACCATATCTTTCAAAGTACGATTGCTTCTTTCCACTACTCCATTCTGCTGAAGTGTTTCAGGTATGGAATATTGAGGAGCGATCCCATGTTCTTGCAAGAATTTTACAAAAGGACCAAGTAACTGCTCAAAAGCACCACTTCTCCCATAATATTCTCCACCCCTATCGGATCTGACCACTTTGATCTTCTTGGAGTGAAAAAGTTCAACTTCAGCTTTAAAAATCTTGAAAACATCTAGAGCACTAGATTTTTCACTAATAAGGAGGACATACCTATATCTTGACCAATCATCAATAAAAGTTATGAAATAATGGTGCCCAGTGAGTGTAGGGATAGAAAAAGGCCCACAAATGTCAGTGCAAATGAGGTCTAATACTTCAATACTGCGAGTAGCATCCTTTTTCCTGAAAATTGTCATATTTCTTTTAATACAATCTATACATGTTTCCATGTCTTGAAATCCAATATTTTTCAATATCCCTTTCTTTACCAATCTTTTCATTCTCTTGGTTGAAATATGGCCCAACCCTCTATGCCATAACATAGAGTGTTTCACTCCTACATTCATAACTCATAAAGAATTACAATTCAATCTATAAAACCCATCAACAAGAGTACCAGTACCAGTACCAATAGAGACTGAATCATGTAACAAGCAAAAGCCAACTTGATTAAAATTAACAGAATAACCGTCTGAACAAAGTCTAGAAACTGAAATCAAATTCCTCCTCATAGAAGGAACATAAACAATATCCTTCAAATCAATAAATAAGTCTGAATGAAAAAACAATCTAATAGTTCATATGGCTTCCACTTCAACTCTAGCTCCATTACCCACAAACACCGTCATTTCATCCTTGCTTGGCACCTTCCTACTTAGGAACCCCTACAAGGAATGAGTGACTTGAATAGATGATGCAGAATCTAACCACCATGAATCAATTGGTACATTAATCAAGTAAGATTCAAAACATACTAAAGATAGATTCATACCATTATCCTTCTTTTTCTCAAGGTAGGTCTTCCTCTTAAAACAATCCTTCTTTATATGCCTTTTGGCCTTGCACCAAAAACACTCTATACCACTCATGTCTTTTTGTCCCCCAAATTCTTTAAAATTTTGCTTTTCCTTTTTGTTCTTCCTTCCTTTAAATGGAGTGAATTTTTATTTCTTAAAGAACTTCTTGATTCCTTTGCTAGGTCCCATAGAAGATGAAGTCTTACCTTGAGTCTTACCTTGAGTAAGATTGACACTTTCAACTTTGGTCCTATTAATTGTTCCCTCTTCCTGAGTTACCACACTAATCAATTCATCAAGATCCCATTTATCCTTCAATGTATTATAAGTAGTCTTAAGAGTCTTGTAGCTCTCAAGTAGAGAGTTCAAAGCAATGGTGACCACGAAGTCATCATCAAAGTTAATACCTATACTCTGATCTTGTTTCCCAAGGAAATCAGTTCTAGTATGTGCTCTCTAGCACTTCTTACTCCATCAAATCTAACCTTAATCAATTAGCTCATGAGATCGTGAGCCTGTGATTTCTTAGAGTTATCAAACTTAGCTTTTATTATAGCCAAATACTCAGAAGCATTGTCCTTTTTAGCAACACTATCCTTGATAGACTCAGGCAAAGCACTTTTAATAATAGTCAAAGACTCCCTATTTGCAGTGACCCACTTGTCATAATCCCCTTTTTCAGTTTGGGTACTGGTTACAGTAGGTTCAACTGGTTTGGTGGTCTTAGTACACAGGTCTAGGTCCTTGAGAATCATGTAGACCTCTAAGTCTTCCATCAATTTGTTAAAATTATCCCCAGTAAGCTTAGGAATATCAAGTACACCAAAACTAGAAGACATTCTGTTGAATATTTCAATAAAGAATATTCTATTCAACATACAGACATATATGTAAAAGAATAAGCATATAACAATTAGCAAAATTAAACATTATAATGCTCAATTATCAATTACTTCAAGAGTGTCAACCGGAACTACATTCCTGACCTTTGGGTCTGAAACATACTGGTCTACTCAAGTTTCTGCTATTACTGCGAGACTTCTTCTAACTTTCGAAAAAATACCACCATCTTTGGATGTACAGCATCTTTTAGGTTGAGAAATCCCTATTCTATTTTTTATTTGCTTTAACTTTAACTTCTCTTTGATAATATCACATTTGGGTTAACATTAGCAACCTTGCTATCAACCATTATTCTCTGTCTTTTAAACAAAGAAGACCTTTGATTTGTATTACATTACAATAAGGTTGAATTTTATCACTTTGGTGGATTCCATCTAATCTTACTGCAATAGTCTACAAATTTATTCCAACAGCTAAAAGTGGGATTGTTTAAACATGAATAAAAAAATATTCACAAACAAAAAATGAACTATCATTACTAAGAATAAACAAGTTCATATTCTGATATGTAAGTAATGTATGAGTTGATTTTCTTTTATTTATTCCAATTAATAGAAAAATTATGAAGAATCATTAAACACCTATATTTATAACTTATACAAAATAGACTATAAAAGTTGACTAAAACTAGGCGTATAATGTCTCAAAACAAAGAGCACGAAAAACTGGATTCAAGGTAAAAAATTAGGGTGAAAAATTCTTCACCGTTTGCCCATACGAGCCATTTGAAGTTATAGAAAAAAATGGATCAAAATCAATTTAGTTTGCCCCAACCAACCAGTTCGGCTAAGCGGTCTAATCCGGTTAGGCATTTAAGTTTCGGGTCAAACCCAGATCTTCGGGTCGGGTACTTGGGTCAAAACTCAGGTCAAATGGTCAACGACCCGATCAGCCTTTGACCGAGTCAAATAGGGTTGGTCATGAGTTGACTCACTGCACCTCTGGGTCAACTCGATAGGGTTTCCAAGTTGACCCGACGATGACTCATCACCATAGTTTTTTTTTTTAAATAATTTTTTTTCTCCTCCAGTTTTTGACGATGCGTCCAGAGGTTTTTGGTAACTTGCGGCATATCGCCGTGACTGTCTTCTCGTGCTCTACAACTTTCGTGAAGAAAGTTTTTCCATACGGGACTTTAAGCGAGAGTAAGACAATGATTTTTATAAATTGGAACTCAAACCTCTTTTTTTTTTTAAATAATTTCTTAATTCTAACACCATAGTGTAGGCTCTGATACCAATTGTTAATGATTCTAAATCCTAGAATCATTTGAATGACCTACAGTGTAT
This sequence comes from Macadamia integrifolia, assembly GCF_013358625.1. Taxonomy (NCBI): domain Eukaryota; kingdom Viridiplantae; phylum Streptophyta; class Magnoliopsida; order Proteales; family Proteaceae; genus Macadamia; species Macadamia integrifolia. The sequence goes on from NC_056565.1 coordinate 22,206,714, forward strand.
AGAATATAAGAATGACTAATAGAAAGAAATCAATCACATACCCGTCGAGCGTGAATGAAATTCCTAAATCAATGTTGACGCTTGCACCACGAATTATGATGGAGAACCACATAATATGGGTTCTTCTACTGAGATCTTCTGCAACCTCTTACTTTAGGATATTTTCTCTGTCTCTACACTAGCTCTTGTGTGAAAGTAATGCTCCTAAAATATTATATAATAGAATTCCTAAACCCTATTCTATTCCCACAGTAGAATAGGGCTAGAAGTTTCCTAATTAGAGTGATCCTTATTCTCTTAGGCTCAATAGGTCTATCAGTATCAGTTAAGCCCACATAAGAGTCCTAACACTTTAGCCCAAGGTTGAAGATGAAATATAATGACATTAGCAAAACCATGAGTACCAATCATAGCTATCAAATTTGTGAATAATTTGTTTACTAAAAAAAATTTTGTGAATAATTTGCAACAAGGCAAAAATTAGACGCAACCTGAAATAGTTTGAAATTTTTGAAAAAAAAAATCATTATTTTTATTTCTACAAATAATTCAGCTCTTATAATTTGAATTCCAAGAATAACTCCTAGCGAATAATCATGAATGATTCAGGAACTGAATTAATTCATAGTTTGTTAACTGAATTTGACTAATTTTTTTTCTTCATATTTGCATATCAAAATGATTCAAAAATCCCTTTTCTTTTTTTTTTTT
>NC_056565.1:22207444-22223314 GCF_013358625.1 Macadamia integrifolia
TGCTAGAAGTATTATTTCATTAAAAGAGAAAAAAGAGGAACACAGGTGAAAAAAAAAATCTCAAAAAAAACAACACCCAAAGAAAATGCCAACCCTTTCCCCCACCTTCGGCATTGCCATCAGCAGGGGAGAGAGAAGGCGCTACTCAAATCGATAGTGAGGTCTTCCTTCTACATCTCTGGCCAGCATATCAAGAATGTGAGTCGGGAGGCTCCCATTATCAGCAAAAGCCCCGAATTTGCAGCATCCCTAGCCAAGTAGTCCGTAATAACATTTCCTTCTATGTAATTATGGGTTATTTTCCAGCTTATACTATCTAAAAAGGGTCCAATCTTCGACCATCTTTGAAGGGCGAACCAAGGAATTTTCTTCTATTGAACCAAAGAAACCACTGCATTGGAGTTTGATTCCACCCACACCTGATTTAGATTCATTTCTTTAGCACGCATGAGCCCCTCCATTAATCCTTCAACTTCAGCTTCAAAGACACCTGTTACTCCCACGAACACTTTATAAGTAGCTAGCACTCTACCAGAGTTGTCTCGAAAAATTCCTTCCGCACCTGCACGGTCAGGATTGCCCAGCAAACTTCCATCAAAATTAAGCTTTATCCAGTTTGTAGGGGGATTGCACCAGAATATCTCCAAGATCTCTCTCTAAGTGACAACCTAGATTGGAAGCCCCAGGCGCTTGCAGCTCAGAACATCAGTAGTCGATTTAACCTCTCCTAACGTGCGACGTTTATTTCTCCTGATATCTTCCACCACCATGAAAGACACATACCTGGACAACCAATTTTTATCTTCAAATCTCCTCTTATTTCTTTCCTACCAGAGGTGGTCTAACACAATGCCCATTCCCAAGCTCCACGCCTCCTTGCTGCACACATTTTTCCATTGTTGTTTCCACCACTGGTAAGCTCGAGCAGGGAGCCCATTCCAGGCCATCTAATGTTGAAATTATCACAAAGATGATTTCAAATATCAACCGCAAAAGGGCAATTTAAAAACAGGTGATTTACTGATTCCTCTTCAGATTGGCAGAGATCACATTTGGAGGCAATTGGGACAGCTCTCTTCTTCACCTTGTCATCAGTAGCCAACTTACCATGAATCGCTCTCCAGGCTAAGATAGAGACTCTTGGCTGCTGTTTTTTGCACCAAATTAGGGATGCCCAGGATGCTGATTCTTTTTTCATTCTGATGTCTTCCCATGCCGACTTGGAACTGAACTCACCATCATGAGCTAGAGTCCAAACACATCGATCTTGGCACTCGCACTCAGGGATAGAAATTTTAGAAACCTCATTAAAAATTCTTTGCATGCCACTGGATTCCACATTAGGGAGCTTCCACTTAAAATTTTCAATAAAGCGGCTCACCTTACCTACAAAGGAGCGCATATCAACATTCTCCAAATCCACTCGATCTCCCAATGCCTGCTGACCCACCCATATGTCCTTCTAGAATTTTATTTGCTACTGTCTCCCACTATCCATCTCTCTCTAGACTTAATATAGTTCCAAACTCTTTGGATACCAGGGAAAATAGATGAGCTCTTGTAAGCTTTGTTAGGAAGACCATCTTTATTGAGGAACCTTCCCCTCAAGAACCTACTAGCTAGAGAGTCTTCATTCTTGATTCTCCAAGCAGATTTGCACAGCATTGCCTTGTTTACATCTCTCAATCTTCGCAGGCCAAGACCTCCCTCCTCCTTGGGTTTACAACATTGATCCCAGTGAACTATAATTTTCTTCGAGGTATCTGTTTCTCCTGACCAGATAAAATTTTTCATCCACCTTTCCATATTCGCAATTGCAGACGTAGGCCACTAGTACACAACAAAACTATGGATCGGCATGCTCAAGATCACAGTCTTCACCAACTCCACCCTACTTGCCAAGGAGAGGATTTTTCCCTTCCAGCCAGCAAGGCGATCCTTCACCCTATCCATGATAGGCAACACATGCTCCTTCTTGACCTTGCCTTTGAAGATCTCAACCCCTAAATATTTGGTAGGGAGAGAATACGAAGGAATGCCTAACTCATTCGCAATAACTTGCTTTCTCTGAGAAGAGAGATGGCCAAGAAATAAGTTGCTTTTCTCGAGGTTAATACATTGACCAGAGAAATCCTGGTATCTCTGCAAAAAAACCTTCAAGTTTCGAACATATCTGATAGATGCATTAGCAAAAATAAAAATATCATCCGCGAAAAGGCTATGGGCAGGCGTAACCTCTCCTTTAGGACCTTTCAACAAAATAATTTTTTTTTCAGCTACCAAACGATTAAGGCCATGACAAAATACTTCTTTAGCCAGTATGAATAGCATCGGAGATAAAAGATCCCCTTGCCTCAATCCATGCTCTACCCCAAAATATCTTATAGGGCCACCATATAAAAGCACAAACAACTTTGCAGACACCAGCAGCTGATGGACCCAAGCAATCCACTTATCAGAAAAGCCAAACCTCCTTAAAACATGATACAAGAAAGTCCATGAGATAGAATCATAGGCTTTCTGAATGTCTATCTTCAGCCCCATACCACCACCTCTAGTCGTAGAAAAAAGCATATTAGACAGCTTTGACGCCAAGGAAATATTATCATGAATAATTTTCCCTTTCTGGAATGCCCCCTGTTCCTCAGAGGTCAGCTTGGGCATATGGCCTGACAGTCTCAAGGCCAAAATTTTGGAGATAATTTTACAAAAAAAATTACCTAAGCATAGGGGCCTCAATTTGTCCAAAGATATGGCAACCTCAACCTTGGGAATTAAAACCAACAAATTACCCTCTTTATTCTTTGCACTTTTGCTGAGACATGGAAGAACTTCGAGCATCTATCACCCTCTAATCTCCAGCAAGATCGAGATTTTTCTGCCCAGAGCTTATCATAATTCTCCATCGCTTTTAAATAGCGAGTTTTTGCATCAGCTTCGCGGCTAAAAATCAAGTCATCCATACCATTAACATCTATCTCAGATTGCACCTCCTCCAACGCTTTCTGGGCAGCCTCCATTTCCAAATTAATATTTGGAAAATTTTGCCTGGCCCACACCCTAAGCGCACCTTTCAGTCTTTTTATTCTTATGCTGAACACAATGATGGGGGATCCACTCACCCATTGATCCCAAGAATCCTTCACAGCCAGGAAAAAAAAATCATTTTCAATCCAAAATCTTTGGAATCGAAAAGGACAATTTGTCCGTCTTACCGTGATCTCCGGCTCCACCAACAAAGGGGCATGATCAGAAGCACCTCTAGTTAGAACCTTTTGATGACAATCCTGGAACACTGAAAGCCAAGAATCATTGTAGAATCTCCTATCCAAAACCGCTACCACATTCCCCCTTCGTCTATTATTTGTCCAAGTATATTTATGCCCCTGAGAGGGAACCTGGATAAGTGAGCATCCATCCACCATAGCCCCGAATTTTGCAGCAGAGCCCATGTTGAACGACCCGGACTTCTTTTTTCATGAGAAAAAAGCGTAGCGTTGAAGTCTCCCATCACCATCCAAGGCTGACCGAGGCCAGGCCAAGAAGCGGCTAGGCTTGCCCACAACTCTCTTCTCTCAGCCCTGAAGCACTTAACATGGACATGAGATAAAAAAAAAAAACTTTCTTCTACCAAACTATTTTTACTGAAATATGTTGTTCAGACATGCTAGCCACCATCGGTTTACTTAACCCGCTTCTCCAAATCACCAATAGGTTTGGAACCTTGTTAGTTCTACTGCTGTGAATAAGATCGGCATCAAAGCCTTTCTTACTAAAAATATTTTTTGGGAATTGCAACACCTCCAATATTGGCTCTGCAATACAAACGATATCCAAAGAGTTTTCTTTAAATAATTTCCCCAAGGCTAGCCAGGCAGCCTTCTTCTTCATCCCTCTGATGTTCCAATATAGAACTAACATGATTACTTTTTCTTAAGGGCAATTCTATCAGACTTTCTGGAAGTCTGCTTTTGAGAAACACCTGGCTTCACTTTTTGGTGTCTGCATGCATCGAATCCCTTCTCCTTCTTTCTGACCAGACGATCCACTTGAAGCACATCCTCATGCTGATCCCCCCAAACCGCCTCATCATGGCAGGTCTGAAGATGATTACTCCAGGTCTGAAGAAGATTACTCACTTCCCCGCCACAGTTCTTGTTCGCATGATGGGAGTTTAACACTTTTTCTCTTTCCTGCCGCCCTCTCTCCTCAACTGCATCTGAAGGCCTACGGTCTTCCTCTTCATCCTGCTCGGAGAGTTCATGGTATCTCCCTTGGTCTGACTCACAACCCGACCTAGCTTCTGACCCAGTGTGATGATCTGGTTCTGAGATAGGGGACCCGATGGCATCCCTTACCAGACCGTTAGTAGGATGATCGACCCCATTATTCTCAAACGGAATTACAATCTCAATATTGCCTCTCTCCTTCGTAGCTTCCATAATAGGCGGTATAATCTCCTTGGATTGATTGACTCCAAAGGGAATATCGACTCCATCTAAGGCCGGATTCTTTCCCAGGATGGAAACAAGATTTTCTGCCATCTCAGCTCCACCCTCATTCAATTTTCTCCTTGAACCTCTGACTCCATCCAAGGCCGCCGCCACTTGTAGGCCATCGCTGACCTCCATGTCCGCCGCCTCCATGTCCACTCCCACTTTTTGAGAGTTTGCAATCTTCTTTTCTCTACATCCTTGTATTACATGGTCGACCTTGTGGCAGAACTTGCATTTATCGATCTCATCCTCATATATAATTTTCTGTTTGAACAAAAATACACCTCGCCCGACCCTGGCTGCCTTCATTCAACAAGAATTTCATCCAACCTCTTGGCTCCGATTATCTGCTCGACTTGAACTCTCGCAAAGTTCCCCATAGCCGAAGATTGGGTTCTGCAATCCAGAGCAACAGGCCTTCCCGCCCCTTTAGCCATGGAAAGTAGGATCTTCGCATGCCAGTACTCTAGTGGTAGGTCAGGGAACCTAATCCACACCAATTTTATCGGTTTGTGCACAACATGAATGTTAAAGTCAGGCTCCCACCTTTGAAACCGAATGGCCTGGTTCCTAATTTTTATGATATTTCTTCTCCAAATAGTGTTCACATCTCCTTCAAACTCGAATTGAAACAGGATAAAACCCTTCCCCATAGGAGACAGTGCAACCTTACCCTTCAAATTCCATTCCTCTGCAGTAGCTATTCTTATTTCATCCATCGACACAAATCTGAAGTTTGCCCTCCCTGTCAATGCAAACTTGAACCGATCCAGACGATCCTCATAGGCATCTTGGGGGATGACAATCTTAGTGTACGATCTAGCTTGGATAGGCTCAGGAAGCATATCCACATCCGACATGTTGTTCCCAACCACTGTGGCAAAGGACTTCTTCTTAGGTTTCAGACTCCCATTCCCAAAATTTTCCTCACCACTATTCTCACCAATCACCTCTCGAACACCCTCAAATTGGGCAGCCTCCTTCGGTAGGGTTTTCCAAAAATCCATCAGATGTAGTTGACGCCCTCTCTCCGGCAGCCGACCACCTCCAGGACATGTTTTGCGATCAAGGACCTCTCCACTGCACCACCCTCGCTCTCTCCCATTCTTCCAATTTTTTTCTTTCTGTCGTCTTCCTCTTCTAACCAGTGCGGGCAATTGTGTCCAAAAGTTCACAATGATTCTTTGAGTTGGGAGCATGATCTGGTGAGCTGTTGCAACTCATCAATCGGCTATCTTTTTTGGATTCACCATAATTGCCATCTTTATTTAAAAAAAGAAAAGAAAAAAAAAACTCATCGTCACAAGTCGCAACCGACCACATTGGCAATCAGAACTAGGTGTATATGGAGAGTGGACCTTTGTGCAACAGCAAGGTTGCTCCCTTATGATCTAGTAATTATGGGCATTATTAGCAAAAACGTATTTAAAACGTTAAAACGTTCTCATTTTTTACCGTTTAAAACACGTTTTTCCATATGCTTCTCAAAGATACTTAAAAAACTGCAAACGGCAAGCATTCCCGTTCTAAACACATTTAAAATGTGTTTAAACACATTCCCCTTTTTTGGCTAATTAACCATATCTCTCTCTCCCAAACTCTGATCAGCCTGATTCTTTCGCCGACTTGAAGCTAACCCAATAGTCTATAGTTCTCATCATATCACCTTCAACTCAATATTAATGTATGGACTCCGAAATTGAGATACGATCTAATGCATTTGCTGAAAAATGTTTCTAAAGTGATGACTCCCAACTCAAACTGAACATACATTACTCCAAAAGTGTATTGAATTTGTTGACAACAATGAACATTATAGCTAAGCCACATTGCTCAATAAAACTTGGACATATGTGATGTATGAATTTAGAATTGGTGGATGATATTCAATTATATATCATAAAACTTATAATGAGACATGAGATATATATATATATATATATATACATTAGTGTTGGATATTGTAGTTGTTTTGAACATTAGACGTAGGTATTCATGTAATAATTCCTTAATTTATACGAGTATACTAACGTTTTATTGATTCCGTTTGTTTAAAATCTACATGTTTAAAACCCGTACCGCCATTTTCCATTTTTTGCCATTTTTTTTTTTACCGTTTATTTGACCGTATCATTCGGAAATTTTTATTGTATAAAACCTGTACCATCCATTTCTTTTTTTTGTCCTTCACGTTTTTACTAACTATTGTCATGGGTTCAATTGGGAAACAACCTCTCTGCAAAGCAGGGATAAGAGCACATTATAACATTTCCTAAACCCCACAATGACAGGACCCTTGTGCAATGAATACACCCTTAAGTAGGTGTGTGTAACAAAAGGCCAATTATCTCTCTGTCCACCTTTTTTTTTAGTGCTACCGCTATTGTGGCATTAAAGAAAACCACAATCCTAACCCCCTCGGTGAAGGTAGGATTTAATCCGAATAATATACTTGGCGAGAACAAGCCAAAGGCCTTACTAGCTAGCATCAGTTGGCACCTTTTCAGCACAAGCATGTTATACATGTAAAAGATCTTCTAAATTTTATAAGAAAATGCCACTAATCTCCATTTCTACGTATGAGAGGTTGTGGCATAATTCACATAATATTTTGAAAATGACTTCCAATTTAATATTCATCTTGGTGCATCATAGAGTGGTTGACTTTAAAGGACACCAACCCTATTAGGGGTGTCAATCGGTCTGGCTAGGCCAGTCTCGGTTGGGTTTAATTAGGCTCGGCCAATTTTTAGGCTGCACCGTGAACGCCCGTTTAGTTAAATGAGCTTAACTAGCGTGGGCATGGTAAGGTTAATAATCGGGCCGGTCGATCTTGGGCTTTAATCAGGCTATCATAAATGGACCTTAATCAGGCCTTAACCGGGTTATAGACCTATTTAACTATAAACAGACTTTAAATGGGTCATCTTTAAAATTGGTCTCTTAAATATGCTTGAAGAGGAATACCAATAAAATGAGGCAAAGATGGGCATAACAAAGAAAAACATTCCATAATTAAAATGGATTAAGCCAAATATGGGCTAAGTAAATAATTACTAAGGTACTTGATCTTTAACCCACGAAACCCAAATTAATTAAACCATCTACATAACCCATGTTCAGTAAGTTCAAATCAATTAAACTATGCATAAAAAATATGAATGTTCATACAACAATTACTACCATCTCAATTTTATATTCACATAGGCTTAGCACTAAATACTAATAATATTAAAAAAAGTTTTAAAAAAAAGTACAAGTAGTAATAAAGGGGCCGAGCTAGGTCGGGCTTAAAGGAGTAGGTTCAAATTGGGTTTATAAATGTATCGGGCCGATCAGGCACCTGTAGGACTAGGTGGTTACACCGTGTACTATCTGTTTATAAATATATCGGGCTCAATCGGGCCTACCAGTACGGGCTTGGAATTGACACCCCTAAACCCTACCATATATATAAACAGATTGTTTTCCTTATTCAACAATAGCTAAATTTGGTTCCTTATCGTGTACAATTAAAAAGATAAAAATCCAAAAAATAGAAAATTTTAAGTTGTATTGATATTGAAAATTTTCAAATGATGTCAATTTGAAACGTAGCCATGTAGGCAAATGGAGAAGTGGACCATGGCGCACTGAGCCTCCTCTCATCCCCTCCAAACCAAGTTTATGACCTTGACAGATTGTATAGAGCTGAGATTTTGCGGATGGGTAAACAAAAAAGCATTATGCTCACATGTAAGAGTTTAGCTAAAGCAAAGTTTTTATTTTTTTTTGGTGAAAAGCTCAAACAAAGTTCATCAACTGGCAAAATAGTTCATTGAAAATAAACATACAAAACTACTAAAGGGTGCATGGACCACTATGGGATGCGTAGACATGCACTGAAAACGTAAATGTTCGAATTTGAGACTCAAAGTTGACATGTGGGCAATCTACATCATGCAACAGTAGCAAAGGAATTAGAGTAAGGTGAGTTGCAAAGAAAATGTGTATGACTTAATGAGAATTTCTCAAAATATCCTTTAAATTGAGATTGTTATTGTCATTTGAGGAAGGATCAAGAGTTTTTTGTGATTTTACATACTTAAACTCTTTAAATAATTGACACCTCATCCTACAAGACCAAATAAGGTTGTAAATATAGTTCATATTTCTACAAAAAGAAAAATTCAGTTCATAACTTTCTCCTTGAGTCATAATCGGCTCTACGACATTTAAAGGTGGAACAGTAGGGAATGTGGTTTCCAGGTGCTGGTGGCTTTCTCCAAGATAGTCATGGTGTCCCCTCTAGATGTTTTACAAAATATAAAGGTGTGACAACCAATTTTATTGTGGAAATTTTTGCATTCTTTGTTGGCATTTATCATGCATTGGAGTTGAATGTGGAGTTCCTTTGGATTGAGTATGACTCACAATCAGTGGTTAGTTGCATCAGGAATCAAAACATCCCATGGATATTCCAGCAACAATGGTGGTTCTTTAGAAAATATTTGGACAACTCACGTTAGTTCATCACTCATTGTTACCCCGAGGCAAATAGTGCTGCAGATCTTCTTGCGAAGCATGCGGCTAAGAATATGATTACAATAGTTTGGGACGGATTTCCTAGTTTTATAGCTAATGCTGTAATCTGGGATGTTCAATTGAGACCTGGATATTGATTTTATTAGTAGTTTTCTTCTTCTTGGTTGAGTTATTATTCAACTGATGGCCATGCTTAAGGGGGATTAGTAGCTTAACAATTATCATTTTTCTTCATTCTTTGGTTTTCATGATAATAAAGTTCTTTAGCTTATTCTTAGAAGAAACAAAAGTAGGGAATGTGATAAAGGTAAGCGGTGAATTATTCTTTCAAACGTCCACAATCATGCAACCATGAAGTTTCTGCTCAAAAAAATTACGGAAAATATTATAATTCATCATACATTGAAATGGTAGAGGATTGGACACATCATTAGTTTTCTTTGGAGATAGTGATTCAATCAATGGGGGTTTGGGATGGAATAGACATGGTATAAAAATTGGGATTCGGAACCTCTCCAATGATTTCTGTTTTAGTCAGACTCATGCCTGCAGCCCAATAGACAGGGGCACACATAAGGGTATCAAAACCTAGATTGAACTAATAAACCCGATTGAAAAAATCTCGATCGAACCAAACTGATCCTTATTGGATTGGTATTAGACTGAGGTATGATGAGATTGGCTGAAAATCGGACCAAACCAAATCGAAACCGAATCGAATGAAACCAAGAAAAAAAAAAAGAAGTAATTATGACTTTATAAATAGGTGAATTAGCTATCCATTTTTTACAATATTAGTGAAAATATTTTTTGTTGTAAGGGAAATTATTACAATTCAATCAATATGAGGTTATGAATAGGGAAATCGATCTGTGAATTGTAACAATGCTTCCATTGATCTCTTTGTTTACCATACAAAATTAGTTGGATAGTTAAATAAATGATTTGATAGTAGACTTTATTTTGTTATTTTAATATTAATTTTATTTAATAATTAATTATTTATTGGTTTCAACATTAGTTAGTTATCTTTCCCTTACAAGTTACAATAATAAACCATGCTTTCGTTTTAAATTTAAAGTATCATCAAATATTTCGTCACTACATGTTATGAATGTTAGATTTCATTATAGTTCAAGTTTGAAAATAAATCAATCTAAATTAGTATTAACTCGATATTAAAAAAATTAAAATAAATCAAAATCATATCAGAACAAAAATCGAAATCGATCATTTAATTAATTGGTTTTGATCTCCTTCTTAATCAAAATCGATTCAACTGGACCAAACTGAATTAACCAATCATTTGACTCCCCTGGGCTCACAGCTCCAAGCTTGCATGAGTGTGATTGTTATGAGTCAGACAGTCCAGTCGTTTCCTTTTTCATGAAATTTAAATTAATTTTTTTTTTATCGTATGTGCCGACCAGGCGTGGGGCTCTTCAACCACATGGACCCACCACATCTAAAGAACAATTTAACATATAAGAAGAGAGAGAAAGAGAGAGGGAGAGAGGGGTCCGACGGATGATGAAGTAATTCATTCAGTCACATACTTAAAATAGAGAAACTTAATTCATCTCCTTCTAGAATGCCATATTTGATAATAGGAACTACCAATTAAAGGCCTAGCGGAGGAAGGTAGTCACTTCCATGAAACCTGCTACATGACATAACTTCTCCTTTTTTCTTCTGGATTTAATCAATTAAAATTAATGGCTCTTCAACCTCTCTATGGGTCCCCCACTTTCTTCTTTTCTCCTCTCCAACGGAGATAATGAAATTTTGCTGATTCTAGAAATCAGTATAAAGAAAAGAAAAAAAATTAAAAAAAATAAAATAAACGCTTCCTTTTGATAAAATATGTTTACTTTGTTCACCGGGGGAAATGTTGGAAATGTTGGAAAGAGCTTTCCCAGATTAGATTCCGATGCGATACTTGGCGTTGTTGAAAGGTTCAGTTTGCCGTACGGAACTTGTCTTAGAGCTATAATCACTATTATGGAATACTTTTTTTTTTGTTACTAAAGAAAAAAAAAAAAAACATGAATGACTCAGATCTAAAGGAAAAAGATGGGATTACTCAAATCGATTAAATCCAATTACACCGAATCAAACTTGCAACAACTCAACCCAACTCATACACAAGCGATCGATATGAGAAACCTAACTTTACTCGTCTTCCCTCTTTGTTATCTCTCTCACATTCTCTCTCTCTCTGTCTTCTCTCTTACATCTGCTGCAAGACTCAATCATTCGAATATCAATATCAATGTCAATCCACATTTACTAATACGGCGGGTCTTATAATGATTCCTAGCTAACACCACGGTTTTATATTAAAGAGTTACCATCTAAACTCACTTAATTATTCAAAACACTTCAATATTTTGATCAAGATAATCATTCCCACCATATATCTTTTGTTTATATCAGAAAAAACAAAAGAAAAAAAAAATCATATACGTTTCCAAAGGAAAACGACCACCTCTCTTAGTTCTCATTTTTGAGTTTTTAGTGTGTAACGTGCAATATTTATCAAATAGAAGCTTCGATTGGGCCATATTCCTTTTTTTTTTGGGGTAATTTACAACGCCACCCCCTGGAGAATTCCAATATTAGAGGGACACCCCCTCTCTTTCACCAAATTAGCCTCGGACCCCCTACCGTCAGTCACGGTTAAAGAATATACCTTTTATGCTGATGTCAGCAATAATATTTTATTTAAAATACCAAAATACCCTTGCTCTAAGTATCTCTCTCTCTCTTCTCTTTCGTTTTTGGCCTTTTTCTGAATTTCCCCAAACTCACCGAACCACTCCTCCTCCCCCACCGGAGATCTCACTTTCCACCTCCGTGACCCTCCAAGTGCTCCCACCATCGTCGCCTCTGACCAAATCATCTATTTTTCGATTCTTCTGCACTTCGTTTCTTGTATTGAAATCCTGATTTTGAACCCTCGATGGGGGGTTTCAATTCTCCTTCCAAATACTCTATTCGGTTTCAAAGCTCGATCTGATACCATGGCCGCTGCAAGTGCTCTAATCACCATGAAAGAGGTTTTAACTCTCTCTCTCTCTCTCTCTCTCTCTCTCTCTCTCTCTCTCTCTCTCTCTCTCTCTCTCTCTCTCTCTCCATTTGTTAAAAAACATCTCTACTTTCAGCCGAACAAGGTGGAAGAACAGAGAAAAACCAGAAAATCATATAATGGAGATGGATCAGAAAAAAAAAAAAAAAAAAAAAAAAAAAAGATCGAAGAACAGAAAAAAAATACTCAGCTTTACTTTCATTCGAACCAAGCTTTACTTTCAGCCGAACCAAAAGGAAGAATAGAGAAATCAGTTGAAGAAAAGATCACATCCCGCTTTTCCCATTTTTGCTTCGTTTCTCACCCCCGAAGAACCCTAATCGGCGCCAACCACACCTCTGTTTCTGCTCTCTCTAGGGTTTTTTTTTTCTTCTCTCGTTAGGTTTTTGGTGTTTCCAGATTTTTTTTTCCCGTTCTGAAGAGAAACCAGGGGGAATGATGTTCACATTCATTGGAATATTTCCATTCTTATTTTGGTTTTCTGAAGAGAAACTGGGAGGAATGATATTTGCATTCATTGGGTTAATAATCCAATTCCACTTGAGCATCTTTCATATTTTCTGGAAAAGAATATGCCTAAGGATTTGAGTCATAAAGAGATGTTAAAACCGTGAGGAAGAAGACGAAGATGAGCTTCGTTGTTCGTCGCTGATGCTGATGCTGCCGCTGCCATGATCTTCGGTGCTCTGAACGATCACCTCTGCTTTTGATGTCTCGGTGAAGGTGAGTATAGGTAGGGGGAAGAGTAATTGGGTTAAAAATATCTTTTGATGATAAGGGTATAATGGTACTTTTAATTTTTCACTTAACAGTGACTGACGGTAGGGGGTCCGAGTCTAATTTGGGGAAAGAGAGGGGGTGTCCCTCTAATATTGGAATTCTCCAAGGGGTGGCGTTGTAAATTACCCTTTTTTTTATTATACCATCTTACTTAACGCTGTTAGCCTACTAGATGCTAGTAGGGCCAATGGTCATATACTCTTATAGACACTCAATCCACTCATATATGCATACAATATGATTCGATCCCACAATCTCTTCCCTTGAGTGCTAGCTCTATAAGTCAAAACTATCACCACAAGGCTAAGTTAACTAATACTTGTCTACAAAGGATTTTGAATCTATCGCTGGAATGATCACCTGATGCATCCACATCTATTCTTTAACCAGGTATTAGATGCACACATATGCGAATAGGTGATAACTGGTCGAAATTCTCTATGGGGCCATGTTCACTTTTTTATTTTATTTAGAACTCCTTCTAGAAGATCCCCACCCTCCATTACGATTTCCAATATGAGGTTATAAATATACACACAATGGGCGAAGGAAAGGCACCGCCACTGAAGGTCTATCAATTTCTGATACTCATCAGTCATCATGATTCAACTAAAGCTTGAGTTCTTACTTTCAGTTCTCCTCTTCATTCTCACCTTCTTCTTCCTCTTCATCAAAACCTGTTCCACTTATCTGGGAAAGAAGAAGTCATCATCTTCATTTTCTTCCAAACTGCCAAGGGATACCCTTTGGTGGGTTCTTCATTTACCATAGCTTCTAATGATGAGCGATTCAGTCAATGGGCTTCAGAGCTTCTTCAAAGTTCTCCCAATGGAAATGTCCTCCTTCATTGTCCTTTCGGCCAACGCCAACTCATAACCACTAATCCCGCCAACGTCCAACACATCCTCAAGAACCAATTCTACCAATACCCAAAAGGAGATTTTTTCAAAGACAACCTATACGATTTCCTTGGAGATGGCGTCTTCAACGCAGACGGTGATAACTGGAAGCTTCAGAGACAAATTGCCAGCCATGAATTTAACACAAAATCACTCAGGAAATTCGTCGGAACAGTTGTGGAAGACGAATTCTCTGGCCGCCTCCTTCCTCTGCTCCTTGATTCTGCAACTAAAAATACGATCTTTGATCTACAAGACATCCTCCAAAGATTTGTATTTGACAACATCTGCAAGATTGCTTTTGGGTTCGACCCAGAATGCGTGTCTCCATCATTCCCGCTACCTGAATCAGAATTTTCAGAGGCATTTGAAGATGCTACAAGGATAAGCGGTGCGAGATTCAATTCCATTTTACCACAAGTGTGGAAGCTGAAAAGGGCTTTAAACATTGGCTCTGAGAGACGATTACGAGAAGCGAACTCAATAGTTCGTGAAGACGCAACAAATCTCGTCAGACAAAAGAAACGAGAACTCGAAAAGAATTCTATATTAGAAACAGAGGACCTCCTCTCCAGATTCTTGAGATCTGGTCATTCTGATGAGCGATTTGTTACAGATATCGTTATCAGCATCATCGTAGCTGGTAGGGATACAACATCTGTGGCCTTGACATGGTTCTTCTGGTTAATTGCCAATAACCCAAGAGTAGAAGAAGAGATTTTAAAGGAGATAAGGGAGAAG
This sequence comes from Macadamia integrifolia, assembly GCF_013358625.1. Taxonomy (NCBI): domain Eukaryota; kingdom Viridiplantae; phylum Streptophyta; class Magnoliopsida; order Proteales; family Proteaceae; genus Macadamia; species Macadamia integrifolia. Next base: position 22,221,973 of record NC_056565.1, read on the forward strand.
CCTGAAGCTCTTGATTATGATGAGGTCAAGCATGTCGTGTACATCCATGCTTCGCTCTGTGAGACTATGAGGCTGTACCCACCAGTCCCCCATGACACCAAATATTCATCTGCAGACAATGTTCTACCAGATGGGACTGTTGTGAAGAAACAAGTGGGTGTGACATATATTCCTTATGCAATGGGGAGAACAGAGGCTATCTGGGGCAAAGATTGGATGGAGTTTCGGCCTGAGAGGTGGCTGGAGAAGGAGAAGATTTCGGGAAAGTGGAAATTCTTGGCGAGGGACCCGTACACCTACCCCGTTTTCCAAGCGGGCCGAGGATTTGTTTAGGGAAGGATATGGCGTTCTTGCAGATGCACAGGATCGTTGCCAGAGTAATACAAGCGTATCGGGTGGTGCCGGCGGAGAAAGGGTTTGATCCGTTTTTCACGTCGTACCAATCAGCCCAAAATGAAAGGAGGTTTTCTGGTGAGAGTTGTGGAGCAAAAGGAAGGTAGGGCAGTAGAGGTTGTTTAATCAGTTGATCGTAAGTATAAGCATCCAATACCTGTCTTTTTTGTTTTTAATTATATCATTCTTCACTCCTGTAATAACAAAAAATGGGATAGGTATTGAATGGTCACATGTACGGTCGTTCATGCAGGAGATCCATCTCATTAATTACTAATATTTGCATGAAATTGACAAGGATTAGTTTTCTATTTCTAAGGTTAAAATAATGAACTTAGGTTCTACCCAAAAAAAAAAAATGTACCTAGGTATGCTGTACGCTATAAGCATAGGTTGTAATTGTTACTTAATTTTCATGTATATTTTGTCTATTTCTTCTCTTAATTTTCATGTATATTTTGTCTATTTCTTCTCTTTACCCCACCCAATGGTTTATCTTTTTGTTTATTTTTTGGGTCGAAGAACTAATGGCTCAGCAAGGTTCTACCGTTCATATTCCATGTATCAAGATAATCACAAATCCTTGGAAAAAGAGCTGTTGGAGGTGGCCTATGCCAGTTTTCACATGAATCTCTATCTTCTCTCTTTGAAAATATGTTTAGTACCCTCGTTTAGGGAGGGGAGAGATAGACATAAGGAGTGTTGGTATAAGCTACACTCTCAAATAGATAATCACTTCTTTTAAAATACAAATGTCACATTCTAAGATAAAAGTTAAGATAAAACCGAAAGAGAGAGAGAGAGAGAGAGAGAGAGAGAGAGAGAGAGAGAGTTTAATCTTGAAGATTTGAACAGAAGAAACAATTTGAATTGCGGTGAGAGCTCAACTGGGACGGTCAAGTCATTTTCTTGATTTCTTATCATTTTTTGGTGGGAAAAAAGTACTATG
>NC_056565.1:22223334-22239780 GCF_013358625.1 Macadamia integrifolia
TTAATGGAAGTCAATAGAGATTTAAGAGGGGGTGTTGGAGAAGGAGAGAAAAGAAAACTAAGGATGTGTTTGGTTTGCGTTCTTGGGGGTGTTGGAGAAGGAGAGAAAAGAAAACTAAGGATGTGTTTGGTTTGCGTTCTTGGAATGCATTCTATGCTTAGAATGCATTCTAAGGTGTGAAGAATAGCGTTTGGTATCTGTTCTCGTTCTTGAGCATGGGAATGCAGTATAGAACGCAGCCCATTCTAGAACGGGCAAAATGACCCATTCCACGTTCTGAGAAAAAGGGGGGAAAACACATTCTCAATGACCCTTACAAACCCGACATCGTCCTCGACCTCTTTTCCTTAAAAATCTGTAAGCCTCAAGAGAGCTTGGGTGAGAAGAGGCACTGCGCTTCAGCGAAGAATTGTGACATGAGGTACCTTTATTCCTCAAAAGGCTTCTACTAAGCTTCGATCCTATATTCACTTTGACCCTCTCTGGTTCAAGGTCAGATTTATGCTCTCTCTCTCTCTCTCTTGCTCTCTGTTAATTTTTATGTTGTACGAATCAACCACTCTATTTGCTTGCTAGTATTGGAAGATGGGGATAACTTGGATTTAGTTGGATCCATATTGATTTCCGTCTGATTGTTTTAAGGTTTTGTTGTTCATTGTTTTAAATTGTTGTTGGAGCCTCTGAGGGAAGAACCGTGATTCCTTCAAAGAGCTTCACTTGGTCTCTGTTTCAAGGTAAGATTCTTCTCTCTTCCTCTGATGCCTTCCTATCTCTTCTGTAACGAACCCTCCTCAGGTGTGACCCATCAAAGCTCCCACGCAGCCAAACAACTTACAACCAAACACGCTTACCCACGAACCTCCATCTTTCTCTTCCATTAGTAGTAGAGTCACTGTTGTGGCTTTGAGCCTCACTTTCTAGTCTTTTGCTTTCTTGTTCCTGATCAGAAAAAAAAAAAAAAGAAGGATAGAAGAACTGAAGAAGAGAAGCTTCAATTCGATATTGTCTTCTAATTTTATTTTCATGTATAGCTTTGCTTTATGTTTTGGGCATTTTTGATATTTGAGTTGAGTAATTTATTGTTTTTTTATCATGTCACTGCTTCTGTATCTTCATTGATTTGTTATTGGATTTCTGATGAGCTTAGTTGAATTCCAAAGATGGGTCTTCTGAAATTAAGTTTAGTTCTTTTTTCACTTGAATTTTAGAGATGGGTCTTCTGAAAGTAAGCTTTGTTCATCTTTTACTTGAATTCCAAAGATTGGGTTTTCTGAAATTAAGCTTGAGTTCATCTTTTTCTTGAATTTCAGAGATTGGGTCTTTTAAAATTACGCTTTGTACACCTTCATTTGTATTAAGGCCACCCCTGCATCGGTGCTCATAGGAAAGGGACTCTTGTTACATTGATCACCCAACCATCAATTGATTCAATTATGCAAGTCTTTTTCTATTCAATTTTTTTCTTCTAATTTTGAGGAACATTATAGTTTCTCAAGTTTTCATTGGTTCCCATTTCTCTGCTTGAAGATATTTTGATAAACTTCTGAGAATGCCAATTTTTTATATTAAGTGTATGGTTTGTCTTAGAATAGAGCAAGAGTATTTGGAAGGTGAGTCTCCAAGTGTGGCAAAACTTTTTTCTTAGGCTCCATACATTGAATTGAATATTGTAGAATTAATTTGAATGTAGCCAACTATTGGTCAAGAGACTAGGCCTTTGCTTTGTGCATTCTTCCTACCTTCTGTATCAACTTCTATCGTGTTCTTCTTTACTGATATGAGAGAGAGAGATCCAAGAAACTTCCTGAAGGCATGGAGGCTAGAACAATGAGTTAATTCTTAAACCAATCTATTATGTTTCTCAAAATTAACACCACCCTTTGGATATGATGATCATAACCAGTTGTGACTATATTGAAATTTGTTTGTGCTCTATTGGTTGATTCCCATTTGCTGCTTTAAGCTTTCGTTAATCATTTCAAGCAACTTAATCCATAGCAACTTGTCTGTTTGTGTTCTAAGATCTGGCAATGCATGACAGGTTAAGCATATTCCCCTGCAACACCAATGACTTTCTTATGTATCCATGTGCTTTTGCTTGAGCTTGTTTGTTCTTTTATTTCTTCTTATTTATTGTATGATTCTGTGATGATCTTAACTTTAGCCTCTTAGCTAGTTGCACTTTGTTTATTAATGTGTTATGTTTTTTAATTATTATATCTAGATGTTTGAATTAATTAGTCACAATTATCAAGGTTGGACATCCTTATGGTTCTTTCCAGGTTTAAGTGACTACAAGTAAGATAAGAATGACGGATACACAAGAGAAGTCATCCAATCTGCCAAAGGGGAAAGAAATTGCTTGTTTGACAAGTATGATTGTGAAGACTTAAGTATCATTGATAATAATCATAACAATGAGGAAAATACAGAGGGTTCCGGCTTTCCGTCCTTAGTTACTACGCGGCAACAACGTGCATGGGGACAAGTTAGACAAAATTTTGCTGATATGATGGAAAAGATGCAACAGGTTGATGGAGACTCATGTATTTATGACTTTTTATTTTTTGTACTTTTATGAATTTAGACATAATTTGTCGGATTTGTTGCAGACATGGCGAGTAGGAGACGAAGGCGTCGTCTTCTAGACTAACTATGCGGAAGTGGTGAATTTGTTTAAGGAGAATCAAAGTACCTGGCCATGAGAGATTTTTTTTTTTTTTTTTGGATTTGAAATATTTTAGTAGATGTTTTGTAATTTTTAATCTAGTGAAACAATGTCATGATCAAGTCGTAGGGGCGCATCAGTTAGCTACTGAATGAATGGATCTGTAATCAACTTCTAACTTCCCGACCCTCCTCCTCGTAGTTTTCCAATGAAATTTCTTTCCTATGTTAAAAAAAAATTTATAGGCTTTGTTGAGATGGAGACCCATTTAGCCATTGACATTATAATATGGTTTTAAATTCAAATGTGTTTTCCTACGTGATAAAATATAAAGCTCTTGAAAATTGTTATCTATTGCTAAATCATAAGAATCAAATCTCAATTTTACATAGGGTATTGAGTTGAGTTTAACAATTAAAGAGTAGAGAAGAAGTGGCAAGTAAAAAGGAATTTAAAAAAAATAATGGATTAAGAATTTTAAAAAAATAATAATAATAATAGGTAGGCGAAGAATGGATTTTTAAGAATGAGAATATAAATATTATACCAAACACAATTCTCATTCTAAAATTAAGAATGCATTTTAACTTAAAGGTGTTTCAAACAACGTTCTCATTCTAAGTAGAGAATGCATTCTTCATTTGGGAATGCATTTCAAGAATGCGAACCAAACACATCCCATTATCTCTCTATCATTTGCAATGGTACTTGCATAGAGAACCTTGTCTCATTTTTTTTTTTATTAAGAAAAGGCAGGGTGGGGCCGCCTACATGTATCAAGCCAACTGTGGCACCAATAGGGGCATATGATGGGACATCATACAAGAGAGGCAAGGTCAATGGTCACTTCAAAAGAAGAGAAAGAGACAAATGATGAGGGCTAATGCGAAGGATCTAGTCTTTCCCTTTTTATTTTTTGTTTTGTTTTTGTTTTTTAACTCTATTGGTGGAGTCATTCCAAATTTTTTATTTTGTGAGTTTTCAACACCAAATAATAAAAATAAAAAAAATTCACCACGCCACCCCCTAAAGAATGTCACAATTATAAGACCACCCAATCTGTTTCACCAAATTATATTCAGACCCTCTACCGTCAATCACTGTTAAGAAATATACCTTCAATGCTAATGTCAGCTAGTATATTTTATTTTAAATACCGAAATGCCCTTATTAAATGTGAAGTACCTAAAATACCCATGTAATAAGTTTCATCCCCAAATCGATAGTCCCTTTACCTAGACCCCAAATTGATAGATTTGGACCACTGGAGATCACGGCGGTGGCGGTAACAGTGGCATCGGCATCGGCAACAGACAATGATAACAGTGAGCCGAATCTGTGCTTGTAACGGAGAAAGCGACTTTCTCTTTGATGGTTGGTTTTCTGTAATGGATCTTGATTATGTTTCACTGGTGGAGACGGGAATATTGCTTGGAAGTAACTATTCTTTGCTTGTGTTCGAGAATTGTTGTTGTTTTCTTTTGTCTTTTGTCGTGGTTTTTTCCCCTTCGTGTACTGTCGCGATCTTTGGGATTTTTTTGGCGATCGTTTATTCGTATCTGATTCGAGAACGAGTGGAGGAAATGCTTAGAAATGGTGAAATCCTTTGTTTCTAAATATTCTAAGGATCATCTTATTTCATCAATAAACAAAATCTTTCACACGCTATACTAATAGTAGCTAGCCAGCAACCCAAAAAAATCTCCAAATCTACAGTATCTACCCATCATAATATAAACCAACAAATTAACACTCGCTATCATAAGACAGTCCTAGACTAAGCCCAAAGGAGCTTCCATCGAACAAATCCGAATGAAAACTAGTCGGAAGAACGACGAAAGCAAGACCATCACCATCTTCCGGCAAAATCAAGAAGGAGAAGTATGTAGAGAAAGACATTGGCTTTCTTCGTTCTCCACCAACAAATCTAACAGGTTTCTTTCCCTATTTTGATTTTTACATCTTCTCTTTTCAGTTCATGGTTCCATCAAGTCAATCGGAGTTGGGAAATTTTTTTGAAGCTAATTTGAGATTGGCATTGCTAGTTCTCCTATGATGGGTAGACGACTTCTTGGAAAAATTACGTTTCTTCATTGTTGTTAAAAGTACCAGACTAATTACTTCAAGTTTCTGTGAATTTGGGTTTTCTAGTGGAAGATGGTTGGGAGTCCATGGATTCAGGTTTCCTTTTCTTCAGCCATTTTCGGTTGTAGAAAACCTATAATAATAGTTCTCTCTCTGTCTCTCTAATTTGGTGAAAGTGTTAGATGGTTCTAAGTATAAACGGAGGACAACATTGGCAGTGGAGGGATCATTGAAAGTAGAGGAGGATGAGCGGATGTTGAGATTGTTCAGTGAATAGGGAGGGTATAATAGTCATTTTAATTCTTCTTTTAACAGTAACTGATGGTAGGGGGTCTGAATATAATTTAGTAAACATAGGGGGTGGTCTTATAATTGTGGCATTCTTCAAGGGGTGGCGCGGTAAATTTTTCAAAAAAAAATTGTAGCAAAAATGACCTAATAATGGCCCTAACGATAACTAACTGGTCAGAAGGTTGACAAAAAACAAACATAGGAATTAGCTGATATAGCAATGGCATGTTCAAATTATTTATTTATTTATTTTTACGTATTTTATTTTTTATGGAGAAAATATCTTTATAAATCAATAAAGAGAGATAGACACACCACTTATGTGCAATAAACTAATGTGTGGCATCCATAGTAAGTTCTAGAATGGCAATAATACAGAAACAGATATGTATGGCAATTAAATGGGTCAAACGGAAATAATACTTTTTTCATAAATTCGGCACAATAAAACATGCACGGTAATGATATGGTATATGTTTAATACATGTTTAATACGATTGTTATGTAAAAATTTGTGAGCAAAAATACGAGTTTATTTTGGTATTAAGAATGAACTAAAACTGGTTGTTTAAAACTAAATTCTAATATCTCATGCTCTCATGAACATCTAAATCCAATCTAGTTTTCCAATTGGGATTATTTCTCAATTTTGTTTGTTTTACATTTAATATTAATTAAATTTAATCATGTCTATATTAACCAATGTTGATAGGTGATCCAATAACCACTTTCTATCATAGTAAATAATAGCATATATATGTCAAAATAACAATAATAATAGCATGTGAAAATCATTTAACAAATTAAAATATCATCATTGATATTATCTTATTAAACAAGAAAATCCATAGCAATCCCTACTGATGCGGATCTGTATTCTAAATTCAGAATCAGATCGCATATAGGTCCATTCAGATATTCAATAATTCAGTCGTAATAACTAATAATAGATTCATAATTAAGCAATATTTTAAATTGGGTGGTAATATTATAATTAATTAGACTTAATAGGCTAATTGATAAGAACAAATTGGTGGATACATAAGGTTCTTGATTAATAGATTTAGGATAATCTTGAAATGAAGTAAAATAAAGGGTATTAAGTGATAAATGAAAGAGGAACGACAATATGGAAAGAGGGGTTAGAATTAATAAAATAAGAAAGGGAGACGTTTGTCATCCACGTTTTTTCTTAAAATCGAAAAACCTGTGAAAAGGGAGACGTGTTGTTTTGATTTTTGGGGTTGATTTTTTTTTTTTCAAATTAAACGTATTAATAAGAGTAAAAAGAGTACTTATAAAGTACATGTATAATACAATTTTTTTGAATTGATACATCAAATTATGACTTTTTTATTGAAACATTTGAATATGACAAAAATCCGCGCATTATATGCGAATTTACTAACTATGGTGGCACCAATGGGGGTGCGGAATAATGTATCACACAAGAGAGGCAAAGGCTAAGCATTTCGAAAAGGGGAAGAGAGAGACATAGTTGGCACTAAGGGTGTTAATCGGTTTGGTTTCTGGTTAACAGCTCGGTTCGATTTGGTTCATATATATTTTTGCTGAAACCATAATTGCACCATTTACTAAACAGTTGCACTTTCTGAAATCGCAACAATTTAGTAAACGATTTCTATTTCCACGGTTTTTAAACAATTTTAGTTTCACGGTTTTAAATGGTTTCGATTTCAGTTTCTGTTTATTCCATACGGTTTGTAAACAGTTAGCAATCGGTTTGCTAGTTTATTCACATGTTTACTAAAATTTGCTTTTGGTGATAAACGATTCAATCTTGAGAATGTAAAATGCAACCCTTATATTTTGTTAAAACAACCAGACAACTAAGCAAAAGAAAATATTTTTATAGAAAATAGTCTTAAGTGCATTTAACAAGTCTCAAGGGCATCTAACAAATCAGTAAGTAATGCTTACAGCAGGGATTTTCTTCTTCTTCCCCCTCCCAAATAATGTGTTAATATATATATATATATATATATATATATTATATTATGCCATGGTATAAGCAAAAATTGTATTTTTATCAGTATACATTCTATTTAGTGTGTTGGAGTAATTTAATCGACATTCCAAATAATGAACGAGCTACTTCTAGAATTACTTGCAGGCTTAGAGCACTCAATCTTTGAATCAAATGAGATACTAATGATATTTTGCAACCACCTTATTTAATCTTTAAATGGGTTAATCGGATCGATTTTGACGGTTTAAAAAGTTCGATTTTCACGGTTTTAATTCGGTTTGAAATCATGGGTTAAATGGTTTGGTTCGGTTTCAATCCGTTTAATTAATCGGCCTGAAACTTGAAACCATAACCGAACCATTTACTAAACGGTTTTACTGTTTTAGTGTAAACAACTCGATTTGATTTCGATAAACGGTTTTGATTTTAAATTCACATCCTTAGTTGGCACTAATTTACCATACTCCTAGAGTGTACCCAAGCTTTTCCCATATTGATATATTAGCTGATAACGATTTACATCAGAAGAAGGTTAAGGAACCAAAACCCCATGTACAAAATAACTTAATAAATTATCTACAACCTCTTAAGACCTCTCGTGATAGACATTCGAATCTGAAAGGGCATGTCATTGAAAACTAAAATGCCAATATTTCCCAATTTTAGGGACAAATTTTGAGAATTTGTTCACTTATTAGACTCCCTGAAGACAGCCTTGAACATGGAATGATGGAGCCGATGAACTACCTTCCTGATTTGATGATTAAGCCGCACCAAGCAGTCCAAATGGATTTCTTGCTGCCCATCGAATAATCCACTACATTCTTTGAGTCTGATACAAAATAAATAACCAGGAAGCCTTTCGTCAGCGATAACTCTATGTTGAGGTGTCAATTATGAGCCTCCATCGATGGGTCCGATCGAGCTTGCACGACACGTTTATGGCCCGACGTATATCGGCCTGATTAATAAACGTGTCGGACTCAACGGACGTTCACGGTGCAAGTAGTTACCTTGTCAGGTTCTAATTGATCCGACACATTTATATGCCTAACTTGAACCGACTCGTAGCCCGACCCAGCCCGACCCCCTTTAATACTACATACAATACCTATTTTACCACTACTAGTAATAAACAAATTAAGCTTTCTTACCCTTCACTTTGTAATAGGATTTGATTTAATTAAGCTTTATTTTGTAAGTTGTAAATGTCATAATCTATTCTTTTTCTTTATAAGAACAACCATAATTTCATATCATTTCTCTTTTTTATTAAAAATTTTCCTCACATATTTATGAGCATAGTTAGCAAATTCGGATTCGGGAATTATTCGGGCGGAGAATTTTTCGAAATAATTCGATTGATTAATTTAAGGATTCGGTCAAAAAAGCGGACAAAATAAAAATTGGAGTCGGATTTGGATTCAAGAATTATTCGATTAAAAAAATAAAAGTCGGGAAAAAATTCGGATATTATTTTTATAGTTTATTTCATATTTTTTATTTATCAAGTTATTAACTTGATTTGTATACTTAGAAAGAGCAAATTACTTTACACAATAAAGTAAAAAACTATGAAAAAATTGTCATTGAGCGATGGAAGCAATGGTTATTGTAATCCAATTTCTACTCATGAAATAGATTAGGCCCCAAAACAGTGAAAGTAAGATTACAACTACAATAAAACAAATAAATAAATTGATCACAAAAAATTTTCACTATCCTTTTGCTTGGGTTTACAAGACCCATATTGCACTAAGATGCACTAATTTTTCAAAATTAAAGCAACAATATAAAAGAAGATTGATTGATACGGCGATATAAATCTATCCTGGTCCCCCGAAACCTCAAATTATCCATCAAGGCTTGATATCTCCCCTATCTTAGGATGAACTGATGAAGTTATGAGAAAGAAATGAAACAATGAGTAGATTCGTACGATTATTACAGAAGAATTAGGTGGAGAAAAAAGATGGGAAGAAGGAGGCGGAAATTTGGGGGAGAAAGAAGATGAGAAAAAAAAAAATTTTGGTGGTGGGTACCGTGGGTTTCATATATGATGTTTTGTATGTTTGTTTGTTTTTTTTTAATACTGTTTAAGTGGACCAAATAATTCGGTTTAATTCAGTTCGGCCTGAATTATTCGCGTTTTAAATTCAAATTAGTAAAAAACGTGTTTTTTACCGATTTTTTTTTTAATTCGGATTCGGTCAGAATTTTTTATTTAATTCGGAAAAAATTCTGTTCTGCCGAATAATTCGCTAATTATTCGGACGAATTGTTAACTAGGTTTATGGGCATTCAACCCTTTTTAAGGTAGGCACGTTTAAAACTCGTTTAGACTTAAATAGGTCTATAGCTAGTTAAGACCCGTTTTAAGAAAGCCTAATTAAAGCCCAACACTGATCGGCCCAATTATAAACCCTAAAACTACGCCCGTTTACTTAAACAGGCGTTCACGATGCAAGGCTTCTAAGTGGTCAAGCCTGATTAAGCCCAACCGAGACCGGCCTAGTCCAACCAATTGACACCCTTAACTCTATGTATCCATCACAATTGATGGCATATAATTCCTGGAGGTGCAGGCCACGTCATAGTTAGTAATTTTGGGAATGACAATGATGTAATAAATGACACATACGGTAATTGAATTTGCTAGATAGTAATAATACTTTTCAAAAACGCAATAAAACGTGCACGACAATGACTGTGTATGTATTTTAATAAGGTCACTCTGTAAGCAAAATTACCGATATAAAATACAAGGTAAATATAAAGGAGATGGGAGTGGGAGTGACAGATGTTTTCTCTAAAAAATATCCTGTTTTATAGAATGTAAATTATGTACGGAATAATGAAAATAATGTAAATAAAATCTGAAAATTTTATTAAAATATGGAAACATGATTAATATAGTGTAATGCACAAACCTTCTTATTGGTGAATCCCCCCACCCCGCCCATTCACACTTTTACTTTCACCTTTTTATTTAAAATGGATTTCATATATATACTAGTAAAAGTGCACGTACAAATGCACCTGTGAGTCTCAGTTTGTGTGTGTTGTTTGTGTGTATGTGTGTGTGTGTGTGTGTGTGAGAGAGAGAGAGAGAGAGGAACAAAATGTCTACATCAAACTAAATGTATTTCAATCATATATGATATATTAATAATTTGAAATGATTAATATATGTTAATTTTAAATTTCAAATATTGATGGACAATTACAACATTTGTTTTAAAAATTAATGGTTAAATTATATTCTAGAGAGAGAAAGAGAGAGTATATCGAGCCTAATCCCAAGTTATGATCATGGTTTAAAGTATCTCCGATATCGATCCGATATCGATACGATATCCTCCGATACGTATCTTAAATTTAGTTAATCGATACGATACACACCGATACGATACATAGAATTTTTAAAATCCTTTCGTATCGATATATATCCTACGATACATACCGATATGCACCAATACACTATCGATACGTACTGATACTCTATGGAAAATATAAAATCGAGGTAAAATATATGTTTCGGTATGTATAGCTACGTATCGATGAGTATTTGTATGTATCAATCGGTACGTATCGATGAGTATCAGTACATATCGGTGAGTATCTGTATGTATCGATCTGTATGTATCGGTGAGTATCGGTACGTATCGATGAATATCGGTATGTACCAATGCAGTGCGCTACGGTCATATAATGGCCAAGATGGGTATTTTTTTAGAAAACATGATTTTTTGAGAGGTTTTTGTTTTAAAGTTACTGTTAGCCATACTTCTCTCTAACTAAAGTAGAAATCAAGGTTGAGAACAAGGATTTTACATTTATGGGACAACTACAAACCTTGAATTCTTGGTACGATACCCTTAATTTAGTGTTTATGTATAATACATGTTATCAACATGGTTTAAAGTATTAGTCCGTATCGTACCGTATCGGCCCTTATCGATATGATACTGATTGATACGATACATGAAATTTTTAAAACCCTTTTGTATCGATACGTATCTTACGATATACACCGATACACACCAATACACACCAATATGTACCAATACTCTATGGAAAATTCAAAATCGAAGTGAAATGTATGTTTCGGTATGTATCGGTATGTATACACACCAATATGTACCAATACTCTATGGAAAATTCAAAATCGAAGTGAAATGTATGTTTCGGTATGTATCGATCGATACACACTGATACATACCGATATGGTCATAAAATGGGTAATTTTTTAAAAAACCACAATTTTTTGAGCTATTTTTGTGCCAAAGTTGATGCCAACTATTTTTCTCTTTAACTAAAGTGGAAATCAAGGTTGGAAACAAGGATTTTACATTTATGGGGTAACTACAAACCTTGGATTCTTAGTGCGATACTCTCAATTTACGGTTTATACATAATACATGTTATATATAACTTTTTTTAACTATTTTTTTTATGCAAAAGTGTATAAAAAAGTGTTTCCTATTCATTTATATGCGTATCTTTAGCGTATCTCGGATATGTATCTTAATTTTGGCCAACCGATACTGCGATCGATATCGATACTTTAATCCTTGGTTATGATACATGAACCCTCACAAATATTGGTTCACCAGGTCTGCCACTATATGTTTATCCCAAACTCAGCCATGATCGGCCAAGATAGCCAAGTCAACTCGGGATTAGTGGAGTCTGAATTGATCTTGGATCTTGAGTTTTAAATCATTAGTGACCACAATGATGATGATGATGAAACAAAATAGAGACAACAATATTGTCCATAATTGGAAAATATAAACAAAAAGAGTAGACAGTAAAACAATATATTTACTACAAGAAAACACTCATTGGCTTCAAGAGAATTCACAAATATGTCATTATAGTTGTAGAAATATTTTTTTGAATTAGATACAAATTAGATAAGTATGCCCATTTTTGAGATACTTTCGCAACATTAATTTTTCTTTTTTCAAGAGAAAAATTGATTAGGTAGTATTGGGATCATCACGAAAAATTTGGTTGAAAAGGCAAATTATTATCCATCTCCAACAAGCTTGTCCTGGTTGATCACCAACCCAAGTAAGCAAAATAAAAAAACAAATACTATAATAAACTTAAAAGTATGCACAATAAGTATTGAATATTATCAATCGGCAAACCACTTCTAAGATAAAGCATGTGGCTTGTTGATTTTGCAATTTGGATATTGGTATCAGAAACTTTATGTGGTTCCTACAATTATATGTAGCTTCCAAAAAGGAAATATTAATCTTAATCGTATTTAAATTGATTGCCTTAATTACAAATTATACCCTTAGGTCTAGATATGAATATCTCAGGAAAAACAATGTCTTATTCACTCTTTAAACAAAAAATAAGGAAAACACATTCAAATTTTCTTTTTCTTCTCCCATAAATGTCCAAATAATCATGGACTATAAAACACACACACACACACACAAAATGATTAGATTTCTTAAGTTATGATAGACTTCCAATTCACTTCACACTTATCACCAATATTTGGATGAGTTGCAATTCTAGTTCCAGTGTAACATATAACTTTTGTAAGATAGCAAAAACCTGGGTTCGGTAACACTGTATACCCAAAGCTACCGCAATGTTTTCTTTTCAGAGAGTTCTGTCACATATAGCAAAACAAAGAAGAATGATTATAGTTGTTAGTGTTGATCGCCCAGTTGTTTTTTTCAGAAAATTCTCCATAGAAATAGTAAAGAATGTCATGCAAGAACTTAAGATACTAGGTAGGAGATGTTTTGGACGAGACTTGATTATTCCCTTTTGTGTATACCATGAGATTGTGAGAATGAGAGAAAAAAGGATGGCCGAGGTAAAGCTGATTTGCACAGGTAGGAGTAAACCACGCATGTTGATGAAGAGGAGGTTGGTGCAATGACCACATCGGACTGTAACCGTCTTGAACAAGATGCTGCAAGGAATACTTACCTACACCAAATAGAAAAATCTCACATATAAGAGAAGAAGTAGAAGAAAGAGGGAAAGAAACCCTAATAACCTGATTGTGCTAATGGTGTAAGTGGTTTGGTCATGGGAAGGAATGAAAACAACACTAAAGGGGGGAGTGATAGCAGAAGATGCAATGGACGTAACAAAGCTGCTTGGAGGGAGAGAGGTGCTCCAATGAAAAGGAAGAGGAGGATGAAATCGTTGTTTCTCTTGATTTCATCGATTGGGAGGAGGGTGTGGTAGTTTGAGAAACATAAGAAGATTAATTTGGAATAAAAAAAAAAACATTCGGTGCACGAGGCTCCCACATGTGCAAGATGGGGGTGAGATTACAAATAATATGACAAATAAGGAGATTAGTTTGGAATAAAATATGACAAATAATATTTCTTAATGAATTAGTTTCAATCTCCATCATTCTTGGATCAAAATCAATTCAACTTGAATAAAATCAGGCCGAATCCATCGTTTGACACCCCTGGGCACATAACCCCAAACCTACATGAGCCTGGTTGGAGAATCATTGGGTAAGGATCCGGACCCTAAAAATTGAGAGTGAGGGAGGATGCCCAGCTTTTTCCTTTTTTTATGAAATTTAAATTATTTTTTTTAATTGTATGTGCTGACCAGGTGGGTGTGGGGTCTTCAACCACATGGACCCTCCATATCTTCAGAACATTCTTTAACATATTAGATCCTCATACCATGGATTTAGGGGACGGAATCGGTGTTGGTATCTGTCAATACTGATTCGATACTAATCTGAATTGGATCAGATTGGTGAGTATCACTTGATTCTGTCATTGTTTTTTTTTTTTCTAAAATATAATTTTTTTACTGTTTTACTCATCAAATAATATCGATAATCAATTCGTATCGGTCTCAGCCAATACAATGGATTTAGTTCATGGTATTGATACTGATATTGGTCTTAGCCGATACCAAGATGATATGGACGATATGACTAATATGATTGGTACTTGAAAGTTGAAACCATGGCGAATGCTAATATGATACAATCAATACAGTTTATAAGATACCAATACTTGAAACCATGCCTCATAATAATACTGATATTGATATTGATATGTAATGTCTGAGCCGTACTGAGCTAATACATTATTTCTATTAAATAAAAATTAATAATAATAATAATAATATTTGTGTCATATCGGTCAACACCTATCAATAAAATATTGATATTGGTCACTAACTATGGATACGAATCGATAAATTACACGGCTGATCTGATACTGAAACCTAAAACCTAAAATCTAGAACCTACGATCATGAAGACATTAGAAGAATGTACAATGATTGCAGTATTGAATGAGCAACTCTTTCCTTGTCCCACGCTCTACTATCCTTTAACTGTGGGTGGCTTTGCGTCTTGCAACAGCCAACTTGCCGAGTGCAGCGTTGTTGTTCGATGAAAGGTCTGTGAGAGAGAGAGAGAGAGAGAGACGGACGGTCGTCGCATACATAAAATAGAGAAACTTAATTCCTTTCCTTCTAGAATGCCATATTTGATAATAGAGTCACCGTCCATGAAACCTGCTACATGAGATAACTTCTCCTTTTTCTTCAGGATTTAATCAATTAAAATTAATGACTCTCCAACCTCCCTGTATCATCTTCTTTTCTCCTTTCCAGTGGAGAAAATAAAATTTTGCTGATTCTAGAAATTAGTATGAAGAAAAGTAAAGAAAAAAAAAAGGCGCTTCTGCTCTTTTGATAAAATATGCTTACTATGTTCACGAGGAGAAGCCTCCTCAAATTAGATTGGATAGAGATTTCATTCCCACTTGAAATCTTAGAGTAGCTTCCCCGCTTTTAAGGAATTTAAATTTGACACAAACATTTGTGGTCAACTCTTGAGAGACGAACCCCTCTCCAATTAATTGGGCGTCTAATTAGTGATCTAAGCGTGGGAATGACCTAGGAATATGTTTTTTGTATCGGGATGAGTGTTTAAGAACCTCTGGGCCTTTGGATCACTTTTGAGTGTGATTACACCTGATTGGGATGAGGATTCTCCCCGATTTATATAGAGTTTTGAACAAAACTTGGTTGCTGTAGTGGATGAGTCGCAATCCCTTCTTGGAGCCAAATAAATGGAATATTGAAAAGTATTTCTAATAATACTAAAACTTAGGAGGGTGTTTGTGAACCTAAGGGAGTAGGTGAATTATTCCATTCTTTAGCTGTGAGCTGAGGTTGCAACTACTTGACTACAACCCTGCTCATAGCTAGCTACTTTACTACGACTCAGATGGCAGTCAAAAATTTCCTCGGGGTTTTAGTTCACGGTAATGAACAGGGTAACAACTTGTCCTAAAATCGATACCATAACCAATACTAGTTAATCTTTGTCAGTTGCATCTTCAGATGGTTTCCCGTTGGTGTTCTTTTCAATCTTTACTCATTTCACATTTCTTCGGAAATTTTCTTTGCCTTTACCATATTTCAAACCTGGTAGTTTTCACCACCTATCTAAGGTTGATCCATGAGATTTGATGATGGACTTGAAAAACCACCTACAGATGCTTTAAATTCAATCATTCTAATATCGACATTTATTAATACAGTGGATTCTATAATGATTCCTAACACCCAGGTTTTATATTAAAGAGTTGCCATCTAAACTCACTCAATTACTCAAAACATTTCATTATTTCGATCAAGATAATCAGTCCCGCTATATATCTTTTGTTTCCTATCTTTATCAATTAGAAGCTTCCATGGGGCCATATTCTTTTTTTTTTTTTTAATTTATTTATCTACTATCCTACTTAGGGTGGCCAGCCTACTAGATGCCAGTAGGGTCAATGGCCACCCACTCCTAAACACATTCATCTACTCACACATGCATGCGAACCTACGATAGGGTTCAATCCTACAACTTCCTCCTCCGAGCGATAGCTCTTCAAGCCGAAGTTGTCATCACTAGGTTAAACTAGTGTTCGGCTATGAGTGATTTTGGATCTATTGCTCATACGATCACTTAATCGTACATGTATGTATCCAACACCTATCCTACTTCCTACTATCATAAAGTTATAGAGAGGTATCTTCGAAAGATATATTTGAAAGAAAAATGGGCAGGTGTTAAACGCACATTTGTGGAGAAGGTGATACAGTGGATCCAAATTCTGCAAGGGGCCATGCTCACTAGCATATCTGTCATTTTCCCTATGTGGGAGAGGGATATGTATGCTAGCGTAGTACCCGGGAACTAGGAATACTAGCAAAATTTTATTTCATTTAAGACCCCTTTTAAAATATTCCCGCCTCGCATTTCCATTATCCAATATTTGGTTATAAATATACAAACACTGGGCAAAGGAAAGGCACCTCGACTGAAGATCTATCCATTTCTGATACTCATCAGTCACCATGATTCAGCTACAGCTTGAGTTCTTAA
>NC_056565.1:22239800-22246278 GCF_013358625.1 Macadamia integrifolia
TTTTTTGGGTTGGAAAAGGCCGTAACGGCATGTGATGGGGCATCAAACAAGAGGGGCAAGGGTCAATGGTCATTTCGAAGGGGAGAAAAAGAGTCATGATGGGGGCTAATGCGATGCATCTAGCGTTTCCCTTTTTTAAGCTCTATTATTGGAATTAAAGAAATTTTCAATAATGCAAGTTACCTTGGCACAAATATACTACACCCATGGTCTAGGATAGCCAGTCTTTGTAACATTGTTGATAGAGTCAATGACTGACTCAATGTTTGGAAAGCCCACATGCTTTCCTATGCAGGAAGGAAAATCTTAACTCAATCGACTTTGTATTCCATCTCGTCTTATCTGATGTCATGTTTTGCGTTTCTGATCAAAATATGTAAAACCATTGATTCGATTTGTGCTTGTTTCTGAAATGGCAGTACAACCAGAGGGTCAAAAAAATTACACCTTATAGCTTGGAAAAAAATATGTCAACCTAAGACACTAGGGGGTCTAGGCATTAGGGACGCAACAACTCATAACCAAGCCCTCTTCCTCAAACTAGGATGGAGATTGTTATTGTCATGCCCCGTTCACATAGAACCAGATCAGTGACCGAGTTCCCTCCAGGTAACCCAAAACCACCAGGATCATCAAACATAGTAACCACAACAGTACAACAAGCCACAAGTAATCATGAATTATAATATTTTAGTTCAGCGGAAGTCTTGTTAGAAATAGTTATCTGTAATTTCTCATATACTCTTGATACCCAAATTGTTATACACAAAGTATTTTGGTTTTGGGTCTATATAAACCTAACCAAATACCTTGCAGAGAATATATACATTCACACATCGACATTCCATCCATTTTTACTAATTGTAACCATACAAGTTTTTCTCTTCCTTCAATTTTCTCTAACTCTTGTGTAAGGTTAGAGGGGGTTGTTATGCTATAGCTTTTTATTCCTAAAATGGACTAAAAAAATTGCCTCATATTCTAGTGGAAGGTTGTTTTATCTTGGAGGTAGAGATGCAGAACAACTCTTGGCAAGGCTCAATTCGATTTCGGTTCCAATTCGGTTATGATATGCAATATTAATTTGGTTTTATACCTCGGTTTTAGTTCTATTGTGAAAACGGTTCCACTTTTGAACCATGATTGTGATAGACTAAAGGCCATAATGGGCTCAAGTTATGGGCCTTATGGCCGTTGCTAACTCCAAAATTATCTTAGCTTATAAATATGTGATGATAAATTGTAAGAAATACTTACCACATAAAAAAAAAAAAAAAAGAGCTTGCAAAATACACTCTTGAATGATAAGAGCAATTCGTTTCGGTTTCGTTCAAACTGAGGGTCTAAAACCCTAAACAAAAATTGAGCCGACTAACATACTCACATATTTGAACCGAATAAATTCGGTTCAACTAATTCAGCTTGATTTCGATCTCGCTATTTAGTTTCAGTTTGAAATTGACACCACCTTAGTGAGGGGTTATTTGTACTAAGCGCTGAGAATGTTGAAACTGTGAACGCTAGTACTTCTTTTGCTTACATTGTTATTCCTACTAATTCTTTTGATTTGTGGCAAGATAGATTGGGTCATAGTAGTGTGAAGTATATTACCAAACAATACAAGTTAGACATGATCACCAATAAGGTGGAACCCCCTGTGAACAAGTGTACAACTTGTGTAGAGGCAAAATTGACTAAAAAACCTCATAAAACTATAAATAGAAAGAGTGATCACTTGGATTTGATCCATAGTGACTTGAGTGACTATAAGTCATATGAGTCTAGGAGAGGAAATAACTATGTCATAACCTTCGTAGATGACTACTCTAGGTATACTATGATTTTTTTACTCAAATCAAAGGATGAGACCGGAAATGCATTTATAACTTACAAAACGGAAGTTGAAAATCAACTAGACAAGAAGGTTTACAAGACTTATAACCAATAGAGGGATAGAGTATTTTAACCTTAAAAATTTTTGTGAGAAAAATAGAATTATCTATGAAACAACCGCTCCATAGCAACAAGAATCCAATGGGGTTGCCGAACGAAAATCTCTTAAAGATATGATAAACTCAATGTTAATGAGTTCAAGTGTATCACTTAATATGTGGGGGGAAGCCATGCTAACGGCATGTTATCTATCAAATAGAATTTTATATAACAAGATTGGTATGATTCCATTTAAGATGTGGTTTGGAAGGAAACCAAGTTTAAATTACTCACGGATTTGGGGTTGTTTGGCTAAGGTATTATTACCGGATACCAAGAAAAGAAAATTGGGACAAAAAATAAATGATTGTGTGTTTTTTGGGTATGCTACAAATAGTACAACATACCGGATCATGGTGATTAAAGCCATGGATGATATTATTGAAATAAATAACATCATAGAATCAATGGATGTTGAGTTCTTTGAAAACATATTTACCCTTACATCCAACTTACCTACAAGTAAGGATAGTCAATTGACTTATGAAAAAATAGAATCAAATGAAAGGGCTACCAATCAAGAATTGGATAATGGTGATGGAAGTCAACCAAGATGAATAAGCGACTCAAAAGACCCAACTATTCGAATGATTAGTGGTTTGTCTATTTAGTAGATCTGATCCTCTTACATACAAAGAGGCTATTACATCATCAGATACCGTCTTTTGGAATGAGGCAATCAAGAGTGAACTAGATTCAATCTTGAAGAATAATTCTTGGGAATTGATAAAATTACTAATTGGTTCCAAAACTTTGGAAACCAAGTGGATATTTCGAAAGACACTAAAAGTGATGGGTCACTTGATCTTTTTAAGGACAGACTTATAGTTAAAGGGTTTAGGCAAAAGCTTAACATTGATTACTTTGACACATTTACCTCAGTCTCTAGAATTACCACAGTAAGGGTTATATAAGCAATGGCATCAATACATAATCTGATTATCCATCAAATGGATGTGAAAATAGTATTTCTAAATAGGGACTTAGAGGAGAAAATTTACATAAAACAACTAGAAATAAAATGATTAATAATACCCTATGGGAGCCCTTGGGGTTAAGATAATAGAAAAGAATTAATAATACCCTATGGGCGCCCTAAAATCCATTCATAACCATTACCATGAGTGGAGAGATAGGCAAAGAGAATTGATTGAGATTAATTTTATAAATGAAATTAATTCTTAATTCATGCTATAGGTTATTGTCAAATGAAGGTAAATGGTCAATGTTATTATATGGGTGCCTTAAAGTCCATTCATAGTCACTATCATGAGTGGGGAGGTGGGCTAAGTCCTAAAGTCCATTCATGGCCACTACCATGAGTGGGGAGGTAGGTTAAGGAATTGATTGGGAGTAATTCAATTTATTGAATTAATTCCCAATTCATGTCCATATGACATGAATTAAATGATTCTCCAATTAACTTCCTATTAGTTGGAGGTTACTCTTGAGGAATCCAAGAGGGTACAAGAGTTGGTTTTAGGTCTATATACACTCAACCAAATACATTGCGAAGAATATATACATTCCACATTGACATTCCATCCATTTTTACTTATTATAACCATTTAAATCTTTTTATTCCTTCCATTTTCTCTAAGTCTTGTGTAAGGTTAGAGGGGGTTGCTGTGCTGTAGCTTTTTGCCCCTAGAAGGGACTAGAAGAATTGCCTTATTTTCTAGTGGAATGTTATTTTCTCTTGGAAGTAGAGGTGCAGAACAACTCTTGGGAGTAGAAAGCATCAATTACCTTAAATGCAGCACTACAAGTGTGACTTAATATCTATTCTGTTCGAATCTTCTTCAATTGTTGTGGTAGTGATTTAACATCTATTTCAAGTTTTTCCTTATCTCATTTTAGCTAAGGATCAACACTATAACAACATAGTTTCTATTGCAAAAGATTTGTATTACAATTTGTATTTTGTAAGAAATTGTAATACAATTACCTAACAAATTGGGACATGGCTGAAGTATGATTCTCCAACAAAAATCTCATCAACTTCATACCCTATCCAACCAGTGGTGCTTGGCCACTACTTCATTTTGCTACATTTTGTAAAATATATGAACTCTCTCGGTCCATCACTTTTGTGTAGAAAAATAGATCTAATACTGTCATAGCAACTCTTCAGGGGACTGGTTCGACTAATGTCACTATACAAGTGAATCAGTATGTAGATAATGTACCCTCTCTTATATAATATAAGTTTTTCTTTTGATTAAAAGAAAAAAAAACTCTATTGGTAGAGTCACTCCAAATTTTTGATTTTGTGAGTTTTCCACACCAATTAATTAAAAAAAAAAATAGCAAGGATGACCTAATAATGGCCACTGCGATAGGTAACTCTTTGAAGGTTGATAAAAAAACCAAAGCACTATTAAAACATGGGAATGTTGGCATGAGTCATGACACCATGCATGGTAGAATGAGCTGATAGAGCAATGGTATGTTTAAATTATTTTTTATTCATTTATTCGTAATCATCGTATGCAGTAGAAGATAAATTATTACGAGCCATACTTGGCATTCAGGTATCCACTTCAAAGGAAATTTATCCAGTTTCATTTTTTAGAAAAGAAAAAATCTCTATATATCAATAGAGAGAGAGATAAGCACACCACCCATATGCAATAAGCTAATAAGTGGCACCAATGGGGGTGTGGGATGATGTATTACAAATGCAAAGGTTGGTCATTTCGAAAGGAAGAAGAGAGAGACATAATTGGATTTTACCTTTTATTTTTATTTTATTTTTTGGGTTAGGAATTGACATTAAATTAAGATACATCGAAAGTGTGACCAATCTTTTCACATATTAATATATAAGCCGATAATGATTTACATCAAAAGGATCCCTATGTACAAGATAACCTAATATATCTACAAGTTAAGGGTGTTAATCGGTTTGATTTCGGTTTAAATGGTGCGGATCGATTTGGTTCACATTTATTTGACTAAAACCATAACCGCATCATTTACTAAACGGTTCCACTTTCTGAAACCGTGACCGTTTAGTAAACGATTTCGCTTTTCACGGTTTCTAAATGATGTCGGTTTCACTGTTTTAAACGGTTTTGATTTCGGTTTATTCCATACGGTTTATAAAACGGTTCACAATCGGTTTGTTATAACTTGCAACCATCTCTAAACTGAAGATCATATGCTTATCAAAAAATAATTGGCAACCACAAATAAGAGATTCTATATTAACGATGGTATGTCTTAATTTGATAATCTAGTGCTATTTCTTTGCATGGTCATTCTCAAACATTTAGAACTAATATCATACAACATCCAAATCCAGCCTTCTACAACATAAAATATTAAAATGACAGGTGGTTCAGCCAAAACACCCCATCTATGATAACATAATAACATAGTAACATATATGGATTACAAATTCATGATTTAAAGCCTAAACTTGAACTGAATTGCAATAAATCATGCCAAAGCAGAATGAGCACTTAATTTAATTGTTAATTGTTATACGGATTACTGCCCCTTCTTTATTTAATTGTTATACGGATTAATCGGATCAGTTTAAGCAGTTTTAAACGGTTTCAATTCGGTTTGAAACCAACGGGTTCTGCGGTTAAAACCGACCTGACCCGTTTAGCTAATTGGCCTGAAACTTGAAACCATAATCACCATTTACTAAATGGTTTTACAGTTTCGATGTAAATGGATCGGTTTGATTTCGATAAACAATTTCGGTTACAAATTCACATCCTTTTCTACAACCTCTTAAGATGTCTCATGATGGACATTTGAATCTGAAAGGGCATGTCATTGAAAACTAAAATTCCAACTTTCCCAATTAGGGACAAATTTTGAGAATTTGTTGACTTATTAGATTCCATGAAGATAACCTTGAACATGGAATGATAAATTGTGAATTTGTTGACTTATTAGATTCCCTGAAGACAACCTTGAACATGGAATGATGGAGCCGATGAACTATCCTCCTGATTTGATCATTAAACCACCAAGCAGTCCAAATGGATTTCTTGCCGCCCATCGAATAATCCACAGCATTCTTTGGGTCTGAACACAAAATAACCTGGTAGAAGCCTCTCGACACAACTAATTGAAGCCCCACTAAGATGGCTTTAACTTCTTGAACAATCACTAGTGTTCGGATTGGTATTGATCTTGATTGATCCCTGATCTTGAGCTTTTCGATTCCAATACATAGGTAGAGTTTAAGGGTAAGAAAATATAAAATTTAAGATAAATATATCTGAGACTATCCAATCCAGATCAATCGTAAGATCGATCCCAATTTTAGAACCTCGTGCTCCATTGTTCTATCAATAGAACCAAATGGTAATAATATTTTTTAAAAACCCAGCGTAATAAAATGTACATGTACTTACAATAACAACACAATATATGTGTTAATAAGGCCACCCCGTAACCAAAAATATGGATTTACAATGAAACGTACATGTACTTAGCATATTAAGCTAAAAAAGAACTTGAA
>NC_056565.1:22246298-22310396 GCF_013358625.1 Macadamia integrifolia
CTTATCGAGGTTCTACTATTCATATTCCATATATCAGGTAATCACAAATCCTTGGAAAAAGAACTATCGGAGCGTAGCCTATGCTAACGCTCACATGAATCACTATCTTTTCTCTATGAAATTATGTTTAGTACCACATAAAAAAAAAAAAAAAAAAAAAGAGCTTGCAAAATACACTCTTGAATGATAAGAGCAATTCGTTTCGGTTTCGTTCAAACTAAGGGTCTAAAACCCTAAACAAAAATTGAGCCGAATAACATACTCACATATTTGAACCGAATAAATTCGGTTCAATTAATTCAGCTTGATTTCGATTTCGCTATTTAGTTTCGGTTTGAAATTGACACCACCTTAGTGAGTGGTTATTTGTACTAAGCACTGAGAATGTTGAAACTGTGAACGCTAGTACTTCTTTTGCTTACATTGTTATTCCTACTAATTCTTTTGATTTGTGGCAAGATAGATTGGGTCATAGTAGTGTGAAGTATATTACCAAACAATACAAGTTAGACATGATCACCAATAAGGTGGAACCCCTGTGAACAAATGTACAACTTGTGTAGAGGCGAAATTGACTAAAAAACCTCATAAAACTATAAATAGAAAGAGTGATCACTTGGATTTGATCCATAGTGACTTGAGTGACTATAAGTCATATGAGTCTAGGAGAGGAAATAACTATGTCATAACCTTCGTGGATGACTACTCTAGGTATACTATGATTTATTTACTCAAATCAAAGGATAAGATCAGAAATGCATTTATAACTTACAAAACGGAAGTTGAAAATCAACTAGACAATAAGGTTTACAAGACTTATAACCAATAGAGGGATAGAGTATTTTAACCTTAAAAATTTTTGTGAGAAAAATAGAATTATCTATGAAACAACCGCTCCATAGCAACAAGAATCCAATGGGGTTGCTGAACGAAAATCTCTTAAAGATATGATAAACTCAATGTTAATGAGTTCAAGTGTATCACTTAATATGTGGGGGGAAGCCATGCTAACGGCATGTTATCTATCAAATAGAATTTTATATAACAAGATTGGTATGATTCCATTTAAGATGTGGTTTGGAAGGAAACCAAGTTTAAATTACTCACGGATTTGGGGTTGTTTGGCTAAGGTATTATTACTGGATACCAAGAAAAGAAAATTGGGACAAAAAATAAATGATTGTGTGTTTTTTGGGTATGCTACAAATAGTACAACATACCGGATCATGGTGATTAAAGCCATGGATGATATTATTGAAATAAATAACATCATAGAATCAATGGATGTTGAGTTCTTTGAAAACATATTTACCCTTACATCCAACTTACCTATAAGTAAGGATAGTCAATTGACTTATGAAAAAATAGAATCAAATGAAAGGGCTACCAATCAAGAATTGGATAATGGTGATGGAAGTCAACCAAGATGAATAAGCGACTCAAAAGACCCAACTATTCGAATGATTAGTGGTTTGTCTATTTAGTAGATCTGATCCTCTTACATACAAAGAGGCTATTACATCATTAGATACCGTCTTTTGGAATGAAGCAATCAAGAGTGAACTAGATTCAATCTTGAAGAATAATTCTTGGGAATTGATAAAATTACTAATTGGTTCCAAAACTTTGGAAACCAAGTGGATATTTCGAAAGACACTAAAAGTGATGGGTCACTTGATCTTTTTAAGGACAGACTTATAGTTAAAGGGTTTAGGCAAAAGCTTAACATTGATTACTTTGACACATTTACCTCAGTCTCTAGAATTACCACAGTAAGGGTTATATAAGCAATGGCATCAATACATAATCTGATTATCCATCAAATGGATGTGAAAATAGTATTTCTAAATAGGGACTTAGAGGAGAAAATTTACATAAAACAACTAGAAATAAAATGATTAATAATACCCTATGGGAGCCCTTGGGGTTAAGATAATAGAAAAGAATTAATAATACCCTATGGGCGCCCTAAAATCCATTCATAACCATTACCATGAGTGGAGAGATAGGCAAAGAGAATTGATTGAGATTAATTTTATAAATGAAATTAATTCTTAATTCATGCTATAGGTTATTGTCAAATGAAGGTAAATGGTCAATGTTATTATATGGGTGCCTTAAAGTCCATTCATAGTCACTATCATGAGTGGGGAGGTGGGCTAAGTCCTAAAGTCCATTCATGGCCACTACCATGAGTGGGGAGGTAGGTTAAGGAATTGATTGGGAGTAATTCAATTTATTGAATTAATTCCCAATTCATGTCCATATGACATGAATTGAATGATTCTCCAATTAACTTCCTATTAGTTGGAGGTTACTCTTGAGGAATCCAAGAGGGTACAAGAGTTGGTTTTAGGTCTATATACACTCAACCAAATACATTGCGAAGAATATATACATTCCACATTGACATTCCATCCATTTTTACTTATTATAACCATTTAAATCTTTTTATTCCTTCCATTTTCTCTAAGTCTTGTGTAAGGTTAGAGGGGGTTGCTGTGCTGTAGCTTTTTGCCCCTAGAAGGGACTAGAAGAATTGCCTTATTTTCTAGTGGAATGTTATTTTCTCTTGGAAGTAGAGGTGCAGAACAACTCTTGGGAGTAGAAAGCATCAATTACCTTAAATGCAGCACTACAAGTGTGACTTAATATCTATTCTGTTCGAATCTTCTTCAATTGTTGTGGTAGTGATTTAACATCTATTTCAAGTTTTTCCTTATCTCATTTTAGCTAAGGATCAACACTATAACAACATAGTTTCTATTGCAAAAGATTTGTATTACAATTTGTATTTTGTAAGAAATTGTAATACAATTACCTAACAAATTGGGACATGGCTGAAGTATGATTCTCCAACAAAAATCTCATCAACTTCATACCCTATCCAACCAGTGGTGCTTGGCCACTACTTCATTTTGCTACATTTTGTAAAATATATGAACTCTCTCGGTCCATCACTTTTGTGTAGAAAAATAGATCTAATACTGTCATAGCAACTCTTCAGGGGACTGGTTCGACTAATGTCACTATACAAGTGAATCAGTATGTAGATAATGTACCCTCTCTTATATAATATAAGTTTTTCTTTTGATTAAAAGAAAAAAAAACTCTATTGGTAGAGTCACTCCAAATTTTTGATTTTGTGAGTTTTCCACACCAATTAATTAAAAAAAAAAATAGCAAGGATGACCTAATAATGGCCACTGCGATAGGTAACTCTTTGAAGGTTGATAAAAAAACCAAAGCACTATTAAAACATGGGAATGTTGGCATGAGTCATGACACCATGCATGGTAGAATGAGCTGATAGAGCAATGGTATGTTTAAATTATTTTTTATTCATTTATTCGTAATCATCGTATGCAGTAGAAGATAAATTATTACGAGCCATACTTGGCATTCAGGTATCCACTTCAAAGGAAATTTATCCAGTTTCATTTTTTAGAAAAGAAAAAATCTCTATATATCAATAGAGAGAGAGATAAGCACACCACCCATATGCAATAAGCTAATAAGTGGCACCAATGGGGGTGTGGGATGATGTATTACAAATGCAAAGGTTGGTCATTTCGAAAGGAAGAAGAGAGAGACATAATTGGATTTTACCTTTTATTTTTATTTTATTTTTTGGGTTAGGAATTGACATTAAATTAAGATACATCGAAAGTGTGACCAATCTTTTCACATATTAATATATAAGCCGATAATGATTTACATCAAAAGGATCCCTATGTACAAGATAACCTAATATATCTACAAGTTAAGGGTGTTAATCGGTTTGATTTCGGTTTAAATGGTGCGGATCGATTTGGTTCACATTTATTTGACTAAAACCATAACCGCATCATTTACTAAACGGTTCCACTTTCTGAAACCGTGACCGTTTAGTAAACGATTTCGCTTTTCACGGTTTCTAAATGATGTCGGTTTCACTGTTTTAAACGGTTTTGATTTCGGTTTATTCCATACGGTTTATAAAACGGTTCACAATCGGTTTGTTATAACTTGCAACCATCTCTAAACTGAAGATCATATGCTTATCAAAAAATAATTGGCAACCACAAATAAGAGATTCTATATTAACGATGGTATGTCTTAATTTGATAATCTAGTGCTATTTCTTTGCATGGTCATTCTCAAACATTTAGAACTAATATCATACAACATCCAAATCCAGCCTTCTACAACATAAAATATTAAAATGACAGGTGGTTCAGCCAAAACACCCCATCTATGATAACATAATAACATAGTAACATATATGGATTACAAATTCATGATTTAAAGCCTAAACTTGAACTGAATTGCAATAAATCATGCCAAAGCAGAATGAGCACTTAATTTAATTGTTAATTGTTATACGGATTACTGCCCCTTCTTTATTTAATTGTTATACGGATTAATCGGATCAGTTTAAGCAGTTTTAAACGGTTTCAATTCGGTTTGAAACCAACGGGTTCTGCGGTTAAAACCGACCTGACCCGTTTAGCTAATTGGCCTGAAACTTGAAATCATAATCGCCATTTACTAAATGGTTTTACAGTTTCGATGTAAATGGATCGATTTGATTTCGATAAACGATTTCGATTACAAATTCACATCCTTATCTACAACCTCTTAACATGTCTCATGATGGACATTTGAATCTGAAAGGGCATGTCATTGAAAACTAAAATTCCAACTTTCCCAATTAGGGACAAATTTTGAGAATTTGTTGACTTATTAGATTCCATGAAGATAACCTTGAACATGGAATGATAAATTGTGAATTTGTTGACTTATTAGATTCCCTGAAGACAACCTTGAACATGGAATGATGGAGCCGATGAACTATCCTCCTGATTTGATCATTAAACCACCAAGCAGTCCAAATGGATTTCTTGCCGCCCATCGAATAATCCACAGCATTCTTTGGGTCTGAACACAAAATAACCTGGTAGAAGCCTCTCGACACAACTAATTGAAGCCCCACTAAGATGGCTTTAACTTCTTGAACAATCACTAGTGTTCGGATTGGTATTGATCTTGATTGATCCCTGATCTTGAGCTTTTCGATTCCAATACATAGGTAGAGTTTAAGGGTAAGAAAATATAAAATTTAAGATAAATATATCTGAGACTATCCAATCCAGATCAATCGTAAGATCGATCCCAATTTTAGAACCTCGTGCTCCATTGTTCTATCAATAGAACCAAATGGTAATAATATTTTTTAAAAACCCAGCGTAATAAAATGTACATGTACTTACAATAACAACACAATATATGTGTTAATAAGGCCACCCCGTAACCAAAAATATGGATTTACAATGAAACGTACATGTACTTAGCATATTAAGCTAAAAAAGAACTTGAAACATCAAGAGAGAAGGAGAGGTAGAAATTTTATTTATTTATTTTTTTGAGAAATCATGTGTGAGAGTTTGAATCGAAAAATTTAAATATAAGATAAATACAAAAGAGTGGGGGTGATAGATGTTTTCTATAACGAAAAGTTTTATTTTATAGAACGTAAATTATGTACAAAATAATGAAAATATTGTAAATATAATCTGAAAAAATTATTAAAATATAAAAACTTGATTTAACGTAGTATATTGCACAAATCTTCTCATTGGTGAACTCTTCACCCGTTATTATTTTTCTTTTCTGATCCATTGTATAATATAGGCCCCACTATATGGGGGGATCCCATTCCTAATCGGCCCCCCCTGTCCTTCTATAATGGGGGGCTATTATTTTTGGCACGGAAAGGTATCTTATCATCTTCGTTTTTTTGATCCACACTGTGGAGGTTGTCTGGAGACTCTCAAATATGGTTTGAAAATTTGGTATAAAAAATGGGATCGGTTAAGGTCGATATGAATCTGATACCAACTTAGATTGAACAAAAACATTTTTACTTTTTATCAAAAAATTGTATTTTAAATTATTTTATCTGTTATTTATATCGATTCATCAATATAATATCGGCCAAAAATAAAAATCAATCGAACCCAATTCCGATCCGACCCGATTCCTCAAACGATGCTCTCAACTCTATCCATCCCTTGATGTATTTCCTGATAAGGCTGCTTGTGGGCCTATGATTGAGAAGAAATTAATTAACCCTTCTAGAAGCCATATGATCTATCACGCTCTTGTGGTTCCCCGTCATTATTACCATTTGTATTTGTGAGTGGCAAGTGAGATGTGGATATCTAATTAATATGTTGACTACCCCATGACGACAACAGGTGTAACCTTGCTTTTTCCGAAGACACCTTTGGGAAAATTATTTATTATTTATTATTTATTTATTATTTATTTTTTTCTATGATTAGGTCAAACACAGATAGACCTTTGGAATGTGGGGACGGATAAACTGTTTATATTTATATTACTATCCTCTTACGTAGTGGGAGTTGGTGAGTATAAATATTTATTATTATCAATATGGATTATGATGTCATATTAACAATGTTAATGTTCTAATTCTAGGGTTAACCATCTTCATTAGTGTTTCGTGGTAGTCAAGTTTAAGGAATTAGGGATTTGGAAGGGTTCGTCTGTAGCATACATTCAATGATTAAGAATGCTTAGACATGCAGTCCAAGATGTTTAAGCACAGTTCAAAGCATGCTTGATTGTTGAATGTATACTATACATCCTATAGCACTATAGACGATCTCAATCTTAAGGATCTAATCATTATCGTGAAATTAACCATACGTAAATTCAAGGTTTTGAATAAAATTATAATTTCTTATAATAAGATATTTTTTTATAAAAAATAATAATATATTATTTAAAATTATTTCAGATGCGTGATCGGTATTTTCATAGACATTAAAATTACGAATTTATTCTTCATTATTATATATGTGTCCATCTATCTTCTTTATCTCCTTCATTTACAGAAATTAATGAGATTTTTAAATTTTAGTTTCTGTGTTTTACTAGGAGATCACAAATCGGCATAGAAGAACAAAAATTGAAACCACATAAAAAAGGAGAAGAGTAAAGAAGACATAAAATAATTTTCAATACCAAAAGCAATCAAGATCTGGAAGAGCGGGAAAGAGAGTTTGGATTAATTGGAACTGGAAAAACAATTTTAGTTCTGATGATAGTTCACCGTTGCTGAGGTAATTAGAAAGTGTAGACTGATATTTCATTTGATTGCAAGAGGAATAAAAGAAAGAAAAGTAAAATCAAATCAAAACTAAAATGACCATCATAATAACGAATTCAATTCTATATTATATTGCATTCCTCCTTCCCAACACCACTACATCCCCTCTCCCCTCCCACGGCCCCTGCTTCCCTTACTTTGCAACCCTACATTTGCATTTGTAATCTGTTTTCCTGGTCTAATAAGAATAATAAGGGTAATTTACAGCGCCACCCCTTAAAGAATGTCATAATTATAAGAACACTTCCTCTGTTTTATCAAATTAGACTCAGACCTCTTACCGTCAATCACTGTTAAGGAATATACCTTATATGCTGATGTCAGCTACTATATTTTTTGTAAAATACCAAAATACCCTTACTAGCAAGCACGTGGACATATCACCTGGAACAACCCTCTGTAAATCCTTTGCACTCACCTTTCTAATCTCCTTTGTTCTGTCTTCTCTTCTCCCTTGTCGCTGCAAACATATCACCTAGAACAACCCTTAGACCCTCCAATTCCAAGACCACCTGGACATCTCCCAGCAACACTTTCTCTCTGGGTTTCATCAACATCACCTCAACAAACCCACCTTCCTTCACCGCTGCAATTTCCTATTATGGCATTCCAGTCTAGAAAACCGATGGCAATTCCGACTTCTTCAAGTTCCAACTCAGGAGCAGGGAACAAGATAAAAAGAAAAAAACCATCAAGGGACCTTAAAACTTTGAGGCTTCTCTGAATCACCATACATTAATCACCAAAAGATCCAATCACTCTTCAACAACATTCACCCATTCATACTCAACTAGAGACAAATTATGGTCCTCTTTAACAACAATTCAGCAGGTTCAGTGATCTCAACACATCCCTATTTGTCAACCGCCAATCTCATAGATCCCTTGAACATGTCGATTTTAGCATTACGAGTATAACAGTTGCACCTGGCTTCATCATATCAACTTGCTCATTGCGAGCAGTGAAGATAACACGGCCGATATCATCACTGACAAGACACTCGGCGATGCTAGTTCCGTGAAGATGTTGAGAAGCCGCCCACCCCTTCTGCAACATCGTGGTCAAACTCACAACTTTCACCATAAGGGTATGACCAGTGGTCTCTGGTTTCAGTTGATCTACTATCATGAATACAGGCTTCCTCTTCGCTGATGTTTGCTGAGCCGATGTCATCGTCGTTCCTGTCGTCTCCATTGCAAATGATAAAATACTTAATCGTCAATACTGTAAATAATGAATCCCTAAAAATGAGAGAAGAACAATAGGGTTTTCATTCCTGACGTTCTCACTTTTCAGTCTCTCTTTATTCGTTACTCACTTACTCACCCCTTTTTCTAATTTTTGCTTCTCTGCGACACTAGATGATTAAGGTAATCTCTTTCGGAAGAACGGCTCTGTTTCTATTTGGTCCACCTTTGATACTGCATTTCCAGTGACACAAACACAAACCTGCCATCTAGACCTCTCAGCCGAGCTATGCGACGGTGTGAATGAGGCCTGCGGGAAAAACCTCGACCGCAACCGGTGCTGCCTGTACTAGCGACATGGCTATTAGCGGTACATGTTCGGTCGGCGTTGTAGGTGCCGACGGACGCTCCGACGTCTATGTTGGACGTTCTGATGATGCCAGAGGATTCTCAAAAGTGTGTGAATTCGCTATAGACGATGAGTTTTAGTGAAAACGGTATAGTGGTCATTTTACCTCTTGACTTAACATTAACTGACGGTAGGGAGTTTGAGTCTAATTTGGTGAAATAGAGAGGGCGTTTTTATAATTGTGGCATTCTCCAGGGGTGGCGCTGTAAATTACCCTAATAATAATAATAATAATAATAATAAAAAAAACTGTTTTCCAAATCGTGAATCCGTGATAGTCAGGCTAATGTTGTCGATTCTATTTTATTAATTCTGTTTTTTCTCAGTAGGGTTGAGCCATTCCATGAGGCTTGGGACTTGTGAGGGTTCTCCTAAAAATGTTCGTGACAATGTCAACTAGGAGACATACACACAGGAAAATGGAAATAGGATTCTGGAAGTGTGACAACAATTAAACACTACCAGGAAGGAAGATGATGGCGTTATTGGATTTCACAACATTGCCAACATGGGTAAGCAAATTGGATTTCTAAGTGGCTAATCATTTAATTTCCTACCTTCAATAAAATTTTAAGTCCTAGTTAAAACTTAATTTAGAACATTGTACAACAAATTAATACCTAGAAATATTGCATCCTTGGTCATTTCCTTTATTTCTAAAATATTACTTAACTTCCTCTTTTCCTCACAAGGGATATTTTTATTAAAATACAATCCATTCTTATGCAAGTTAACCCATCCAATCTTTCCTTATCCATAAGCACATCTAGGCTTCTCCCTCATGTTGCCTCTGCTGAAATAACATCGAAGATGTCAATCACATCTTCTTTTTCTATCCATTTTCCTCCTCTATTTGGAAGAAAGCCCTCAAATCCATCTGGACATCCAATAGAACCACTCTTCCTTTCTTCAAGGAATGGTTTTGGGTTGACATGACATTTGGCGGGCCTTCCATTTGTGATAAGATTGGGAAACTTATTTACGCGGTGGCTATAAACCACACTTGGATGGAGCGCAACCTCTGGAGATGGATTTTCAATTCTTATTATTTTGATAAGATTTGGAAGGCCATCTTCTTTGAGATCACCTCTAGGATTGGCACCACCAGGCATAGTATTGTCTGAAATTCCCCGAGGAATAGGCTCATTGTTGTATCCTGAGGCCTCTCCCCCCACCATCATTTCCCCCATCCCCACTTGATGTACCCCTTCCCCACCACCCCCCCTGCCCCCGCCCCCGCCCCCGCTACCGCTATTTCTTCTTCTTCTTCTTCTTCTTCTCTTGGGTTGCTTCCTTAATTTTGTAGATAGGCCTCTTGACCTCTTTGTCCTCGCTTTTGGGGCCTTAGGGTTTTGTTCTTTCTTTATCTCCCCCCTCCTTTTCCTCCCTTGTATATATTCTTCCTCTTGATAATGAATTATTTTTTCATCCAATATATATATATATATATATATGTATATACTGGCCTAATAAATATAAAAATAGATCTAGCACCGCCTTGATAGTTAATGTCTTTGCCCCTTTTCACTAAGAGAGAGAGAGAGAGAGAGAGAGAGAGAGAGAGAGAGCAATCGATCGTTAATCAGATCCTAGGTCAGGACTAATGAGACTCAAACCCACAACTTCCACTTTGATAGGTTGGTGATCCAATTTAAGATTCCTTTTTCTTATTCTTAAGCAAGCCTCCAAGAGGGCTTTTTTTTTTTTTTACTCATAATTTGTGTTTAATCTTTCTTTGTTTTTCAATTGCTTCTAGAAAAAATATCAAGTGGCCACCTAATTACTATTTTGATAACCATAAAATTTGCAACCTAGGGTTGCCACTTTAGCCCAAGGTTGAAGATGAAATATAATGGCATTAGGAAACCAGGCGTAACAATCGTAGTTATCAGATTCGTTGAATAATTTGCAACAACATGGCAAAAACTAGACAGAGCCTAAATAGCTTGAAATAAAAAATAAAATAAAATAAAAAACACCATTATTTTATTTCTACAAATAATTCAGCTCTAATAATTTGAACTCCAAGAATAGGTCCTAGCAAATAATTCAAGAACTGGATTAATTCATAGTTTGTTAAATGAATTTGACTAATTTTTTTCTTCAAATTTGCATATCAAAATGATCCAAAAAATCCTTTTTCTTTTCTCATATCCAAACAATGGTTAAATTGCATCTTTAGAGAACAAAACCTTGTTTATCCAAAAAGAAAAAAAAGGAAAATTAAGTCTTTGGTGTAAGTTAAAAAAAAAAAAAAAAAAAAATTTTGCTTCTTAGTTGCTGGTTGTAGGCGTCGGAATTGCATTATTGGAAATAAATAAATAAAGGTCTTCCTAAGTGTCACTATTGTTAGTGAATTGCCATCCTTGTCACCTTTATTAAAAAAAAAAACTGATCATCACAAGTCACAACCTACCACATTGTTAATCAGAACTAGGTGTATATGGAGAGTGGACCTCGATGCAATGGCAAGGTTGCTCTATTGCAATCTAATAGTCATGGCTTTAATTAGGAAACAACCTCTCTGCGAAAAAGAAATAAGAGTATATTATGACCTTTTCTAGATCTCACAATGACGGGACCCTAGTGCAATGAATGTACCCTTAAGTAAGTATATGTGATAAAGGGTCAACTATCCCCCTCTCCACCTTTTTTTTTTTTAGTGCTATCAATATTGTGGCGTCAAAGATAGCTGCAATCCTAGCCCCTTGGATGAAGGTAGGATTTGATCCGAATGCTTGGCGCCGCATGGACCAAGTCATACCAGGGTTGAATGAGAACCATTCAACTTTCACTTAAAACAATGAAAACTTAAGACGTAAGAGTTTACGGCTCGTACTAAGTTCGTTGCTTACCAACTGCGCAACCCCCTTGGGTTCAGCACAAGCATGTTATACATGTAAAAGATCTTCTAAATTTTGTAAGAAAATACCACTAAACTCCATTTGTACATATGAGAGGTTGTGGCATAATTCACATAATATCTTAAAAGCAAAAGGAAAATGTATTGATAATATTAAAATTAGTATGGAAATGACTTCTAATTTAATGTTAATCTTGGTGCATCATAGAGTGGTCGACTTTAAAGGACACCAACCCTACCATATATATAAACAAATTGTTTTCCTTATTCAACAATATCTAAATTTGGTTCCTTATCATGTATAATTAAAAAGATAAAAATTCAAAAATTAAAAATTTATAAATTGTATTAATATTGAAAATTTTCAAATGAAGCCAATTTGAAACAAATGTAGCCATGTAGGCAAATGGAGAAGTGGACCATGGCACATTGGCCATGTAACGTTGGCAAATTGTATAGAGCTGAAATTTTATTCATGGGTAAAAAAAGCATTATGCCCACTTATAAAATTTTAACTCAAACAAAGTTCATCAAGTCACAAAATGATTCGTTGAACATAAAAATAAAAAACTACTAAAGGGTGCATAGACCACTATGGGATGCATAGACACACACTTAAAAGGTAAATATTCGAATTTTAGGCTCAAAGTTGACATATGGGCAATCTAGATCATGCACCAGTGGCAAAGGAATTAGAGTAGGGTGAGTTGCAAAGAGAATGTTTATGACTTAATGAGAATTTCTCAAAATACCCTTCGAATTGAGATTGTTATTGTTATTCGAGTAAAGATCAGGAGCTTTTTGTGATTTTACATATTTAAACCCTTTAAATAATTGGCACCTCATCCTGCAAGACCCAATATGGTTTTAAATTTAGTTCATATTTCTACCAAAAGAAAAATTCAGTTCATAACTTTCTCCTTGAATCATAATTGACCCTACGACACTTAAAAGATGGAACCATAGGGAATGTGGTTTTCTGGTGTTCTCCGAGACATTCATGGTGTCACCTCTAGATGTTTTGCAAAATATAAAGGTTTGACTATCAGTTTTATTGGCGGAATTTGCTGTATTCTTTGTTGGCATTTATTATGCAATGGAGTTGAATGTGGAGTTCCTTTGGATTGAGTGTGACTCATAATCAGTGGTTAGTTGCATCAGGAATCAAAACATCCCATGGATGTCCCAGCAACAATGGTGGTTCTTTAAAAAATATTTGGACAACTCAAGTTAGTTCATCGCTTATTGTTACCGTGAGGCAAATAATACTGCAGATCTTTTTGAGAAGCATGCGGCTAAGAATACAAGTACGACAATTTGGGATGGATTTCCTAATTTTATAGTCAATGTTGTAATCTGGGACGTCCAATTGAGAATGAGATATTGATATTAGTAGCTTTTTTTTTCTTGATTGAGTTACTATTCTGCTGATGACCATGTCGAAGGTAGATTAGTAGCTTAACAATTATCCTTTCTCTCTCATTCTTTGATTTTCATGATAATAAATTTCTTTTGCTTATTTTTACAAAAAAAATAAGAGAGTAGGGAATGTGATAAAGGTTAATGGTGAAGTACCTTCAAACATCCACAATCATGTAACCTTGAGTTTCAGCTCAAAAAATATATGGAAAATATTATATTTCATCATACATTGAAATGGTAGCGGATTGGACACACCACTAGTTTTCTTTGGAGCTAGCGATTCAATCAAAGGGGGTCTAGGATGGAAGGGGCATGATGTAAAAATTGGGATTCAGATCCTCTCCAATGATTTTTCTTCCTCTCAAATGATTTTTCTTTCAGTCAGACTCATGCCCACAGCCCAACACATGGAGGCACACATAGGGGTGTCAAAACCTAGATCGAACTGATAAAATTGATAAAAAAAAATATCAATTGAACCAAACCGATCCTCATTGGATTTGTTTTAGATTGAGATATGATGGGATCGGCTGAAATTGAACCAAACCAAACCAATTGACAACCAAATCGAAACCAATTAAAAAAAAATGATTATGAGGTTATAAATAGGTGAACTAATTTTCCATTTTTTACAATATTAGTGAGAATATTTTTTGTTGTAAAGAGAATTGTAGAAATCAATGAATATGAGGTTATGAATAGGGAAATTGATTTGTAAATTATAACAATGCTTCCATTGATCTCCTTGTTCACTATAAAAATTAGTTGGATAGTGATTTTAATATTAGTTTTGTTAATAATTAATTATTCGTTGGTTTCAATATTAGTTATCTTTCTCTTACAAGTTACAATAATAAACCATTATTTCGTTACAAATTTAAAGTATCGTCAAATCTTTCGTCACTACAGGTTATGAATATAAGATTTCATTATAGTTTAAGTTAAAGAACAAAGCAATCTAATCCAGTATTAACCCAAAATTGAAAAATCAAAATAAATCGAAATTGAAATCGACCAAAAACCAAAATTCCATAATGTATTAAATTTTGACTCCTTCATTCTTAGATCAATACTAATTCAACCTAAACAAAACTAAGCTAAACCAATTGTTTGACACCCTTGACCACACAGCCCCAGCCCCAAACTTACATGAGTCTGGTTGGAGAATTATTGGGTAAGGATCCGGATCCTAAAAGTTGAGAGAGAGAGAGAGAGAGAGAAGGAGATCACATGCCAAGCCTTTTTTTTAGGGAAATTTACCACGCCACCCCCTGGAGAATGCCACAATGATAAGACCACCCCCTCTATTTCACCAAATTATTCTTAGACCTCAGTCAATGTAATATCCCGCTTCTTAAACCCGGTCTGATTTCGTGGTTGAACCGGTTTAACCATGCAGGAACCGAGCCAGAGGATGTTAGAGCGAGTTCCT
The DNA here is from genome assembly GCF_013358625.1 of Macadamia integrifolia. NCBI lineage: Eukaryota > Viridiplantae > Streptophyta > Magnoliopsida > Proteales > Proteaceae > Macadamia > Macadamia integrifolia. Next base: position 22,260,789 of record NC_056565.1, read on the forward strand.
TATGGGCTATGATGGCACGGGTGACCTTAAACACCGGCTGGCCCGACAAGTCCGAGCCAGTGCCAGAAGAGACGGGAGTGCCCAAACCGTGTACGTGCACCTACCATAAGGCTATGTACGGATAGAACAGGTATTATATCCGTATTTTAAGGTTATATACGTATGCTACAATGTATGCCTGGGGTGGGGTTTGAGCCGAGGTCCGAGCCGGGTCAAAATCCCAAGTTTTGACTCTCGGGTGGGTATGACAGGTGGGTACCCTACCCACCTGAGTGACCCATCCATCACTATTCACTTAAATAGGAATAGTATATAAAGCTTTATGATTTCTTTTCTTTCCATTTATTACCCCCGTACGTTTGGTGAGAAAAGTAAAGAGGAGAGAGAAAAAGAAAGGGAAGAAGAAAGGAAGAGGAAGAAAGGGAGGATCTCAGTGGCGCCGAAGCTCGATCTTGCCATTCCGGTGCCGGGAGAGTAATCTTCAACTCGAGATCTACAGTTGGAGGTAAGAAAAGTTGGGTTTTATGAACATTCACCATACCCACGCTTTAAACCCTTGATTCGAGTATGGTTTCTTAAGATCTTGTAGACACCCTTTGAAATGATGAATCTAAGGTTTAATAGATGATTTATGTGTTGATCTTGAAGGATTTGAAGAGATATTGACAAGGTAGAAGGAGCATTGTGAGTTGGAAGTGATTTGGAGGGTTTGAAGTCATTCTTGGACAAAGAAGGTAAGATGGTTCCCCTCACTCGAATCTAACTTAGATCTAAGCTAGAACCATCCTATGGGACTTTAAAGGTGTGAGGAATGGGTTGAGAAAAGCCCTATTTGGGTCCCCAAGAAATGGAGGAAGTTGAGAAGAAACTGGGGTTTTTCCGCCAAAACCGGCGGGTAGGACCGGTGGGTAGACAACCCACCTGAGTCACCCACCTGAGAGGACCAGGGGGGGTTCTGGCCAAACCGGCGGGTAGGACCGGCGGGTCCTACCGGCGGGTATGGCCCGCCGGTCCAAAACCGGCGGGTAGGACCGGTGGGTAGACAACCCACCTGAGTGACCCACCCGAGTGGCCAGAATGTGATTTTTGGGTCCGATCGAGCCCAAATCGGACGTGGGACCTTCTTTCGACGTTCTAAACACGATTTTGACATCGGATTTCATTAATTTTGATTCTAAAATGGTGAAGTACTAACCCCGCTCAATTTTGTTAGGTTCACCAAAGCCTTCCCGATTCGCTCCGGATCTCACCCGTACCGAGCGGGACTCCTTGTACGCTACAAGTAAGTGGAGAGAGGACGTTTGGCCTATTTCAAGGCATTTGTTTGGCATTCATATAACTATATCTAATTTAGTCATGTCATCATGAATGCGCTATATAGATTAGTCATTTCATTCATTGATGTGCATATATGCTATGTTTACTTTTCAAATGAAATTTGAATGTGATGTTATATGTTGAATGTGTACATCATGTTGCATAATGCCTTGATAGACTAGATGCCGTGGTCGGCTTGGAAACGAATGCATTGGTGGCCCGTGGTATGGGACACGGAGGCACTATGCAGTCGTACAGCATATAGGAGCATGCGGTATTAGGATTCCCACCATCCCGTGCTACGACCCTTCCCAACAGGGGTTGAGGTGTTGGGTTGCCATTTGGGGGGAAGCAGGGGTCGCGGTTGTCGGACACTGTGGCGGTTAGGCATTACGCCCGGCGAGTCGTGTAGGACAGCCGGCAACCCTGGTGGTATTTCAAGAGGGCCAATCGTACTGCTTTTAAATTGCTGGAGTCAGCACTGTCATTTAATTTATTTACATTCTGTTGAGAGCCGGTGGACGGCATTGTCTTTATTTTTCCGAGTACTCACGGTGGGCCTTCTCCAACAGCCCTATGGGCGTATCGCGGGAGGGAGTTCGCGGCTCGTACCCGGAGTATACGCGCACTGTGGTTGTAGTAGCACTTAAACCAAAGACTTAGTAATGTTGCCTAGGTGAATGTGAATTTAAAATGAATTGCATGGCATGTAGTGCATATGATGTGTTGTGATTGTGTGGACTGTTGTGTGTGGTCCACCTCTCTACTTACTGAGCTAGTGAGCTCATTCCATGTATACACCCCTTTTTAGATGATTTTGCAGGTCATGCATCTGAGGAGCTTGGGGTGGGTCCCGCAGTCGAGTTTCCTGATGAGGACTGGTGGACCCCTGAGGAGTTTGAGCACGGCGTAGACTGCGCGTGTGAGGGCTGTGCTGCGGGACAGCGGTTCTGAGGCCGAGCTGAGCTCCAGCCTTGATACCGAGCCGAGCTGTGTACTCTTGATGATTTTGATGATTTACTGTATATACTTGATGCTTGGACTTTATTCTTTTTGTGTATATATCACGCCTTCGGGCCCAAATGTATATAATTATGGTATCATCATTTGGGTATCAAGTATATGGGAATTATTTACAGGTAAAACTTAGTCTTCCGCTGATCTGATAAATTGATGTTAGTGTATGTATGCTGTGGTGGAATACAGTATCTGATGATCCTGGCAGGTTTGGGTTAACCGGTGTTAACTCGGTCACCGCTCCGGTTCAGGGTGAACGGGGTGTGACAAAATCTATTTTGTATGCATTTGATAATAGATTGCCATTGGTCTTTCCTAAGGCCATTGTCACTAGTCTTTCCCTTTTGATAGTAATCCAATAAACATTGGAGCAGAAATTGTGATACGTCATTTGGCCATGAACAGTTTTGTCCTCTCTTTGACTGGGATTGGTTTTCCAATGCCATGTCCTCTATTTCATTATCGAAAGGAAATATCAACAATAGTAAAATTACACACAGTAAGTAATTTGGTAATACAAAATGTTATAACATAAACATAAGCACATCACATGTCAATACTAAAGATAATGACACATCACATGTTAATACTAAGAAAAGATAATGACACATCAATAGGTATATAAACAATATCAAATAAACACAACACCCTGCACTCACAAATACGTCATATAAATTTAGGACTGGACAAACCCCAGCCTCAATACACATAATTGTACGACAACCTCAAGCATACCAAGATAAACAATAGTCTAATACAAAACATAGCAAAATATATTAGAAATCATATGGTTTATCATCTAAATCTCCTTTAATCCAATCATCCCACATTTTGTCTACTATATCTTCTCAAAATTTTTCCCAATTAATATTCACAGGATCATGCACTAATTCATCTGCACCATCATACACATCAGTGTTGTCATTAGGGTCTTCTTCAACACTAAAATTCGCTTCGTTGGCTTGCTCCTCTTCAAACCACTGCTTGTCTTCTACAGAAGTATGTCTATTGAGTATGTGGTTATGTATGAGAACACATGCATGCAATATAGTGGTTTGAGTCTTGTAAGGGTATTCTAGCTGGTTTTTCATAATCTTGAAACGTGACTTCAACAAGGAGAATGACAGGAAATATTAAACAGATCTATACCCAATTCTTTTTAGTTTTTACTACTTCTACTAAGGTTGCTTATAAAATTAACTCACTAACCCCACTTCCGTTTTTCTTTGATTTTTATGAGCTGGTTCACACCAAAGTTTGTAAAAAAATTTAATTAGGCGCATTTTCCCTTTTCACCTGATCATAAACCTGACTCCATTCTTTACATGTTCTTTTTGTGTAACAAATATGAATTCTACCCAACAAAGGAAACATTCTTTTGATGATCATCATGGGTGTGTTGATGATGGTAAGATGAGTTGGAGTCGGTGCCTAGTGAAGTCCGAGTACCCAAGCCGTGCACTTGAACCTATCACCGGGCCATATATGCACAATAAAGGTACGTAGCCATATTTGGTGTCAAGTATGTGTGTTAATAAATTATCGAGAGTGAAATACATGTCGGGGGCCGAGCCCTGTCGAATATCCCAATGATTCGGCTAAGTTATGGCCGATTGGTGGGTGGTCATGGGTGGACCGGACCCACTAGTGTGACCTACCACTCTGATCTTTAAGTATTTTGATCCCACTATAAATAGCATTTATTACTCTTCTTCACCCTCATTTATTGTTTTACACGATGGGTGAGAAAAGTAAAGAAGAGAGAGAAAAAGAAGAAAGAGAAGGGAGGAGGAAAAAAAAGCAGAAGAAGATGCTCGTTGTGTGTCATCGGGGTCAGACCTCTTGAATCCGACGCTAACCTTGAGATCTACGTTTTGAGGTGAGTAAAGACTATATTTCTTAAGCCCTCATGAAACCCTAAGTGAAATCCTATGATTTGGGTAGGGCTCCTTTAGATCTTGTTAATATCTCTTGGGAATGTGAGCCTAGGGTTTAATAAAGGGCCTACATGTTATTTATGAAGGATTTTGAGGAAGAACTTGGAAGATTGTGAAGCATTTGTTGATCTCTTGAGCTCACGAAAAGATTTGAGGTTTTTGAAGTGTTCTTGAGCAAAGAGGTAAAATTCAAGCTTAAAACTTTGAATCGATCCTAGATCTATGTTGGAATCATGATGTGTGACCTTCGATTTGTGGAAATAGATAATGGAAGTGACCAGTAAAATCCCGGTTCTGAGTGGTAGGTGCCCTGGAAGTGGTTGGACCCACCAATCTGAAGCCCACCTATTCTGGTTGGGCTTCTAGCCCGATTGGTGGGCAAGGTTAGTAGGTGCCTTGCCCATTGGTTGACCCACCAATCCGACTTTTTAGGTTCTGATTGGGTCCAAATTTGTCAATCAACCTTCTATGGTGATTCTAAACATGTTGGGATCATCATATCCCATTGGTTATGAGCCTAAAGTGAAGATACTAAGCTCAACCTCTTTTATAATAAGTTGTTCTATAAATTCACATCATCGAACGTCAGATCTTCCTCGTACCAAGGGTGAAATTCGTACACAACTAGGTAAGTGAGAAGATGACATTGACTTTATTTTTGGAGTGTTTTTACATCATTTCATAATTGTTGTAGACTAGCCATGTAATCATTTCATTATTGTGTGTAGCCTAGTTATCCTCGAATGCCATTTGCATGCATTGATGTGTGTATTATGAAATTCATTTATGACTTGATATGATAATATCTTAAATTGTTAAATACTTATTCTTACTTTGAGTTATGAGATGGATGACTTTAAATTATTGAATATGATGCATTTCTAGACTAGATGCCGTAGTCGGCTTGGACACAAATGCATTGGTGGCCCATGGAATGAGACGCGGTGGTACTATACAGTCGTACTATCTCATATAGGAGCATGCAGTTAGGAATGACATATCCCTCTGCTATAACTCTTCCCAGAAGGGGTTTCGGTGTTGGGTATATCACTGGGGGGAAGCCCGAGGTTGTGTATCAATAGTGGCGGTTAGAAGTATGTCTGGACGATCACTAGGACAGTCGGCAACTTTGGTGATATAACAATAGGGCCAATCGTATTGCTTTTAATTTAATGTAGGGCAAGGCCCATTTTACTTTAATACAGGGCAAGACCCATTTCCTTTTTCAGTATCCAAGGCTGGCCTTCTCCGGCAAACCTATAGGCGTATCGCGGGATGGTGTTCGCGGTTCGCACCCGGGGCATACGCGTACTGTGGTTGCAAGTGGCACATGACCTATGACTTAGATGTGATGTGTAGGTGGTTTAAGATAATAAAATGAACTTGCATATATATAGGAGCATTTGTATTGCGAATGATTGCTTGGTCTTTCTTTTCACTTACTAAGCTAGTGAGCTCATCCAACTTTTGCACCACTTTTTAGATGATCTTGTAGGTTATTCAGCTGAAGGGCTAGAACCAGGACCCACTGTAGAGTTTTCAGTTGAGGACTAGTGGGTCTCTGAAGATCTTGGGCACGGGGCCGAATGCCCTTACGATAGCTATGTTGCGGGTCAGCAACATTGATACTATAATGGGATTCTTTTGACTATTTTTGAAATGTTACCCATTTTCTGCTCTAGATGTTTAAATTGTATTTCTTGTGTATATATCATGTCTACGGGCCCACATATAAAGGTATTATGTAAAAAAATTTTGGTATCAAGAGTATTAGGGTATTTACATGTAAATACATGTAAGACTTCCACTGAAATAAAGAATCTTATTGGTTTAGAGTGTGTGTATGTTGTGTTGTGGTTACTGTATCAGATGATCCTGATAGGTTTTGGATTAACAGGTGTTAACTTGATCATCAGTCCGATTCTGTATGGAATGAGGTGTGATTGTTTTGGTTTCCCCCCATCCTCTAAACTTATGAAGGATTCTGATTCTCAATTCAACTGCAGCCCTCTTCCTCCAAAAAAGTGTAGCTTTGCTAGCTTTACAATTTGAACTTGGAAGAAGAGAGTATAAAAGAAAAGAAAAAAAAATGGGGAATTTTTAATTTTAACCTATCGGTTCTAGTTCTAGAATATGATAAGAATTGAGTATAAGTCAATATAAAATAAATAGAATCAAACCATAATATCAAATACCCAACATGTAACTTTGCCAAATCCAATGTCCAACACAACTTATAGAATCAAAATAACTGGGGTATTTTTCTAGTTTGGTTACCTGTAGGAGAGGGTCAGAAAATGATGAGAAGGAACACGGTGAGGTCAAGTTGGAGACCCTAGATTCCTCTCCACTCGATCCTTCAATTTGTTCAAGTCAGAAACAAGACAACGGAGTAGAGGAATTCTAGAAAATGGTTCAAAATAGATTCTTACTTGAATTTAAGTTCTAGGGTTGTGGATGAGATCTGGGGAATGTGAAAAAAAAATTCTATTAAACACAGGAAAGAAGAAAGATGAAGAAGAATTATCTAAAAAATTCTAAAAGATAACAAAAAAAAAAAAAAAAACCCTTAGAATCATGAATCGGCTAACATCAAGCAGAATACAGAGATAAGAAGAGTTGAGAGAGTGCATACATTTGACTAAGCAAATCGCGACTTTCGTTGAGGGAGAAGCAAGGACGAGGCGGAGCATATGCAGTTGAGGGGCTCGAATGGTCTTTGAAGATCACAAATCTTAGAGAAAAAAAAACCCCAAGAATCATGAATCGGCTAACATCAAGCAGAATACAGAGATAAGAAGTAGAGGAAGAATAGTTGAGAGAGGGTGAGAGAGTGCATAACTTCGAGATAAGCAAACCGCGACCTACATTGAGGGAGAAGCAAGGATGAGGTGGAGCAGATGAAGTTCAGTGGCTGGAATGGTCGTCGAAGGTCACAAATCTGAAAGAAAAAAAACCCCTATAATCATGCATCGGCTAACATCTACCAGAATATAGAGATAAAAAGAGCAGGAAGAAGAGTTGAGAGAGGGTGAGAGAGTGCATACCTTCAAGACTAAGTAAATCGCGACATTTGTTGAGGGAGAAGCAGGGACGAATCAGAGTAGATGCAGAGGAGTGGCTTGAATGGTCGTCGGAGGTCACAAATCTCAAAGAAGAAAAAAACCCCAATTATCATGCATCGGCTAAAATCTAGCAGAATACAGAGATAAGAAGAAGAGGAAGAAGATTTGAGAGAGGGTGAGAGAGTACATACCTTTGAGAGGAGGAGTTGCGACCTTCGTTGAGGGAGAAGCACGAACGCGACAGAGCCTACGGATGAGTTTGTCAAATGGTCATCGGAGGTCATCCGTTTTTCATAGATTCTATGTGGGGATTTTATCATTTTATATGAAGGTAAGAATTGGGTGATTCTTTCCTGAGATCACCACAATAGGTGATCTCACAAAAGAATCACTTTATGTGCAAAATACACTGTCAGGAGAATATCTTTATTTTTTTAAGAATTACATTCATTAGCAACCAAACATCCATAAAAGTCAATAATCATGATTCTTTTGAATTACATTCCAAAGACTCAAGGAATCAAACACGCCCTTAGGAATCAAGGTTTAAGATACTGGAATCGTTCTTGGGATTGGCCTTGTTGATATTGATTTGATCTTGATTCGAACCACTCTGTATCTGTTTAGATTGAACAGAAATACTCTTTGTTTTCATTAAAAACAATTTTTTTTTTAATATTTTTATCCTTTATCCTTATTGATTCACTAATACAGGATCACCCCGGGATTGGGATAGGGATCAGCCGATATCAATCTGATTCACCCAATTTTGCTGAATCTGATTCCTTAAATCATGTTGGGGATGAGCTTTTAGCTTAGTAGCAAGCAGCTAGGCCGCTGTGCTTTAATGGAAGTCTACCTTCCTATCTTCACCTTTCTTGATATAATAGTTACTAAATTAATAGTTAGTAATAAGTGTGGCTTAGTGCGTCTTTCTTGACCTATCATAGGTCTTTCTGGTCCCCTCAAGAGAAAACATTTCTTCATCATCGTTTATGACTTAGGTTGCATTTGGTAGTCATCCAAAAAAAAACGTTTTTGCGTTCTATGGGAACATAAAAAGGGAATAAAGCATTTGATGTCAACTTGGGCATCGTTTGATAACGTTTCTACTGTTTTTGTATCTAGAAACAACAAAAACAGATTTTCACGTTTTCGAAAATATAAACGGATTTTTTGGTGCTTGATAAACCTATTTTTCGATACTTTTTTTGCAGACATAATACCACTAAAAAACCCAATAGTATCATCAGATGCCCAAAAGGGAGAGAGGGTTCAGTTGCCTCTTTTTAGGTTTAAATAGTTGAGAGATTTATCAGGCACAACAACATTTTTTATCTCTCAAATTCGTTTCTAGGATCGATGAAACAAGGCTGAAATGTTTCGTCAAAGTCATTTCTAGAATTGTAAATAGGCATAAATTTTGATTTATGTTTCTAAAAATGAGTGAACCAGAACAACTTTATCAAACGTTTTTTAGGATGTTTCTCCATTTCTGGGAATAAGAAAACGCAGAAACAGAAAAAATGGAATGTTGTCAAACGGTGCCTTGGTGTTTTTCAATTTTTTTTGAAACGAAAAGGGGGAAAAAACATTATAAATGCAAAATGATGGAACGACAAAACCTTGTTCTGTCATTTTGATTTTGTTCTAAATATTAAAAAAAAATGTGAACAATTAAGGTAATCATTCCTAAAATAGGTCCATCAAATATATATATATATATATATATAATTTTAAAATGACATTCTGACACAAAAACTGAAAATTCTGTTTTTAACTCGAAATATTATTTTTGAAACTAAATGAATATCAAACACAACCTTATTTTTAGATATGCACTGCAGCCATTTATTTTTATTTTTAAATAAAATATGAGGTTGATGATTTCCATACAAGGTAATGCACATCCAGCCTTAGGTCGAATAGCTGTTCTTTCTTCTATTATTAATATAATTCTCTTTCCTTTCCTCAAAAAAAATTAAGGTCCAATCCCCTTTTATACACCATCACCACTTCATATCCATCTGCCAACCATATGGGCCATCTTTTATACATAATTGGCCATATAAAATTAGATATTAAGATAAGAGTCATAAGACATAAGTCGGTTTGATTAACTGATGTGTCTTTCGGTGTTTTGTTTTATTATATTATTATAGAAGATTGACTGCTGTTTGGTGTTGGAGTTTTAAGAAAGTATTTTAGGTATGGGAACAGAGTCCACATGGACAACCCATGTGCACCAGCTGGAAATTAATTGGAGGGTCCCACTCTCTGTGTTGGGTAGGATTAATAGGATCTCACATTCTCACTTAAGGAGATCTTTTTTTTTTGGTAGAATCACCTAAGGAGATCTAACAGTAGAACTTGTACATAGAAGCCGGATCCAATTAGTCAGATGGGTCCATTAGATTAAACAATGTTATCTTCTAAATGTAACATATTCTACCAGTTCATGATCTGACTGATCCGGCCCACCAATATCTGCAACCTGCCATTCCTCTTAGTCTCAGAGGCTTTGAAGTCTAATCAGTTTCCTAGAAGGGTAATGTAAGAATGAATCTATATGCTCCAATAATGAGGTTAAAAAGATGGTATCATTCATATAGTATATATATATATATATATATATATATATATTTTTTTTAATAAAATAAGGATAATATTCATATATTACTCACAGTGGTTAGAATCAGAAAGAAAATATTTATATGGTTTTCATTATCTTATGATGTGAGAAAGATCTAAAGGAATCTGTACAAGGACATCGCAATAATATTCTTCCCTTATCTTACAAAATACTTGATTGACAACCTTCTCACAAAGCAATGAATTTTTCGGGTTCAGAAAGAATAAGAAAATATTTTCTTCATCCAAAGTGAAGAGAAAATTTCATTATCCACTGCAGTTTGAACAATGAATTTTTCAGTTCTTAACTGAAAGTTAAATTCAAAAAATTGTTGGTTGCCTTTTCTAATGTTGTTTTAAAAAAGATATGACTTTTGAGGCTTTATTGGAAGTTTGTTTTGAGGAGACCTTTTCTTTTTTTTGGATGAATTTTTTAGGAGATGTTATTCCTTCATTTATTAGAGCGGTCTCTTCGTGTGTAAGGAGAGTTTTGCCTTTTGTTACATGGATAGGATTTCTCTCCATTGAGCTCAGGGACTAGAGAATAATCTAACAACTGGGATGACTTGGAGACACGTGCCCGGATCATCCTAGCCCTGGGATCACTCTCTGGTCCCTGGTTCTATGAAGAGGAGTCGGATCCTTGTTACATAGCCTATTTTGCTCTGATTACTTCAAGTATTTTATTCTAAAAATTCCTTCTGTATTTTCACAAAGAAAATTGCATAGGATTCAAAAAATTTGTGAATTTGTTTGAAAGTTGAGTACTACTTTGTCTTACAACAGGCTCTCAAGTCAAGGGTAATAGCTTTTGGGTGGACTTATAAATGCTGTTGTGTCTTGGGAAATTAATTTGCAAGTCAACCTGATTTGCACTTATATGGGGCAAATACAATTTTAAGGAGAGTGGTCTATTAACATATCTCACTGTTGTTTATTGTTCTATTATTGATATTCGTGATCATGATTCAAAGACTGACTCTCTTAAGTTCGACCTTATTGAAGAATAGCTTGCATAAGATAATTTTTAATTTATTATTATAAATGTTGCTTATCTCCTAAGCATTAACTTTACCTTAAAAACAAAATCGCCATTAACTTTTGCCTCCTATTGTTGAAGGTGTAGAATATGTTTTGTCAATCTAATCATTGTTAGATCACATGGTTAGAGAGATTCGCTCTTCACCATGGATGAAAGAAAAAACTCGATCCCAAAAAATATATTCATTAGGAAAAAGAATAAAACGAATTATCAAAAAAAGCTTAAGAGATTCTCTCATCATTAGGGGTGAATAAAAACTCAATCCTTTCTTTTTTTTTTAATTAGAAAGAATATTCATTAATTAAGAAGAATAAGGAAAATAATTAGTACCGCAACCTTACGCAGACTAACTAAGAGAAACATTTATTACATGCACCATCTTGTTTTATCTCGACTCTTAAACCCTTGTTTAAACCTTTCATCTTGCCACATACTTAGGCGTTAGCATTGGACTGGTGGCATCAATTGATTCATATTGTGACCGAAAATGATACCAATCCTTGTTTGCCATGAAAAATGCTCATTTGTTAGAATTTTAATAGGTTGATAAAAGATGTGTTGCCTGTGAACTACAAATTACTTCTTGTGCTTATTATATGGCAAGTAGAATAGTCATTTTTTTTTTTTTTTTGATAGACAGTTAGTGACAACCATGGTTTTAAATATTTATATCATATCTGTCGTATTATATTGATATTAGTTGAGACTGATAAAGATACCTTATCGATCTGAATTGATTGCCTATATCATTTTAAGGGTTGAGCACTAAAAAAAAAATTTAATTTTTGAAGAAAGCAATGGCAAGAATGATCGATATGCATCAATCCTTACCGATATCAATTCTTATCGTATCAATATCAACCGAGATTGATACCTATATGGGTACCCATAGCTAAATCTCTTTGATGACAACTGCCTAGTCTAAGTGATGAAACTATGATACACTAAGTCCACACTCATTCGAAGTTACCTCCGTGACTCCACCCCCTCTTGTACAGGGATTAAGTTCCAGATCCTCGTCAATACTTATTCAGATCCCTGTGTGCTAGAAAAGATCCAAATCCCTTCTATAGAGTAGATACTGATCTATTCTTACCCAGGGTGCTGAAGGGTTACCACTTACCAGTGACGAGAGATAAAAAGAGAAAACAGGAGTCACTTGTAGAAAAACTTTGACCCGATGTGGAACAAACGTTTCTTGGAAAAAGTATAGTCACTGCAAAGACAGAAATCCTACTACCCAAACACTATTTTCTAGAAAAAATTCCCGACTGTTGTTTTTTTTTTTAATTTGGGTAAACGACTGTGTACCGCCATTGTGCAGATCTTGTTGGGACTTGGGACCATTTTTCCGCCTAAAAAAGTGTTTCTTTTTCTGCAGTGTCAGTAAAAGACACTAGACACACTAGAGACTAGAGACTGGAGACTGGCTCCACTGGCTCACACTAGAAAACCATCTAAACCCATCTCTCTCTCTCTCTCTCTCTCTCTCTCTCTCTCTCTCTCAGTGCTGACATCAACACGCAAAGTTCAATTAATGAGAGTCGATGAGAGGGTTCGTGTCTTCGTGAGGTTTTATTAAAAAAAAAAAAAAAAAAAAAAAAAAGGTGTCTTCGTGAGGTTTTAAATGCAGATTTTTCTGCTTAAAATGAGCTTGAGTTGAGCTTGTAATCTGAGCTGAACAATGGCGGAAGGGAAGTGGAACCTGGCTGTCTCCAAGGATCCTTTGTTCTTGCTTTTCTTCTTCTTCTGCTGCTGCTTTTCTGTATCTTGTTTAGGAGCTAATGTTACTTATGACCATCGCTCTCTCATCATTGATGGCCAGAGAAAGCTTCTCATTTCCGCTTCCATTCATTACCCTCGCAGCGTCCCTGGGGTTAGTTAATACAATCCTACTGAATGCTCATTTTGGTTTCTTGTGGTGTTTTTTTTTTAATTGATAATAATGTGGAATGGAGTAGATGTGGCCCGGCCTCGTTCAAACAGCCAAGGAAGGAGGGGTTGATGTGATTGAAACTTACGTTTTTTGGAATGGACATGAGCTTTCTCCTGGCAATGTGAGTTGATTAATCGACATCTTGGTTAGGTAGAGACAAAAAGAAATGCATTGCTGGGTTTGATTGTGATTTAATTGGTTTTAGTTTTGAATCTCGTAGTATTATTTCGGGGGGCGCTTCAATCTGGTTGAGTTTGTGAAGATTGTCCAGGGAGCTGGGTTATATTTGATCTTGCGCATTGGCCCATTTGTTGCGGCAGAGTGGAATTTTGGGTCTGTTTCTGATTTTGAATTTTGATATTGGATTGGATTCTTTACTGGGTTTGTCATGGTTCAATCTTTGTTTTTGCTTCAAATTTCTTTTTTGTGGATGAAAATTGAACGGTTAGTGGTGATGCATTACAGTGGCGTTCCTGTTTGGCTGCATTATGTGCCTGGCACAGTCTTCCGAACAGACAATGAACCCTTTAAGGTACTGAAAACTAGTTAATGTTCTTACTTGGGTGCTTGCCAGTATATGTGTGCTCTGTCCTATCATGCTATCTAATGACTGAATATCAAGAATTGGTTTTCCTTGAAAGACTGCATTTCGGTGTTCCTAATTCAATTGTTTTTGGTATCCAGAGTCACATGCAGAACTTCACAACTTTCATAGTGAACATGATGAAGCAGGAGAAGTTTTTTGCGTCACAGGGAGGTCCTATCATCTTAGCACAGGCAAATATAAAGTTTCGTTTTACTATTTTGTGTGTTTGATGTTTTCTTTTGGCTGTACTAGCCTGAATTACTGAAAAGATCAAAATATTTTTTTCTGTGTGTGACAACCATTCTGGAATTGCCCTCCTAGGTACAAGAGATGTCTTTTTGTCTTATAACGGGCAGAAATATTGGATGTTTGTAACTTTGAAGGCAAAATCACGATAATACAGTAAACTTAAATCCGGAAATTTTGGACACTAGTTTCCTGGAGATTGTTTAGTGAGTCCAGTAAAATGCTAATGTCAAAGGTGAAGATAGTTGGATTGCAGCTGAACCATCTTCAAAATTTACTTGATAAGTATAATTAATTTCAATTCTACATTGAAAATATAGATTTTCCATTTGTTTCCATCTGAACTACCTTTTTATACTGACTTTAGTTGAGGATTTTCCAGAAGATTTTTCCCTTGAAACAAATGGAGTATATGCAAAAATTAATTCTTCATAGGAAAAATATTTATCTTCCTAATGAAAATTTGTGCAGAATATGGAATCCTGTTACTCTGGATCTTTGAAATCTACATTTATATATTCTTCTTCAACCAGAAACTTAACTTTCAAATATTTCCTTGCATGTTAATTTATTCTATCCAACATATGGAATTTTCCCCATTTGGTTGTGTTAGGTGTTTGTTAGAAGTTAGTCACTATTGTCACCTCTTCAGCTATTCTGGATAATGTGTTGGTCCTGTTGACTAAATCTCTTGTATTATATGACAGTCTGTTGGGTTGAACTTGCCTTGATGACCCTTGCATTTAATGCAGATAGAAAACGAATATGGTGACACTGAAAGGGTTTATGGAGATGGGGGAAAGCCCTATGCAATGTGGGCCGCGAGAATGGCTCTTTCTCAGAATATTGGTGTGCCTTGGATAATGTGCCAGCAATATGATGCTCCTGACCCTGTGGTAAGTGATTTTTAACCTTTTAAATTTTGGTCAGCTCACAGCGACTAAGCTGCACAAGATTATGTTCCGACTTCCGATAATAGAAATGAATTCTTTGGGGGTGCCTGATCTTCTGTGCTTGATATCAATCAAGATAGTTGAACGTTGCCATAAATAGACCAATATTTAGAGGAAAGCTGAAGTAGAGAATCCAACTTTGCAAATCTATGGTAAATAATTGAGTAAATTTCTTAAGAAGTAACTGATAGTTGAATAGATTAGTTACTTCAGGATGTCTTGTTGCAAAAATATGGCTCATCCAACCATATATGCCACAAGCTTTTTTGTGACAGTTGAAGAATTTAGCCCATTGTCATAAATCATAATAATAAAGTTCAAAATGCAAAAAAACTTCTATATATATATACAAAGAAACAACGTAGAAAATTTTCATGGTTAGGTCTATAGCTTATGTTCATGAGACAGCTGTAATCAATCTTACTGTGTATCTGTCCATTGTGGTTTACAGCATCATGATTCATGGTATCCCCTCTTGCTTATAAAAGAAGAAACTTAAGAACCTATTACACCATAAACCTAGTGCTCTCTCTTTCTCTCTCTCTCTCTCACACACACACACACACACACACACACACACAAACACACACACACACACACGTGTCAACATGTAAAAGAGAACTAAGAAGTGATACCATATGGTCGGCCTCTTGCATAACTCCCCAACTTAGTTGCAACCTTATTGGAATTCTAATTAGAATCCCATAACAAGGTTCAAGGAGTCGGTTTTGACCAAGGTTTCAACCGAAATATTTCGCGAAACCACCTAAACCTGTTCGGAACTCTTCCCATTTCGGTGTTGGTTTTGTTTGACCGTCTCTGGTCAAAATCAAATGACCATATTTGACTCGAAACTTCAGGGAGGCCATAATTAAGCATCCATAAACACTAGAGCCTTTAGATTGTTAAAAAAAACACTCAAAATGTTAGTTTTGTTTCATACCCTAGGTTGGCGGTGTACTGTGTACCTTGGCTGTATATTTCTCAAATATAGCTTATACTATATATAATTTAGTACCATTACACAAAAAAATAAATGAAAACAAAAATATGCAATTGCAATTTACAAATGGAGGAAAATCATTTAATATCATGTGGGTGATTTGGGCAAAAATATCAATCTGGGATTTGTTTTTGGAGTTTTTCTCCTCTAAAAGGCAAAATCGAATAGAAACCGAGTCGAAACCAAAATTTTGATTGAAACTGTGCTTTTATATGTACTATTTTGTACCTAAACTTAGTCAAAAAAAAATTTCAGCTGAAACGCTGAAATTTTGGTCGAAACCCTCCATTTTTACTGAGTCGCACTCAGGTTCTTTTTGATCTTTGTTGAATCCGAAGTAGCTTCAAAAGACATCAGTGTTGTTTAGTGCTGTTAGATTCCTTATCTATGTGATCTCAAGAATTGTGCTACTCTGTTTCAAAAGAAGTTTCAACTTTCTAGTGACTAATTAGTGTCTTGTATAGTGCTTGTGCTGCAACTGACCATGAATATTTCCTATTATCATATTAGAAAATGCTTTTTCCATTTTTTTGATAAAATATTACCTTGTTTATACATCTGCTTTTAATAGGTGAGATTTAGAGAACTGTGTGAACTAGCATCGAATTTAGAGCATGACCCTTGCCTTGTCACATTTGCAGATCAATACCTGTAATTCATTTTACTGTGACCAATTCACACCAAATTCTGCCAACAAGCCAAAAATTTGGACTGAGAATTGGCCTGGATGGTAATGATTTTCCCTATATATTTTCAATGTTAACAAAGAATTCTTATTTGTTGAATTTTTTTCTTGAAAGCTTCTTTGTCATTTTATTTGTTAATCTCGCTGATTTGATGCAAGTGTCGTTGGCTGCTTAGCTCTAAGATATATGATAGTCATCACTTATGTATATTTGTTTATATAACCATTGGTGTCCAAGATATATATCCATACCTAACTAGTATGCATTAATCAGAAAGGGGAAAGGACTAAAAGAAAAGAATGCATAAGAATGCATTTCTAATGAATCCAGGCACTAGTACACATCATCCGTATTTTGGGTGAGACTGGAAAAGATAATGACTTTCCTTGTTCTTTATATTTCGTAATGCTTTAAATCTGAAGCTGTTGTACCATCCTTAATCGCACAAGGATCTGTTTTATCATATCCAAAGTCTTAATCCAAATTGATGAGCAGATCATCAAATAGGCAAGTTGGGTTACCTTTCATCATAAGTTAAAACACTTAAATATTTAATAGAATTTGTCGTATATTACTCAACTGGACAGTGGGGGTTGGGGTGGGGTGTCTTAGAGGGGGATTCCCCCCCTCCCCCCCTCCTCTTTTCCCCCTCTATATATTTCTAGGTTTGGTGGTGGTCCAAGTTTTCAGTATGGACCAGATACTGTTGCCAAATGTTCCACTTCGTTATTGAACAAAAGCATTCGTGTATTTTAGTGCATTTAATGCTTAGCCTCCTAACCAAAAGCAATGAAGCATATGAGTCTGGCATTACTTTGTTGGAGATGATCATATGTTGTTCCATGTTTTCAGGTTTAAAACATTTGGGTCCAGAGATCCTCACAGACCACCTGAAGATGTTGCTTTTTCTGTTGCTCGTTTTTTTCAGAAAGGCGGTAGTGTGCACAACTATTACATGGTAGTCTGAATATTCATATATTTATATCTAATGAGTTGTGGTATTACTCTTATTTGTATGGCTAAAACATGTTTTTTTGCCCCATTAGTATCATGGTGGAACGAACTTTGACCGCACTTCAGGGGGACCTTTTATAACCACTAGCTATGATTATGATGCGCCAATTGATGAGTATGGTGAGTTTTCAACTTACCTTGCAGTTACCTGCTAATTTTCTACCTCCAATATCCGTTTAAAAATATTCCAACTCCATGATACTGCAGAAAATGTGAGTCAGATGTTTTTCGTTTTTATTTCTTTGATTTTCTGTCATACTAACCATTTCAAATATGGATTCCAGGGTTAGCCAGGCTTCCAAAATGGGGACACCTCAAGGAGCTTCATAAAGCTATAAAATTATGTGAGCATGCACTGCTACATAATGAGCCCACATTACTGTCTCTAGGTCCTTTACAAGAGGTGATTTTCCTTTCTGATCTTGTTAGTTGGGACCTGCTAGAATGTCAAAAATATTTTTGTAGAAACTATTGGAATATTTCGACCAAATATTACAATGAGAAACTGATTTCGCCTGCCTTTCTCCCCTCAGTTATAAATGGAATTTCCAGTTACCATGTTTTAGTGTTTATTATTTGGAATATGTGACTCTTTACTTGACGCATAGCATCAGGATCTTGTTATCACCCATATAGCATCAGGATCTTGTTATCACCATATTCAAATGTCTCAAAGTTTCACAGTGCAACTTACTGTGATCAACAATATGATTTGAAAGGTACCTTATAAACATGGAAGAAATTGGCTATGGCGATTGTGAGGTAGACTAAGGATTATTTGTTTCTTGAAGGAAATATACAAGTCCTACGTAAATGGATATCTCGTTTTATTATTTTTAGTTGCGACTTCTAAATTGGGCCTGGCTCCATCTCCAGAGTCCAGGGTATGATTGAGCTTAGCTTAGGCATCCAAAGCCAACATTGTATATGTTGGATTATTCAATGTAAAAGCTTAAGCTGTCAATTGGATAGGCCTGACTAGTGAATAGTATAGGAAGCATCCAAAGTCCCAAACTTAGTCAATGTGAGATTTTTGCCAAATGCTCCCCATCTGTTGCTCCTCATGGCTGGCAATGCATGTGGTAATTGTAGTACCATCATAACTGGGTTGTGGATGTGGATGTATTAGATATTGTTGGTCGTGGCTCTGATGTCATGATGTTGAATTATGCAACCCAAAAGCTTAAGCTGTCAAGCGGAGAGGCCCAACTGGTGTATGAAGTCATCCAAAGTCCCATACTTAGATGTGGGATTATTCCCAGTTACACAGTGCATAGGTTAGACAGTATATATTGTAATGTCGACGTAGCTGACACTCTGTGATTAGGGGCTTGGTATGCATACCGTTTCCCTAAGATCCTCACATGTTGCAAGGTTTAACATGACAGGAGAGACTTGATGCACATAGCAAACACCCACCCACCCCTACAATCCACCCACACACCCATTTCTTTTATTCATTGTATGTTCCTATTTCTTAATATATTTGATAATTGATATCATGTAACAAAGTATATGCCACATGTTTGCTGAGTGACTAGAGACTTGTGAAAGCACATCTGACATGTTATTTTCTTACAAATGACAAGTTAAAGAGAAAAAAATAAAGATGTTGTGCAGCACATCTATGATAAATTATATATGGCTACCCAGTACATAAAGCTCCTGCTGCTGCAGGGTCTGGCAAGAGTCATAATGTACACAGCCTTAACCCTGCTTTGCGGAGAGGCTGTTTCCTGACTCGAACTCATGATCACAATTATATATGGCTACCCAGTGCACGAAGCTCCCGCTGCTGCAGGGTCTGGTGAGGGTCATAATGTATGAAGACTCAACCCCGCTTTGCGGAGAGGCTGTTTCCTGACTTGAACCCATGATCACTTGGACACAATAGAGCAACCTTACTATTGCACCAAGGTTCACCCTCTATCTATGATACATTATAAATCTCAACAAAACCTTACCATTTAATTATAAGTTGCAACAAATAAAATACAACAAAGAACATATGAAATTATTTTGTCCAAGTGATCATGGAGCGAAAGTGACAACATACGCACATGTCTGGATGCTTAGGTTCTTGTGAAGTTGGCCATTTCCTGATCATTATTACCTAGTCCCCTCTTGACTGCCTTGGTTTCCTAGGCCATGTTTAGGTGTTGCCTTGGCAAATGAGAACACTAGGTATGTATATGAATAGTTAAGAGAAAAACAAAATTTTTTTTTTTTTTTTTGTACAAGCATTTCTCCACGTGTGAGAAGGTCTTGGTTTGAGGGCCTTCATTGTCACTTAATCCTGAACCAACTTAGTACCTCTGATGAAACTCATTCATGTAGAAGGGTTCCTTGAACCAGTGGAAAATAAAATCCAAATCAACCTGATGCAAATGTGACTTTGGTTAGTTCCCTACCAGACCCAGGAAGCTACCTAATTTAAGTCAGTATGCTTGTGCCCCTGTTGACTGTTGTAGTTTGTGATGGTAGATAATAGTGTTGGGACTTGGAAGTTGGAAGTGTCCGGAGATATCTGTGACAACTCTTGACATTGTGAAGATCTGCATTAATATGTTGTTTATAGATTTGATTTTGGATGGATATCCCATGACAAGGATTATCTGGACTCTGGAGCTCCATGTGGTGATGGCTCCAGCAGTCTGCTTGTGAGAGCTTTGGTGACAGGAGGTTTGCTTTTCTTTTTTTTTTTTCCGTGATCAAGGAGGATTGTTTCAAAATTTTGGAAGAAATATATTGGAGATTCCTATACAGTTGAATTAGCATATCGAAAAATGGTTAAAATTCCTCTCATTTGTTATTGAGTTTCCCATCAAATTTTTAAAGAATTGACATTTCTTTCGTGCCTACATATTAGTCCCGCAATGGAAAGGAAAAAATATTGCAGGCCTTGATTAAACATTTCTGTTGAGGAACTAATTTAAAGAAAATGTGTGCACTTACAACTGCATGGTCATAAATATTATGCTTGGCTTGGATGCACTGTGGCCATTTCTGATGGGATGATCTCACTTCTTAAGAGAAGTTTCCCTGTGATATGCTTTTTCATGGATGTCAAAATGTGAAGATTCTTGGTGATTGGCTTTAATTTTTGATTTGGTCTCTGAGCTTGTGCACTAGGTTTTGCCAATGGTTTGGATAATTCCTTAGCTGACTGTAGTTGTAAGATTACCCTCTTCTTTCAAGGATTTTATTGTGACTGAACACCAGAATATCCTGTGATTTAGGAAAAACACTATTTTTTATATAGTTCACCAAATTTCAAGCCAATTTGATTGTGGTCTCTGTTGACACTTGCACTTTTTGGCCAACGTCACCAATATATGACTGAAATTGAAATCCATGCCCTCCCCTAGGTGGTTTACATGCTCTTTAATCTAGGTGTCTGCTTCGTATATCAGGAAGAAAATTATATGGTTATTCTTGTGTGAAATGGAATAGTTATTCTTATCATAAGTTGCCTATGATATTCTCCAATGTCTATTCCTGATATTAGTTCTTTACCTTTTTTAATGATAGGTAATAAAATTCTTTTAATGATAGTGTTCATGGAATTCAATCAGCAATAGAGCATCCATTTCATTGTACCACCAACCTTTTCTCTTGTCAACCTGTTCTCATATTAACTGAATTCTCATTGTTATTTGTTTGTAGGCTGATGTTTATGCTGATTCATCAGGAGAATGTGCTGCTTTTCTTGCTAATATGGATGAAAAAAACGACAAGATAATTAATTTTCGTAACATGTCATATGACCTTCCAGCTTGGTCAGTTAGTATTTTACCAGATTGCAAAAACGAGGCATTTAATACTGCAAAGGTACTCATTCTTGATGTGCCTCTGTGTAATCTTCATGTTTTTAATTGTTATTGTTTTTGAAGCAATTTTTTCCTGGATGGGGTGATGCTATTCTTAGGTAGTAAAACTAATAATCTTGCACGCTGTATTACATCAGTTGACAGTGCATGCATCAAAATGGCCTTAAGGAAACTAGAAGGCATTATTTTACCTGAAGCCTCTGGAAATTAATATTATTTATAACTGATACTGAAAAAAATTCACAAAGTTCTGATAAAATGGTCTAGTTCCCCCCACCCCCTATTGTGAAAAAGGTTTCTTGCATGGACATTGTCGGAGGCCATTACCATTTGCAAAGCTTTTTCTGCCATATGAACTGATAATTTGGCCATTTGGGACATTGGATAGATGTAGAGGTCTTGATCCATATCAACCATATGGCCCATAATGTATGGGGCCTTTCTCCTTTTTTCAATACCCTATGTTCTTCACACATTCTCTATCAGAATTGACTTTTAAAGCAATATTCAGAGCATCATATCATCAATTGAAGTTAGATTGATCTGAAAACCCATGACCAGATGATGACATGGATAACATGTCCACAAAGTTTGGACGTCAACAAATGCTGCCACATTGCAGATAATAAGTTGTTCTTGTAGTAAGCATGCTCTTGTTTTCATAAAAAAGACAGTCTTGCCTTCACTACTGGGAACTGTAATACACCTGCAACTGCTGGTTGGGATCTTAATGCTCTCACCCAGTATTGTTGACCATTATATTTAAAAGAGCTAACATATGCATGTATCTCGGACATTACTGTTATGTTTTCCATAAATGTCTGCACTTGGCTTGTAGTTCTTTATATATTGTAACTTAAATGTTGAAATTTGTGACAGGTTCGATCCCAATCTTCTGTTGTTGAAATGGTTCCAGAGAATTGGCACCCAAGTTTGCAGTGGGATGTGTTTGTGGAGAAGACAGGGATCTGGGGTGAAGCTGACTTCATCAAAAGTGAGCTTGTAGATCACATAAATACCACAAAGGATACTACTGATTATCTGTGGTATACGACAAGGTTGGTGTCTTTCTGCATATGCTTAAGCATATAACCATTGATTGAAGCCAGGTTCTTATTGGTTGGAAAATGATCAAGTCACTGTTCTGAGGAATGTTAATGGTTCTAGTGAAAATTTTGTAAGAAGAGATGGGAACCGAGAGTCGAAGGGGTGGGAGAAACAATTAAAAACTTGGATCGGAGACCAGATTGGCTGCTGATCCCGATCCCGATCCCGATCGGACAGGCCAATCCCTGACTGATTTCCTCAGTTATTGGCTGGTATTGATCAGTATTGGCTGGATTGGGTGATCTAGCGATCTGATCCCGATCCAGGTTGGGCGATATCACCAATCTGACCTTGATCCTTGGAACCTTGGGTGGGATTGGGGGCATGAATCACCTTTCCTGCCAGACCTTGTTCAGAACAACTGAGCTAAACCTAGTTCAGATTGGGCATTTATTTAACCAGCGGAATGATTGTGACCCCTAGGTTCCATGATATGGATCTTAACCAGGGGCTAGTCTTCTGCATGATTGAAAAACTTGAGCGAATAGCTTTGAGTGCATATAACATATCGAATAAGTAAACATACAAACCATAAAAGAGTGAGTGGCATCTTTGTTTATGAGGTTCAAGTTTTACAATGTCTTATCAAATGGCAGCCTGGACGTCGACGAAAATGAAGAGTTTCTAAAGAGTGGAAACCGTCCAATTCTTATAGTTGCCTCAAAGGGCCATGCTGTCCATACTTTTATAAATCAAGAGCTTCAAGGTTATATTCTATTTCTTACCTACTTCTATATCAGTGCAGCAACTTCACTATTAAGTCTTTCCTGTTATGCATATCAATAAAGCTTGCTCGATCTGAATTCAAAACTAACACACTGATAATTCTATGTTGTACTTTATGTCACATTGGGGGGTAATGTAGACTAGAATTGACAAGTCAACCTAGTCCCAATGTTGCAAGATACTCTCAGAGAACATATGAAATACCAGAATATTTCAAAACAGATTAATAACAAGGATGGGATCAGATCTGAGATTACGAATATCGATCTCAGATTATAGGATTTCAAAAATCAGAATAGGAGTAGATAATAAACTCCACAGAAACAGAGGAGGACAGAACCAGATCTATCAATTTCAGTGGGCAGAATCTGAACTAACCGGAATCGACCAGAATAGGGAGATCTTTGATAACTCAGCAACCTGAGGTTGGAAGGGCCTCAATCAACCAAGGAATTGATCTAAATACCTGAAACCGTAGGGCAGTAATAGACCTTGTAATTAACCTTGAATACTTTAGAAGAGATGAGAGAAATAGCTTGAAGAAGAAGAAGAAGAACACTTGAAAGCTCTTGGGCTTCACACCGCAAAGAGTCAATCGGATCAAACGCCAATTCCATTAGCCTTGATCAAACACAAGACAATCTTCATGAAGAAGACAATAGCAATAACCATTAATTTTTTTTTTTTTTTTATCAAAATCATCCTTTTTATTTAGGAGCCCCCTCCTCTTTATTTATAATGTTGATGGGGGAGGGAATTAAAAAATAGAAGGTTTCTCAAAGAAGGAAACCAAATATTCTCCTAATACAGTAGTTAATAAAAACTGAAATTAGAAACTAACTGAAATTAGAAAGTAGTTGAAAAAGGAAACTAACTGCTAATGACTTGACTTAACTAATAACTTGACTCATAAGAAAACAAATATAACTCAAATCAAACCCAATTAAAAAGGAAACTAATGAAAAATGAAACAAATCAGTGAATCCCGTATGCAACCTTAGAACCCCTAGCTTAGGCCCATAAAAGTGGCCTATTACACTCAAAACACATGGGATCAAAGGCCTAACATATTTAGAATCCAACCCTAGGCTTATTCCTAATAAAACAAGCATTTTTTGGTGATTAATCTGCATCAACTCTCCCTTCTTGAAAAATGTCTTGAATTTTGCAGTGATGAGGGAGAAATAACATGAGTCTCGTATGCAACCTTAGAATCCCTAGTTTAGGCCTATAAAAGTGGTCTATTACACTCAAAACACACGGGAATAAAGGCCTAACATGTATGGAACCCAACCCGAGGCTTATTCCTAATAAAACAAACATTTTTTGGTGATTAATCTGCATCAGAGGGAGTACAAAGTGATTTGTTTTACACTTTTACACTAGTTCAGCATAAATTATGCAGCTCAAGACTTATTCTGGACCTTAGACATTTTCTAGAAGCTATAATGAATAGCTTACTACATAGATTGCAGATATAGTTGTTTCTACCTTTTTTTTTTGGTTTTAATTCAGAATATATGTTCAGAAAAATCCTAAATATCATTAAAAAAAGCTGCATGTAATTAAAAGAGGGTTACCGTTAGGGCTGTTACCTACTTCCAGCAACAGAAAAAGTAGGTAACAGTCCTAAAGGCAAGCTAATGCACTAGGGCTGTTGACACTTATGTAAGCACAGGTTGATACAAGGCACAGTCACTAAATGCTTAGCCACAAGGGACAAACAGCAAGTTTTTTTTTTTTTTTTGGGTGAATGGACAAACAACAAGTTAAAACCCCAGAAAATAGGATGGTATACCAAAATAGCGACTAGCCAACTTAGATAGGGGAACCCTTCAAGTTGAAGGTAGCGGACTTAGAAAGGATTTACACTTCAAAATTTCAGCCAATTCTGATGGCTGGATCATGAGATATGAAAGAAGTTCAAATTAGAAAGTAAGAGTTCAAAATTATAAAGTTAATACCTCAGGATGTTGCAATCACTGGATGACCAAGAAATTATAGTTGAAGGTAGCTTAAGACTAGGGGATTACTCAAAATCACCATGGAAGATGGTTATCCATAAAACCAGAACTGAAGGTGCCTCAGGAAATTATGCTTTCTCCAATCCCAGCCTCTGTTGGTAAATCGATGGAGCCTTCCTCACAAACAAACAACAGTATTAAGGGTGGAAGAAGATGGGCACAATACCCTCTGTGATGCTTGTTGCAGGTGCAGTAAAATAGAAACTAACAGTGGAAGGAATGGAAAGCAGAAGAGGAAGAAGGGGGGGGGGGATATGACCAAGACCTCTCACATATAGCCTTGGTCGGTCTCTCAATAACCTAGGTATCTCACCTACTCTCACTGTTTCACACAGCCTTGGAAGAAAACCAATTCATCATCAACTTCATAAATTGTCGGGAGGACTCTAAGGTCCCTTACACTTCAAATATGCTATTGCGCTTATTGCCCAAACATAAGAAGGGAAGAAAATAAAAGGGAAGTCCCTCACAATGAAATAATGGAACTTGCACAGCAAGTAATTAAATTTATCTTAGCTAAATAAAAAAAATATAAATTACTTTATAGCCTAAGATTACAAAATAAAACAACTGTAAAGATCTCCCACAATCTGGTTTTGGGTGAACCAGAAAACACCATGCCCAATATGCTGGCCTGGCCCATAAGCCAGTTAAGTGAACCATGGCCTATTTAGTGGTGTGGGCCTTGTTCCTATGCTTGCCTAGGAACTTGTCCACATCAAAGGTTCTTCTGAGTTTTGAGCTTGCATTATCCTACGGTCCAAAATAGTGATGATTGATGGAACATATTTTGTGTGAACCCAAATCAATTACAGAATATGTACTATTTAGACTTGATTCTCTGAATCCGCAATAACAGAACTTCTAAAAGAAAGAGAAGCAAATGTGAACATGAATATTTAACACAACTTCTAGAAGATACAAATCAACTGATAATGTGAATGAAGTGATTCAAAAAGAGAGAAACATTCAAAAGGAAGTCCATTGCAAATCAGTAATCCTGTAGTTCTCATGTATAACATAACTTATCCATGTGAAGCGACTGAAGATCAAACGTATTTGCTAAACTCCTAAGCTCCTATCCTCTTTCCAAACACAACTAAAATTATCAACTTCCTCAAGTTTTATGACTGCTTTGCATAAATAGACTTATTATCGGAAATTCTACTGAGCTGAGTTGGCCCCAAAATAAAATAACAATCAGTATAGCATTTTCCATAGAAATAGCAGGGCTTATTCTTTCTCTGTCCTCCATATCTTGTACTAATAGACAGTGACACAATAATGATGTATATACTTGGTTAGTGTGACAAATATCCCTTTTTTTTGCACGTAGGTTAACTCCTAATCTCCATGGCTTTCCTGGAATAAGGCCTTCGAGACATGCATAATGTATTCATCTGTGGTAGAAAATGTTAGTTACAAAAAATTCTAACTTATATTGGAAAAAATAAAAGATAAATATAGGATGCTAAGCTATTGTTCTATGAAATCTATATGAAATCTAAGTCGTGAGGTCATTACTTACCACATTGGCATTGGTTATCTCTCTTATTCTATTGTTATGCCTTGCTAATAATTTATCTGTTGATATTCTTGTCTTGGAAAATATCTGTATGTCAGTTATGTAGTTCCATTGTTTGGTGTATATATTATTTTTCTTTTCTGCAAGCATTGATTTTTGGTACATCTTATCTGTGTATGTATTCTTGTGAGACTGATATATACATCTCTCCATCTTAAATTTGCCTCAAATATGTCACTTCTAAACTCCTAAATTTGATTTAATAATTTCCATCTATGCAGTTAGTGCATCTGGAAATGGCCTGGATTCAACCTTCAAATTTGAAAGTCCCATTTCTCTCAAGGCAGGGAAGAATGAAATTGCTTTTCTAAGCATGACTGTTGGGTTACAAGTAAGCTACTGAATTTAATTTTTTTCAACTACATGCTATGAAACAAGGACCTACTTAACAATGTGACTCACTTTTCAAAAAAATTCAGTTTCCGGCAAAACCAGTATTTCTGTTTTCTATGTAAGCCTATATTTTCAGAGCAGGTGCTGTGTCCAAGGTTTTGAATTTTAACAGTATCCCCAAAATGGTCGGATCTTGCTCCATTTCCTATGCTACCTGAACATCTTATGAATAAAAAAAATACAGGTACAACTTTTCAAAATAGGAAGGTCTAAGAACTTTAGATAAATTGTAAGAGAAAATGGGAATTTAAAGATTTTTTGTACTGAATTTAAAGATTAGGAAAGTAGAAATTATTAAATCAGGAAGACTCATTTTTCTTCTAGTTATTTTTTTCTCTTTTTTAGATGTGATTTGATTCAAATGGGGTTTAAACATGTCAAAACTCCGAATGTGTGTTTGACAATGAGACATTAATCAGTGTTCTTGTTACCTAGAACGCCATGAATATGGATATTGGTGTCTAATAGTGATCTGGGACGTCCGACACCACTGCTGCTTATAGTCCCTTTGGTGTCATGTGGCCAAGTGGCCAACACAGCTGAATTTCAGAAAACATTGTCTTTGTTCTCTAGGTCAAGTACCTTTGTTATCTATGGAATTGTTTTTTGACCTCTCCTGTAATTTTTTTTTTTTTGGTTTCTTGAAGAATGCTGGACCATTTTACGAATGGGTAGGAGCTGGACTCACTAGTGTAAAGATTGAGGGTTTTAAAAGTGGAACAGTTAACTTGTCATCAAATTCTTGGGTCTATAAGGTAATTTCTGTTCCTCAAAATCATTCACTTGCATCCTTATGAATTGGTTGTGAATTTACATCTGAATTGGTCTTTAACCATTGAAACCTTGAATTACTATCTTCTAATGGAATAATGGGTTCGGTTTCTGTATATGTTTCCTGGAAATGGCAAAGGTATAGCAAGGGTGGGGCATTTTTGAAATTTGAAATTAAAAACAAAGTTTCGAATTTGGTGCAGCATGCTGCTCATTCATGGGCACTATAATGGAGGTCACTGCTTTATTTTCGGTGCCTAAATTTATGTATGCATGATCAACAACTTAACAAACAGGGTCAAATGGAAAAAAGGGATTCACGTTCCTGATCCATTTAGTTGGAAGAACCCTTAGTTGTGTTGAATGTGATAAAAAAGTTTTTAACTTTTAACACAGCATGTTATCTTGTGTTTATACATTAGTATTTCTGTGCATCATTGACTCAGTATGAAGTACCGAAGTTAATTCCCCCCCCCCCCCAACTCTTTTTCCTTTATCTTTTTTCTTTTTGACCCCAGATTGGATTGGAGGGTGAGCACCTAAATATATACACGGAAAATGGGATGAACAATGTGAAGTGGGTATCAACCTCAAAGCCGCCAAAGAACCAACCTCTCACATGGTACAAGGTATACTTGTTGTCAATAATTGGGCAAACTGCAACAAATAGAGGAAAATTCTGAAAAAACAAAAAAACGTTTTATGAGAGTTCATGGATCTCATAGAAGAAAAGTAGAAATTTTTTAAGTAGGCATGTTTATGATACTCAAATATGACTTCTGTGAAACTGTCTACTTTTGTGTTCCTGGTAAGTTCTGCCGTATGCCTGTTTTCAAGCATCTAACAACAAAAGAAAATGCAGTAGAGCATGATTTCATGATCACTTGCCTGCTGCGTTTACTAGGTTCACTATGATTTTCTTTCTGAATTAAATTCTTTAGCCACCTGTAGCTGTTTTTCTTGACAAAATTATATAATGTGTAAAATTTTACAGGCAATTGTGGATCCTCCACCTGGAGATGAACCTGTTGGGTTGGATATGCTACATATGGGAAAAGGTTTGGCTTGGTTGAACGGTGAAGCAATTGGAAGATATTGGCCTAGGACAAGCTCTATACATGATGAATGCACACATCAATGCAATTACAGAGGGAAATTCATCCCGAATAAATGCAGCACTGGCTGTGGAGAACCAACTCAAAGATGGTAAACAGAAAAATAAAAAAATCTAAAAGAAAATAGACATGCTCATCTGTTAATTCCCTTTTCTCTTGGGCACAACTTGGAGTCCTACCTTCCTGTACATAACTCAAAACTGGCATGCTAATTGCCTGTGTACTCTGCTAGATCTTGAGCAGTCAAGATAGCTTGGATTAACATGATTGGAGAACTTATACTTCTTGACAGATGACCTGAATCGCTGCTTCTTTATTCCAATTCTTAAAGCTATAGATGATAGATATATAATTTGAAAAGGAAATGGCAAGTTCAGATTTATTCTTCTGTTATTCTCAGTTACTCATTTGACCTTTATACTTGACATAGCCAGGCCTTGGTATGTTGCTACTTGAGTCAAAAGTTCCCTAACAGTGTAATGACACTACTGAGTTGATTCTAATTCGCTCTTACATAAACATTAGAGATCTAGACAGTATACAAATTGTGGTTAAAAAACAGGAAGGATACTTGGGCCAACTTAAGGCATCTTCTGGGATATTGTTAGAAGGACTTCATTTCTAAAAGCATTATGAAGTTCAAAACCAATGCATTTGTTGAACAATATTTATTAGAGCTAAGGATCTTTGTTTCGAGCAGCTGGCTTGCCCGTGTTCTAAAAAGTATTGCATATTTTGGTGTACTACTGCTACTTGATATGGTTCTCTCAGTTGAACAAATATCTTTGACTGTCTTAAAATTTGTTATGACATCTGGAACAGGTACCATGTTCCACGGTCTTGGTTTCGGCCATCTGGTAACATTCTTGTGATCTTTGAGGAGAAAGGTGGGAATCCAAATGAGATCAAGTTCTCAAGACGACATGTGACCAGCATATGTGCTACTGCTTCAGATGACTATCCTACTGTAGATCTTAAGTCTTGGCACAAAGATACGATGGAAAATATTGAAGCCAAGGCAACTCTACGGCTTAGATGTCCCAATAATGGCAGTATTTCCTTTGTAAAATTTGCAAGCTTTGGGACTCCTAGTGGGACTTGTGGATCTTACAGCAAAGGGGAGTGCCATGATCCTACATCTGCTAATGTGGTTGAGAAGGTAAGGAAGATAAACACGTGACCTGTGAGCCAAAATGGTTGTCTTTCATTCAGTCTTTGCATTCTTTATGCTTTTACCCTGATCATATGGTACATCGAAAACACGTGGCGTGTTATAGTTCAGGTAATACTATAATGGCGTGTTTTCATGAGTGTAATTCCTTTTTACCAAAATAAGCTTTAAGGATAAATTTGCTTCCTCTGTTTCTCAGCTCTAAACTTGGACCGACCTCCAACATCATAGGCATGAAGCTAGGCTCAGCCATGCCTTTTTCCATGCTAAAAGTAGAAAGTGATCTGATTGTATGATTTTAGTGTTGACAGGGCTTCTTCATTGCTGAATCTGTTTTCAATGTCATTGCAGATCTGCCTAAACAAAACTGATTGTGCCATAGCATTATCAGAAGATAACTTCAGTAAGGATTTGTGCCCAGGCTTGACCAAGAAACTTTCTGTTGAAGCAGTTTGTCATTGAGATTCAGTTGCGGCATAACTTCAGTAAGGATTTGTGCCCAGGCTTGACCAAGAAACTTGCTGTTGAAGCAGTGTGTCATTGAGATTCAGTTCTGGCAGACCATAGATTTTGGATGTGGGTCGACCACAGAAGTCATATTATAGGTTCCCATTAGATTTTTCCCTCCTAAAATTCATTGTATGATTACTGTTCAGCAATGTTTAGAACATCCAGATAGGCAAAAAGCCAAAAATGGCCAAATTGAAGCCACTAAGATCTCTTTTCTATCATTTTGCCCTTAATTTTTGTACCCTTTGCCATCTGTGACAAGCTGCAAAATGAAAGCTTTTTGAGTCGAGTGTATCTTTTCTTGAAATCTTCTAATTATGAAAATGAAATAAAAAAATTTTCATCGGATAATATTATACTGTGTATGGTGTCTTTTTGGGCACAACGTCATTTTCTAACGTGTTCTCCTCACAGGCATGCCTGATACCCACTGGGGAACTAAAATGAAAGGTCCCCATTAGAAATCCAAGTGAGATGCCCATGTAATGAAAGATAACCGCCAGTGATTGCAAATATAATGTATAACCGCCAGTGATTGCAAATATAATGTGAGGGCTAGGAGCTGTTGCCAAGGACATTACCATATCCTGAAGCCTATTTTGTTTACCATTGGTTCCATTTCCACCAGCTCATGACTTTTTAGATACTCGTGTCGTCATTAATTCCCACCCTTTATTGTACAGGATCAAAACTACCCTCCTATTTCAATTCAAACCAATGGTGATGGAGAGAAGATTCCACGTCTAGGCACACGGTAGCAACGTTGCATTTATGCCCTAATTGAATCATGATTAAGCTACTTGTGCACCCGCATTCAACTACCATTTTGCCTGGTGGTTTTGCCCAAGAGAACAAAAGAAGAACAATAGAACATTTAACTGATATGGCCTTATAATACTTCAGGCTTCCAGACATTGGATAATAGAGAAACATCATTCATTGCTAACATTAAGATCATGCCCTCTATTATAGTTCAACACAAATTATGATGTGATGGGCGTAGTTGGACAGGTAAAGGAAAAGTATTTGAGGGGGAAATGGAAACTAGGAAAAGTAAATGCTCAAATAATGGCCAATGATGTTCTGATTTTAGTGAACCATGCTGCACCAACCGACTGACCTTGAAATCATGGATCACAGGAAAGTTACAGAAATTATGATGCCAATGGTAGGCGATCAACAAAATATGGATTCTAGGATGGCAACGGATCAGGTTCAGTGCAGGCTTTGGCTAGCTCAGACCTAAGCTTACTGTGGCCAAACCAATTGGATTGAGGAGAGAATCTGTAAAAACTGGATCCATGGAATGAAGCAGCACCAAGCCATGGCATGTGCCTCAATTTTATTGTTTCTTCTCATAATAATTCAGTAAGTGGAAGTGGGTGGGTGATTTATGAATGGTTTCAAAAATAAAAATAGATGACTAAGGAAAGTTTTTAACTACAGCTAGAGTGAATTAGAACAGGAGGTGGAGGGGTGGGTTATGGCTTTATGGGTAGGCGGTATGTGAATGTGTGAGATGGGGATTTGAGAATTGCGCAACTATGCAGTGAAAGTTCTAAATTTGCATCCCTGTACAAAAGTTGAAGAAGTTTCAGAATTAAACCTCTTTGGCCGTGTTAACTGTGATTACTGTGATACATTGGAAAATTACATGTCATATCCTCTTAACAGTCATGCATGAATATCTGTTATCTCCTAAAAACATAAAGGAACAATTCTGGCATGCCCAACAGCTTAATGAACAATCTTGCTTTAAAAGAATCAAATTCCTAAGGTACATAAATGTGACGTAGTTCTGTGATAGAAGGGGAAGCAAGGCCATTGCCGCATGTGCCACTGACAAACCAATCAGCATCGTAATTCTTTTTCCATTTATCTGCAAAAGACATTTATCAAAGATAATGTAAAAGATTACAAAGTGAAGGAAGTGTATTTATCAGCAAAAAGGAATTTATCAAAGACATTGTAAAAGAGTACAGAGTGAAGAAAGTGTATTAGGACAGCAAAATAGAGGGTTCTATGGCAAACCTTGGAAAGCTCATAGCTGGAAAATCAACTTCCAACTAGTGAAGCGACACTCAAATGAGATCTATATTTCATCCTCACACTTAATTGCACTGACTTCCAAAGCTGATACCTCCATTTATGGATCTTCCCCTTCAAATATGAATGCATGGAAAATAATTAAAAAACCAAGACAAGAAAAACTATTTAAGCATCCAATTACAACTACAATCTAGAAAGCAATAGTACTGTTCGAGTAGTTGTTAACTTCTACTACCTGTCTCACCACTCTTACTCTTGGCAGATCTGATTTCCTTGGCAGTCCAGCAATGTGATGGCAGGAATGCTCTTTGAGAAGGTAATTCAGCAATAAAAAGCAGAGTTTGTGCCCAACCAGCATATTTCCCGAATTTGCTCACAAATGCCTCTGCCACCCGAGTAAAATGCTTAGGAGTGAGACGTGTTCCTGCAAGCTCTGGAATAAGGTAACGAGTAGCTATCTGCACTTGGACTCCAACGAGTAGCTATCAGAACTTGATGAAGATCGTGAATAATAAATGTAACAGTTAGCAATGAGGAGGCAGTATTCTCATCAAAAGAGAGTCCATCAAGAGGGTTTTGAGGCTTGGTTCTTTACACTAGATTCCATATCCATCCCGCTGGTTGGACCCATCAAGCTGAGGCTTACGGAGCTCAAAACATGCCAAACAGTGTTTTTATGGACTTTTCCCAAATTCAAGCTTATCAGGTGCCCACATGTATGGGTATTGGATGGTTCTTTTTTTTTTTTTTTTGGAGAGGAGGCCCGGCAAGAGGGCAGGGGAGGGCTGGGGGGGGAGGGGCAATTAGAAGTACCTAAGAAAGAACAAATCTACACAAATTTGTAGTCAAATGTTTCAACAAAGGAAACAAGATATCAATACCTGCCACACATGTGTATCAACAGGAATAGCATGATGCTGGTCAAGAGAGAAGAGAGCTATACAGGCAGCGACCTTTGGACCAACTCCAGGTAAAGTTGAAAGGGCCTCAATTGTTTCATGCAAATCCAATTCACGAAGAGAAGCAAGCCACTCTGCACCTCCACCAGGTTTTGATTGCAAAGCTTTAGCTGTGCCAACTATATACTTAGCCCTACTCAGAATTGGCAGGATTAAAATCATGGAATGACCAAGTCAAAATCAAGATAAGAAGCGCAAGTAGCTCAGAAAAATTAAGTTTAAATGGAGGGAAAAGAGAGAACATATAACCACCAATTTGACCACAATCATGCAAAATAAACTATATTTTTTTCATTTTCTTTTTGGTACGATGGGAACCCTGTCTGAACACATTGACAAACAATATTTCTGCTAATGCCTAACAGCATTTTTTTTTTTAATTTTTTTTATTTATTTATTTATTTATTTTTTAAGAAAGATGGTGAAATCGTTGAAGTTGACTGAAAAAACATAAAATATGTCTAGAGAACCATGCCAGATTCAATTTCGCTATGTGAGGAGCACAATATATAAGCCTGTCTGCCATAAGTAACATGGAAAACAAACAGTGAGTCTGTTTTAAATCCCCAGTAACTTAAGAAGCAAAAAAATAATTTAATTAATAATTAATAGAAATAACTGTATTTGTAATTAAATGGTGGTTAAACTCGGATCACAGAGAAGATTCTAGAGTACAAGGACGAACCCTAATTCTAATTAAATGGTGGTTAGACTCGGATCACAGAGAAGATTCCAGAGTACATGGACAAACCCTAATTCTAATTAAATGGTGGTTAAACTCGGATCACAAAGAAGATTCCAGAGTACATGAATGAACCCTAAGGCAAGCACCTCCTAAGACAGTCTCATAGAGATAGTGTGACATAATGGGCATCAACTGGATGAAGAAATACCACTCCTTACTAATGTAGGACTGGAATTGACTACCAAACCAGACCCAAACTGCAGGAAATTATAAACCAAAGAACAACCAAAATTCCCTCAATAAGAGACAGCAACGGTAATTCAGAATTAACCAGTAAACAGAATTTGAAAAACCAGAAATAACAAACCCAGAATTCTGAATTGTCGAGTAGCAGAATTTATACCAGTAAGCAGAATCAATCAACAACAGAATTAGGACAGAGAACAGATCACAATTAGTCACCCCAGATTACAGAAATAGTATCGATCTGTCAGGACAGTAACACGGTGAATAAACTACCCAGTAGCAGTTTTAGAATTAAATCAGAAACTGTTTGAAGTACAAACAGTCTTCAATAATCAGAACACATATTCAGCAATCCAGAAAACACTATTCAGACCAGCAGAACCAGAATCCAGAATATAGAAGCTTCAGTCCACTAAAAGACAAAAATCTGGAGATTTCTAATATCTCATCAATGGCTGAGCAGAATCAGCCAATATTTGGATCGATCCTCACTGGTATAGGGAGGAACCTTCGATAAAAAAACTGGACCGATCGGACAACCAGATCTGGTCCCTCCAGCAGGGGCCGACTGCTCTGTTTTACAGAAAAAATTCTGGACAGAAGTAGAATGGAACTTACCTGGTTGCAGCCTTAGGAAACCTTGAAAAATATATAAGAACTTAAGAGAACAATATTTGAAGTAGACCTCCTGGACTTCACACTGCAAGGAGTCACTTGGATCGCACACCAAGTCCTTCTTCCTCGATCAAACTCAAGGAAACAGTCATGGATACCCAGCGGCAGCACAAGAGAGTTTTTTCCTAATAATTAAAATCGTGGGCTATGTCTGCCCTTCTCTTTATTTATATTAATGATGGGGAAGATTACAAATAATAGAAACTCTAAGCTTCTAAATATTGACTGAATAAAAAATCATGTAGTTACTAAAATTGGGAAATTGTAGTCTATGAAATTAGAAACTAACTTAGAACAGAAATTAGAAACTACTTTAGAACTGGAAATAGAAACTAAATACGACTAATATTAGAAACTATTATTCCCCATCACTAGCCCAAATTGTGGGTCAGCCACTAGGGTCACTAGGGTCGACTTTGGGCTTGGTCCTTCTCTTGTAGACTTGTCGGTGCTGCATCACTTATGGAGGCCAAAAGCCAAGGGGCCAATATGGGCAAATTGGCCATGCATATAAAGGGGACACTCCTAGGTCCAGTCAACAACCACAACAGTTCAAAGACTAGGTTTTCTTATAGGGTGTTTGACTTAGCTGCTGCATTTTTTTTATTTTTTTATTTTAAGTTATTCTCTATTTATTTAATTTTTCTCTTTTCAGGTCAATTTCTAGTTTCTTTATTTGAGGCAACTTAGGTTTACAGGGCTTCATCCAGTTATAAATGTTTGGTCCATTCAAGTCATCAGTGAAGTAGCCTTCCCAACTAGAAGTATTAAGAATCTACAATGTTGGACAACCAGCATCTCAAATAGATATAAAGGTGACTCGATTACTTGTTCACAACTTCGAGAAAAAATGGAGTCATCTAGTAGGGAATATTCTTGTTCACAACTTCGAATAAAATTGAATCATCGGGTAGGGAATATTCAGCAAATTGAAGCCCTAGGCCTCCATAGAAGCATCTCCTTCTCTCTAGTATTTTTCTGCATTTCTCCTCTTGCCTTCTTCTAGTTGATCTGGAGAGATCATTCAATCACTAAAGTTACAAAACCCTCAACTACACCACTCCTTCAAAATTTAACAACAATGATGCCGGGCACTTTTGAGAGAATTCATCCGAAACCGTAATTTCACCCTACTTAAACCTAATTACTTACTGGTTTTTGTGCTAAGTTCCCGTTTTAGAACAAATCATCACTAAACTTCACACTCTTCAATCTGAAACCAACACCCCATCACTCTACACAATTTCAAATCAAAACACTACATGATAACTCGCTGAATTTTCTATAAGGCAACCTGATTCCACCACCCATTTTTCTGAGACGCCCCCATTTTACCTACTGACCCTAATAGTTTTCACTAGTTTGTTGTTTGTTTTTTTGTTTTTTTAGTTTTTTTGTTTTTCTCTAATCTGCAGCTCAAATCCTAAATTTGAACGTGTGTCGAAGTTTCACTCCTTTCATTCCCCAAACCTAAAACCCTAGGTCCTGAAAAATTTCTAATCAAATCCCACATGACTCGTTACTAAAACCTAAACTGACCAGATCGAGGTTGTGTTTTTAGTACTGATGCATTTGTATCAACCTAAGCTCCACCCCACAACTCACTTATTATCCACAGCATGATAAAACTTGATCCATGGCCACCCCTATACTCAATTATCAAGATAATGTACCATTGAATTATTAGCAAACTTCGAATCCATGGCAACATTAACTTTAAAGATTAAATAGGCATCTTCTGAAGCATCATATAAAATTTCCTCCACTTCAAAATGATCAGGCAGGGAGATATTGAATTTGTCTTTACAGTAGGAGACATTAATAATCAGATATCAGATTAAAGAAGCCCATTTGAAAGACCTAAGCAATAAAAAGAATCCAACGATGACCAGCTATATAAATCCACCATACCTGTAATGGACTGATTCCATAGGCAGCATATGCCAGAAAAAAGATGCTGAATATATAATAGTCGCACAAAATCTTAATATAGACACTATTGCCAAACAAATGAACTAAAACTAAAAATATGGAATGGATTAGCACCTTCCCCCCCCCCTCTCTCCTCCGCTTATTAATTTTATACATTAAATTAGTGGATATTTTAGATGACTACCATTATTCAACTACATAGCAATCAGTTCAGTTTTATGCCTGGTAGATCCACGACGGAGACGATTTCCCTTCTTAGGAGGCTTATGGAAAGGTCGAGAACCTATAAGAAAGATCTCCATATTGATGCAGGTTAATAACCAAAATAGACTTGCTTTATTAGGAATATGCCTAGGGTTGGGTTGTATATGTGTTGGGCGTTCAGTCCATGTGATTTGGAGTGTATTGGGCCATTTTTATGGGTCTAAAAGAGGGGTTCTACGATTAAGTACGATATTACTAGTTAGTTTCTATTTTTCATTGGTTTCCTATTTAATTGGGGTTTGATGTGGTTAATTAGTTTCTAATTTCAGTCATTAGTTAGTTTCTACATTCAGTCCTTGTATTTTCCTAGTTTCTATTTTTAATTTTAGTAACTAGAGGACTTGCTTTTATTTAGTTTCCTATTTCAGTTTTGGAAACTAAAGTGAGTTTCTATTATTTGTAAACCCCCATCATTATTATACATAAAGCAGAGGGATCCAATTAAGCCCTACGATTTATGAATAAAAAAAAGAAGCTTGCTGATATGTCTCTGCTGAGACTGCTGTGTGTTTGATCACAGTGTAAGGGAGTGGTGTTTGATCTATTCGACTCCTTGCAGTGGAAAGCCCGGGAGGATCTACTACAAGTGTTTTCTTCTTCTTCAAGTGTTTTCTCTCTTCTTCAAGGCTATTTACAAGGTTTTTTTTATAGTTCTACAAGCTAGGTAACAGATCTGGTCTAATGTAGGACTAGATTTGACAAATCAAACTAGACCCAAAACTGTAGGAAAGTTAAACCAAAGAACAACCAATAACCACTCAACTGTTATCAGCAACAACAGTCCAACAATAACCAGTCAACAGTCCTTGAAGAAACCAGAATTAGCAGATCCACAATCAGGAATTTCAGGAAGCAGAGTTTGCATCAACAATTAGAAGTTCCAGCAACAGAAATAGAGTAATTGAATAAGAGGGATCAGAATCAAAACATAGCAGAACCAGATAACCAAATCATAATTCGATTCTGGGACAGCAGGTTCTGAGAATAGGCAATCGATCCTAACAAATTCAGAATCTTCCACACCAGATGTTTAAGTGACAAATAAAAAAATCTAAATACTGAATAGCAGGTCTATTCCATCGGGAAAACATAGGCAGCAATCAACAATAGCAGCTAACACAAATTAGGCAACAATTTCTGGGCAGAAATCACCATCGACCAGCACTGAAGAAAACTCAGAAACTGACAAATCCATGGTCTGATCAGTACCAAACTTGGATCGAGTCCCCTTCAGAATGACCCTAGCACTCGACCAAAACTACAAGGCCATCAGGTGGCCAGAACTCCAGAACAGATTGGGTGGACAGAATAGAAGACAGAGGTTCAAAACCCAGAAAATTCTGCAGAAAAATTCAGTTACTTACCTGTTCTGCTAAAAGATATTAAAACAATATGAAAAAGAAGAGCACACTTGTAGTAGACCCTCCCGGGCTTCCCATCGCAAGAAGTCGAATGGATCAAACACTTCCTTCCACTGTGATCAAACACACAGCAATCCCAGCAGAGACATAGCAGCAAGCTTCTTTTTTTTCATTCATAAATCGTGGGCTACTAATGAGCCTTCTCTTTATTATAATAGTGATGGGGGTTACATAAAATACAAACTAACTTTAGTTTCCAAAAACTGTAATAGAAACTTACAAAATAGAAACTCTTCTAGTTACTAAAACTGAAAATTGAAACTAGGAAAATTAGAAGCTTAAAAAAATAACTACTACTTATTTTAGAAACTAAGACTGAAATTAGAAACTAAATAAACCCATCAAGCCAATCTAAAAGGGAAACTAACTAGCAATCCCGTACTCAATCTTAGAACCCCCCTTTTGGATCCATAAAAATGGCCCAATACAATCAAAACACATGGGATCAAATGCCCATGTATGGAACCCAATCCAAATAAGCCTATTTTGGTGATTAATCTGCATCATGGTCTTTTCTTAATTTCTGGTTCTGGAACTCCCAGATTTCTTCTATTCGATCCTTCATTGATCAGAGTACCCAGCCACCTGATGAATCCCATCTTCTGGTTGAGTATGATACCTAATGATAGGATGGTTCGATCCTAATTTGGAGAACATCAGACCAAGGATTTGATTGTTATGAAGTTTTTCCCTATTCTAGCCGATTCTGGTTAGTTCAGATTCTGCCCAGAAATTTGAGTCGATCTGTTCTGAATATTGCTGATTGGTTGTTGGTTTATTCTTCATTGTTTTAGTCTTGTTAGTTGGTGATTTAAGTCCTAAGGGTTGCTACTGATTTGACCCTCAAAAGTATTGCCTATTGGAATCAATAATAGCCTGCGGGATTATGATGTATTATTCTGATTTTTCTGTTATGTTGATGGGCTGGTTCTAGTTGTTCTTTGGTTTAAAATTTCTGCAGTTTAGGTCTAGTTTGACTTGTCAAATCTAGTCCTACATTACATATGGTCTTTATTGACATAGAAAAAGCCTATGACAGAGTCCCCAAAGAACTCTTCTGGCATGTATTGGGGAAGAAAGGGGTGGCATGTAAATATATAGATATTATCAAAGACATATACGAGGGCATGGAGGCGAGTGTAAGAACTATGGGAGGTCAAGGCAATGAGTTCCCAATCACCATTGGGTTACATCAGGGATCTGCTTTAAGTTCTTATCTGTTTACAGTTATTATGGATGATTTAACCAAGAACATTCAAGGGGAGGTTCCGTGGTGTATACTCTTCGCCGACGATATTGTGCTAGTGGCAGAGATCAACGAAAGGTTAGAGTTATGGAGATGTACCCTGGAATCTAGGGGTCTTAAGATAAGTAGCACAAAGACGGAGTATATGGTATGTAACTTTAATCACTCGAGGACGGATAGCGATGTGGTGAAACTTGAGGAGAGAGCGATCCCTCAAACTCAAAGCAATCATTTCAGATAATTGGGGTCAATCATAAACAAAGAGGGTGAGATAGATGATGATGTGTCCCACAAAATTAAAGTAGGATGGACGCAGTGGAGGAGTGCTGTGAGATCGACGTATTCCCCTAATGCTTAAAGAAAAATTCTACAGGACAGTCATAAAACCAGGAATGATATATAGGGCAGAATGTTGGGCTGTCATGAAGTATAACAAAGATAAGTTGAGTGTAATTGAAATGAGGATGTTGAGATGGATGTGCGGAAAAACTAGGAGGGATGATCGGGTTAGAGCCGATTTGGGAGTGGCTCCGATTAAGGACAAGTTTAGAGAATGTCCCTTAAGGTGGTTTGGACATGTTCTGCGTAGACCTTTGAATAGTCCTGTAAGGCCAAATTCAGATGAAGGGAGCTAGAAAAGATAGGGGTAAGCCTAAAATGACCATGAAGAGCTGGTAAGGAAGGGCCATGCAGAAGCTCGGTCTAGACCCTAGTATGACATCAAATAGAGCTGTTTGGCGGGCAAAGATCCATGCTATTGATCGCTTTTGGGTGGGATGTCCTGGAGGTGTGGCTTTGTTTCCTTACCCTTTCTTTCCTTCACTTTTATTTTGGACACTTGTCCATTGTGGATCCATGTGGCCAACCCCACTGTTGTTGTTTTTTTGCTTGTTTATAGTAAGTCTCATGCCCATGCTACTCAGGCTTGGAAACAAATGCACTTGTTCATTTTGCGGTGCACCTAAAGTTAGACGTCTTTTGAAAATACGTTCATTAATATGTGGTACAATATTACGCATGAGAAAACAAATGGAGGAGATACTAGTAGCATAAGATAAACTCTGGTCCATAAATTCAGTCATAGTAATTTATTTATTTTTTTAAGTAAGACAGTCATAGTAATTCATAAAAAACAACATTAGCAGTTCAACCATCAGAAAAAGCAATAAAATTCCAATTAAGAGAACAATCGCCAGAAATTCTCATAAAATTCAACTCAATCAAAATGCAGTTACTGTTTAAAAGAAAGAGAAGTTAAACCTGTAACCAAATCCTGCCTCTCGAAGCTCCTCCTCCGACACCAGAGACAATCGTTCCAAAGATGGGAACTCATGGAATTCGAACCCTTCTACGGTCCCCAAACAATTTCCTAACGAAGAAATAAAATCCACCATTCGTGTAATTCTCCCAATATTATTGTTAGAGGAACAGAGAAACTGAATGAGGCACTCAACAGGGTCTTGCCTGAGAACACGGGCACCGCCCAAATGTGGAGCTAAGTCAGCAAACCTTGAATCAGAAGCCGAGAAAGCCTTCCACATATCACCAAGCGAGATATCCACATTGAGGAAATCAACAAGGGCAGCCCTGGCATCAACTTCATCAGTAGTAGTTCGGTGAAGGAAGAAACCCACATCGCCATTGCCATCATCGAGCTGCCTCAGGGAGAAGAGGTGGTTCTTCACCACACCTGTGTACTGAAAATGGCCTGTTTGCTTCCATCTGAAGGTCTGACCAGTGGGGAAAGTGAGAGGCAAGAAGAGCTCTGACTTTCCCAGGTTGAGTGTTTCCCATTTGAGGGTTCTGGTTTGGTTCTCTCTTGAGGTTATTAGGGTTTCTTTGGTGGAGGATTTGAGGCTGGTCGAGAAGATTGCAGTGAGGTTTCTCTTGGATTTTTTGAAAGAAGAAGACGATATTGAAATTGATTTCTTTGTTTCAATGGGTTTTGGTGTTGGAGGTGTTTTTGAAGGATTTTGTGGTTTCATGGCAGGAATTTTAGCCGTTGGTCTCTGCCTCTTCATGCTTGGCAGAGCTCTCAAAGGCGAGAAAGGAAAAACGAGGCTTGCGAGTGAAATATGAGAGAGAGAGAGAGAGAGAGAGAGAAAGAGGTTCCTTCGATAGGAGTGCTCGTTGTTTTTAAACTTCAGATTGGCATCACTTGACAATTAAGCCCATCTTTGTATTGGCATTATTCCTTTAGATACCAATCCAACAGTTTGACGGGACCATGTAGGGTAACATTCCTTAATTCAAGGTCCAGAGAGTAGAAATAGGGTGAGGGTTAGCAGGGGTTGAAGGATTCTGTACAATTATCAGAAAAACATAAAGAATTTTTTTGCACACTACAATCAATTGGGAGTTACAAAATAGTACATCCATGTGGGCTCGAAATATGAGTGAAAAAATTCCATGATTATCTACTTTTGAATTTCTTTTACAAACTTACCCACCCAAGGTTTCATGTAACAACAATATTTAAAATCAGGTTTGGGTTTACAAAACTAATTTCATATTTGACTAATAACTTCATAGTGAATGGAAATATGTTGTGTTGTCTTTAGTCACCTTCAAACTGTTACTCAGGATGTAGAGGCGGGCCATGTTGTATGATCTCAACTATTTCCTCCCCACATGTTGTATGGTGAAAACATTCTCTGTCGTGGGTGTGGCGAGCATCCGATGGTCAGAACAACATCAGGGTGTGTGTCGATGTCATATCGATTATTCGATGCTCTCCACACTACCGCACCCACGGCAAACAATAATCACTTTGTTATATGATCTTAGTTATATATATAAGCAACAATGGGATTGCCAATGGTTCAAGCCTTGTGGGAGATAATAACAAGTAAATACAACAGAGGTATTTTGAAACTTTTTTTTTCCTTTGCTAACGACGGGTATCCAGGCCTTTGGCCTGATTAGTCCCGTGGTCT
This sequence comes from Macadamia integrifolia, assembly GCF_013358625.1. Lineage (NCBI taxonomy): Eukaryota > Viridiplantae > Streptophyta > Magnoliopsida > Proteales > Proteaceae > Macadamia > Macadamia integrifolia. The sequence continues at coordinate 22,303,867 of NC_056565.1, forward strand.
CATACTAATCCCACAATCATATGGATCGAGTCATTTCGAGATTGAATAAGAACTATTCAACTTTCATCGAAAACAGTGAAAAACACTAAATACCCCATGTAAATGTTTTAAAAAAGATGGAAAAAATCGAATTTAAAACCACATGCTTCCTGAGGTATTTTGAAACTTATTTTTCATTTGTAACTTCATTTAATACAACACCTGTCATAATGTGACAAACACTGACTAAATGATAACTTTCTTGAGATTAGTACAATAAAGCCTAAAGTTACATTTTTTGTTGCAGTCTAAAAAAACACTTGGTTAAGTCTAATACACATAAAGCCCAAGTTTCATTTTGTTACAGTCCTGTTCCACCTCCATAACATCTTTAGATGTATTAAGGATCCTCTCCACCCCAAGTGCATATATGAACTTCCTTATTCACTCTGGTAATCTAATATCTGCAAGATCCTCTCTGTAAACAACACCATTTGATGCATTGACATCATCAGCTCCATCTAATCCCTTCTCCATTTGGGTCTGGACATTATGATCCAGCTCAGGTGCATCTATGAAAGTCACTACTGTATCTTTCCGGAATGTTAAGTAGAAGAGAGAGAGAATGTATATGACCATGAGAGGGAAAACAAAGATACCAATAAATACATTTCCAACTTTTGGTAGATTGTTGTGGGTCAGCCAATCTACATAGCTTGTACTCAAGTAATAGCTGTTGATCCCTATGGTGCATAACACCATGATCCAAGTGATTACTATGATCTACAAACATAACAAAAGCAAAAAAAATTGATGAGTTCCTTATATCTTCTTTTAGCAAAAAGAATTACCTAAGAGAAAGTAATCAAGTTATAAGAAGTAGAACCCACAAAGAAAGAGTTCTTGTGTGGCCCCATCTTGTTAGCACTGCCACTGAACTTGAGGAGAGGAATGAGAGCAAATGGGAGCTGAAAGGATAGCATCATCTGCAGTATTCATTAAAAACAAACTGATTCAATAAGCTAGTGATTAATTTAACTTTAGACAAATAATTTAAGACTAACTTACGAACCGAAGCTACGATGATCAATCGTCCTGCCCCGGAAGAGCCACCAATGATGGATACAATCAAGCTAGGTGCAATTGCAATGGTCCGGGTCACCAAATTCCTCTTCCAGTTCTTCATCTTAAGGTTTAAGAATCCCTAGTTGGTTTAAAATCTTAAACTATGTCAGATGATGCAGAACAAATTATGAAATGCAAACAAATTAGTTTTAGCCTCACAACTGATTACCTGCATGATAAATTGTCCAGCATAAGTACCAGTAATGGTAGAACTCTGTCCTGAAGCTAGTAATGCAATGGCATAAATGGTGGAACTTGATTTCCCTAATGCATTCTGTAAATAAATGTGAGAAATTGTTAAAATTGATGTTTCATTAACAAGTACATAATTAGGATTCTGAGAGACACCATCATCTCTAACCTTTAGAAGGAAAGAAGCAGAATCAAGTGTGAGATTGTTGCATCTATCAAGATCCTGCTGGGAAAGGTTGTCAGCAAAGCAAACAGTTCCTGATACTATAACCATTGTGACATTGATTAGAAATGCTATGAATAGCGCGAATCCGGTCTCTATCATGTAGAACCTACAGGCATCCTGTAAATCCAAGGAACCACATTCAATATATACATCATAAGATTCAAGTTTTATCCCTCAAAGCCATTTCCTTAAGATTAATAGGAACACAAATTCATATTTATCTTTTGTTTCTTTCATTCTCTCTCAAAAAATGAACATAGATTGGATGTAAATCTTTTGTATCATCTTACATTGATGCTACTGGCATATGGTGGTATCTTCCTTGAGAGGACTAGAGCAGAGTGGAGAAAGAGATTAGGCCTGTACAGCATGAAAGAAAAATAAAATGATCAAGCCTTCATGCACCAACTGTTTGTGACATTTCATGGAAGGCTTTGAACAATGGCAAGAATCTTACGGCGATAAAATGGCACCCAATAGTGCGATAGCATCACCGGTAGCACCACCACTGAGCTTGGGGATGAACATTCCTTCTAAGACCTTTGAAGCAGGTGGTTTTACGTAACTTAATTCCGCGAAATAACATGCCGCCATCACAAATATAAGTAATGCAATCAACATTTCCAGCTTCCGAACCTGACCAAAGACCATGGAAATAAAAGGAAAGTAGTGATCACTTGATAGTAATTTTTCATCATCTTCATCTTCATCAATTGTTATAATGCTTGGGAATGTTCTCTTTAACTGTTTGGGATTTTAGAAAAGGGGGAGGATAGGCATGCCGCTGACTTGTTTCTAAGGAATGGATGAGAGAGACAGACACAAGGCGGTCAGCCTATTCTCTTTTAAAATTTTTAGTTTTCCTATCAATTATAGCCCATGCATCTAGTATTGAGAAAGGTGAAGTAGACTCAAATATTGTTCGGCTTCTAAGGAACTCCCCCAAGAAAAGACTTGTTCAAGAGGAGGAAACCCAAAATTTAAAAACTCTCCCTTCAAATTACGAGGAATAATATACCAAACTGTCATGTCAACATCTATATATGATCAAGATTTTGTTACTGTGGGTGCATGAGGAAGGAAGCTTCAAAAGGAGTGTGGAAAGAAAGAAGTGTGAGTGTGGAACAAGAAGAGAGTAAGATTAGTGTGTGAGCTCGTACTGTGGCAAGTAGAGTTCCCTCTTGGATAATGATTTCTCTAGATAGTACTCGAGGTTACCAATAATTTTGAAAAATAATTCTCATTTACAAGGTGAAGTACAAGAGCAAAATACTCTCACCTCGATCAGTATTGATAAGAAAAACATAGGAAACACTTTTCCTTCTTCTCTTGATAGAAAAAACACACCTCTCATAGGTGGTCTAAAGAACTCTATAAATGAAAAAGTTTTTTGACACCAATAGAAGCATAATGGTTGTCTATTCTTGTTGGTGATATGACCATGTTGATCTCATTCAATATTTTTTTTCGTATATCACTAAATATTCGTCATCAACCATATCGTCAAAATGCTTCTTATGAGTTCATATCCACGAATTATCGCCATGGATGGCCCCAAATAACCGTCATGGCGTCATATGGCCAAATCCCCTCCATAACGCCATATTGATTTGCTACCAGTCCCATACCGATAGAGATACGCATCGGATTGCTATTGATGTCATAATAGATCGGCATCGATCGGTATCGTATCATCAGGAGAGAGAAGGATGTGGTATGATTGAATATTAGAAAACTAAAAAGTTAGGAAAGAATGACAAACGGTAGTTTGGTCTTTTGAGAGCTGTCTCGATCTCTCTCTCTCCCCCTTGTGATTAACCTGTTGATGATAAGGATGATGTTATTTAGGCTAAAAAAAATTATATTTATATGGATGAGGGTTCCTAAAAGTCAGTGTGACCCTTAAATCAGCTTGTTGGTCAATGATACTAGCGGAGACATCAATTGGGGTGAGAGATTTCTACTTTTCGTAATGGGTGGGATGATAATTTCCCCCCACTCCCCCCCACCGTACCTAAGAGTGGAGGCCACCCTGCCTTTTTGGCTTCTATTTCCTTATTTGATTGATAAATTAATCTGATTTGTTTTCGTGAGCAAACATTAAAAAAGTGTGAAAGGCAATGTGGCCCTTATGCTCAGACATAGAAAGGGACAAAATGATTGTCTCTCCTCTCATGAAAGATGGAAATTCAACCCTTGTATGCGCTTCACATTGGCCTAGCTGTTGATATAAAAGCCACGTTGCCTTTCAATGAACTTTGTCCCATAAATATAATATTTTTTTTCTTGTGATAGGCCCCTGTGCTCATACACAGGGGGTGCAACCTCAGGCAGAGGCATGGTGGTCATTATATGATGAGGCCTTGTATGGACATAAAACTTTGTCCGATATAATATATAATGTTCAATCGCACATTAACATGGAAAAATTGTCTCCCCTTACAGGAGGACCCTAGGTGGTGAATAAGCTAGACATTCTCAAGAGGTCATGTTCATGTGACTAGCATGAGTTAATAAGTACTTATCATGACTTATTCCGAGAAAATAAACATGAAAATAGTAAGAGCTAATCTGGTACTAGTGGTTGCAATGAGCTTGTAGCTCTATGGGCGTTGCCAACTATAGATCCTACATAAGGCACAAGAGGTCTTGTGTTTGAACCTCCGTTTGTCCCACCTAATTCTCCCCTCCCACTCCCCTTTGCCCTTGGCCCCGATCTCTAAGCTCTAGCTAGATGATGATTGGGTATTTAATGATCAAAAAAATAAAAAATAAAAATGAAAAAGAAAAGGCAAGAGCTAACCCATCAATTATATTTTACATATTAAAAAAAGAAAAGAAAAGAAAAGAAAAGAAACAATTAAATAGTTATCAATTATTATCACTACCATTTAGTACTAGATCATCTCAAGTTTTCAACATAGAAGTTGGTAGTGGTTCAAGTGGACTTAGGTCGCTCCTCACAAAGTTCTTGTCTCTCCAATCTTGGACCAAAAATGGATGCGTTATATAAATGTATAGATATATGTCAATTTCAATCTTCTTCTTTTTTAATTTACAAACAAATCTAAATGATAAAGAGATATTACCCCATATCTCTGTAGACCCAGAAGCAAGAGAGCGCTGGAGCCAGTTATGAGAACTCCTGCCCATGTTGGGATGTGGAACAATATGTTGAGTGCAAATGCTGTTCCAATCACTGTAATATAACCAAATAAAGGTAAACCCATTGTTAAATCTTCTCTCATATATTCAGGGTTTCTTTCCATTTAGATAATAAAGGAAGAAGAAGAAGATGAACAAGAAGAAATTATAAACAAGATAATAATTAAATTAAGAAGATAAAGAGAAAGTTAGAAAATAAAGAGAATGAAGACCTTCAGGAATATCGGCAGCAATAGCTCCAATCTCTGCCAGAAACCATAGGCAATAAGTCACGTATTTGGGGTATTCTAACTTACATAGCTCTGACAAGTGTTTGCCTGCAAGACCCACCAAGATATAGAGAAGAGATCAATTAAGATTGAAATTATAGTAGTAGCTGGAACTAGGTTAATTGAGATTGAAGTTAAGATTATATATTTATGTATACCAGTTGTTACCCCCAGATTGGCAGCCAGTGATTGGATTATGAAAACAAACAGCAACCCAATGAGGACGACCCATAATAGCTGATAGAGAGATAAGAGAGAAAGGTATCTTTTGCTAAGTTTCACTATTGCATGTGGAGCTACATACTTGCAGTATTTGAGCTTTGTAGTAGATTAATTACCTCATATCTATGATTAGCTCCCGATTGGAGGTCGGTTTCCACTGCAAGATAACAAGTTAATTACATACAAGAGAGAGAGAGAGAGAGAGAGAGAGAGAGAGAGAGAGTACATACAGTTGCCTGGGTCAAGATAAGCTATAGAGACGAGGAAACCAGGACCAACAAAGGTCAAGAACTCTTTCCAGCGAGGTTTCTAATCATTAGAGAAAATTAAATACAGTTAATGGAAGTGATTAAATGAAACTTTCTAAGAAATGTTAATAAAATAGAAAGACAATGGAGAAAAGAAGAGTATAGGAGTGGACCTTGGAAGCAGGATCATCTTGTTCATGGAATTTCTTGTCTTCACTTGGAGGAAAGGAGGGCGAGGACATCTCCTCCACATGGGCTATGCGGTTGCTTCCTCTTCCCCATGATGAAGAGTCCCTCCCGATCTGTTGTTGTTGCTGTTGCTGCACTTCCATCTCTCTCTCTCTCTCTCTGAGCTCTCTTCTCCCTACCATATGATCCAACCCTTCATTTCTGTTGTGGATTTATAGACAGAGAAAGCAGAAACTGTAGTGTAGCTGGGAACACATCCAGTGCACACTGGATCTGGGGAGGGTTATAAAAAGAGAGGCCAGAGGGTCATAATGTACACGTGCATGCCACTTAATTATGATGGCAGATTAAACAGTCAGGATATAATATTATGTGACCAAAGAACAAACTATGCCCTCAACTTTTAGTAGGTTTTATTATACCAAAAAACACTTTTAGTAGGTATTGCAATCCTTAATTTCACCAAAGGATATAGTAGGTATTGCAATCCTTAATTTCACCAAAGGATATAGTATGCCTCAAAGTCTATGTCAGTTGTAAGTCCTGGACATATCGAGGGCAGTCAGCAGCACCACAAACCTAACCTGATGTCCTAGGTTTAATATTCCGAATTGGACATGGGGTTATCAATTAAGAGACAAGTCACCTTCTCTTCACTCATTGATATGGTACTATCTTAGTCGTATTTGAGACTTATCTACACCAGGACTCTTAACTAAAGGGAAGAATGTGAAACTAGCTTAATGTTGCCCTCATGATTTTAAAAGGTTTCATGAGAGAATGATGACTCTAAGGCTATGTTTGGTAACGTTCTAGAAAAATGTTTTTGGAGTTTTTTTTTATCTATGTGAACGAAAAAAATGAATAAAGCTTTTGGTGCATTTATGCCGTGTTTCATTTTTTTTTTTAACAAAA